>NC_061518.1:19520000-19892500 GCF_022379125.1 Scophthalmus maximus | reverse complement strand
CCTCAATTTCCAACTTAGCATCTTGGCAGGACATTTTTCCCAGGCAAAAGCCCCCGTCCGACGGGAAAAAAAAACAACTTCTGCACGGGCATGAGAGCGACGGTGCCACTCAGATAAGGGAGCACCAGAAGAAAAAAAAAAAGAAAAGAAAGAAAAGACAAAAACCAAAACGAGACAAAAAAAATCCGACGGGCAGTGGCTGTCTGGCAGCGACCAGAAATAATCCATCCCACAAAATCATCATAGCCGAGTTTTATTTGGTCACTTTCACTTCTTTCTTTTTTTTTTTCATTGTCATTTAGCGACAGACGGCGGGTCTGCACGCGCGCGGCTCTATGCGCTCCTCCGACAGCGGCGCATGAGAACATAAGCGGAGGGGGAAAAGTGCGCAAGTTAAGTGGCTTGTTCTCTCCGGCTCTTCAGCATGGCGTATCCTCAGGGCTACTTGTACCAGCCGTCCGCCTCCCTGGCGCTGTACTCGTGCCCCGCGTACAGCGCCGGCGTTCTCTCCGGACCCCGCACCGAGGAGCTCGGGAGATCCTCCTCGGGATCCGCGTTTGCGCCCTACGCCGGATCCACCGCGTTCACCGGCGGCTCGCCGGGCTACAGCTCCCACTTGCCGTACAGCGCGGACGCGGCGGCGGCGGCGGCCACATTCACCTCGTACGTGGTGAGTAAGCTCAAGGTGATTATTCGATGCGGTGGATGTGAACGCGGCGATACTTTCTTTTCTTTTGTTCTTCTTTTTTTTTGTTTGGCGGTGGAAGGTGTCCCTCTGTGTTTTAGTGGGTCTGGAGCTGAGGAGGGGGAAATGTGCGTCACTGGCGAATGCATGGAGAGGAAAATGAGAGAAAATGGCATGTCCAGAAAATGTGTCGTTGAGAAAAGAGAAATAATTGAATTGAGCAATGTGCTATTATGTGGTCCTTAGGTAAACTGAAGTAGTTTTATTATTATTACTTATGGAAGAGTGGGTCATGTCTCACCGAATTGGCTCGGTGCTCATAACTTGACAACAACGCAGCGTCTGACGGCAATTTAGGTCACTGCGTTTGTCTCTTGCACTTCTCGTGCCAGTTTTGGAAAACTTATATTTTGCAACTTTTGAACGAGGGAACAAAAACTTGTATTACAAGTGACTTTGTTGTGTACAGGCCTGTGGTTATACACGAAGGCTGATCCCATTAGAACAGGCAGGGGAGAAGCATGTTATACAGGCCCCATCGTGCATAATGATGACAAAAACGTTATTAAAATGATGCCGTTTTAATGGCGTGAGAAATTTGGTTGCATGTGGGGGCCAACATCAAATATATAGAAACACATAAGAGACGTAATATAATATGTCAAATGCACAATCAAGTTCAAACATACTCTGTTTAACATTCATGTCAAATTTGAGCTGGATTAAAGCCAGTGTATTCCTGTGTGTGCATGTGTGTGTGCGCGCGCGCGCGTGCGTGCGTGCCAGTGTGTGTGTGTGTGTGTGTGTCCGTGTTTGTCAAAGTAAGTTTTTGATCTATCATGTGGCAGTTTAGAAAAGAACCGTGGCTGAACTTTCCCAAACTTTTTTTTGTATTTATTCTTTTTTTTAATTATTATTACAGAGTTCTCCGTATGACCACACCACGGGTATGGCCGGTTCGATAGGATACCACCCTTACGCAGCGCCCTTGGGCACCTACCCTTATGGCGACCCGGCGTACCGTAAGAACGCGACCCGGGACGCCACGGCCACCCTGAAGGCCTGGCTCAGCGAGCACCGCAAGAACCCCTACCCCACCAAGGGCGAGAAGATCATGCTGGCCATCATCACCAAAATGACGCTCACCCAGGTGTCCACCTGGTTCGCCAACGCGCGCAGGAGGCTAAAGAAGGAGAACAAGATGACCTGGACCCCCCGGAACCGGAGCGAGGACGAGGAGGAGGACGAGAATATCGACCTGGAGAAAAATGACGACGACGAGCCGAGCAAGCCCACGGACAGGGGGGAGTCCACAGACACAGAAGCAGGTCGGTGGTGCAAGGGGGGTGGAAGAACATGGGGGAGAAGAAAAAAAATGAGGGAAAAAGAATCATCAATTTTTCATCGCAGTCGTTTCCACTCAGGGTGCAAAATTGATTGCTGGTTAATGGTGGTATATTATTTATAATGGGACAATTGCTTTAAATAATAATCACCTTGAACTCCCCTCGTTTGACTTCTGTGGAGCTGGAATTGCTGGTGACGCGAAGTGTTTAGCAGCCAATTTATCTTTAAGTGCATAATAAGGATACAGCTGGTGTACTGCCGGGCAAAAATAAAAAAAATAAAAATAAAAACGACTGCCATTGTATGATAATGATATATCCGTTGTTGAACGCCTATTATTCCAACTGCTAATATTAAATATTAAATACCCCCCCCCCCAAAAAAAAAAAAATCAAAATCAAAATAGTGTGTTCAGATTTTACCACCATGAGTTCATTCACATTTTTAAGGCTGGCACAAGTCTTCACGAGCTCAATTTATAACTCACTGAAAACACTGTTTTTAAAGGAAACCTGCATAAGTACCTGATTATTTTTATAGATCCGATTCCATTTTGCATTGGTGCTCACTCGCCTAACACACACACACACACACACACACACACACACACACACACACACACACACACACACACACACACACACACACACACACACACACACACACACACACACACACACACGTGTTACAGTTTTACACGTTGCAATGTTGGTCTTGTTTGGCGCTAATTCTGTTCTTTATTTGCGCTTTAGATCATAAACTGCTCAACCCAGGGGACGTGGGCTGTGACAGATTTAAAGAGGAGAGCCACGGCAAAGACACGGATCCCCTCCTGAGCGACTCGGAGTTAAAAGAGCAGGAGGAGCGGACTACAGACTCGCTGCCAGACTCCACCAAGCCCACCACTTCGTCTCCCTCGACGGTGCCCCGGGGGAGCCAGGGCGTTGCGCAACAAGACAAGCCGTCCGATCTGAGCCACGCACCGGGTGCGGTGACCAGCAACGTGACGTCTGTTATCCACTCGCCCCCCTCGGCCCCTAAGCCCAAACTCTGGTCCCTCGCGGAGATCGCCACGTCCTCGGACAGGTGTAAAAGCAGCGGCGAGGCGCCGCAGGCTTGTCCCGGCCTGGGCCAGAGCGCGGTCATGGGCACCAGCGCGTCCCCGTCGCGGTCCTCCCCCCAGTGCCCGCTCCCCAACAGCACGGTCCTGTCCAGGCCGCTGTACTACACCTCCCCCTTCTACCCAGGCTACACGAACTATGGTGGCAGCTTCGGACACCTCCACAGTAACCACGGCTCGGTCACCACGGGCTCCACGGCACATTTCAATGGATTAAACCAGACTGTGTTAAATAGAGCAGAGGCTTTGGTAAGGGAGAGCCAGAAAGTCAGAGGCCAAACGCAGGTAGATCTTTGTAAAGACTCCCCTTATGAACTAAAGAAAGGTATGTCAAACATTTAATATCTGATTCCTTTTTCCCCCAACTCACTCGGACTTTTATTTATTTTTTTGTGGTTGCATTAAAAAAAAAAGAAGAAGAAGAAAAGAGAATGCGACGAAGCGAATTCTAAGAACAGTTATTTTCTGAGCAAATGCTTATTCTGAAATTCTTAGTTTCTGGACGGTTCAATCCGAAAGTGTAACGAGAACGGTCTTAATCGCTGCAGCCGCCTGAGTCTATTTGTATTAAAGACTAACATGTATATTTAATGTAGCATTTTTGTATTTAAAAATGGACAACACACTATCTTTGAAGTAAATTATGGAGAAAAAAATATACATATATGTGAGTGTGCAGCGATTATTATTTTTATTTTGTTTGGGGGGGGGGGCAGCTGGGATTACCTTGAGCACGTGACGTGTCCAAAAGGGGTTTCAACGCCATGTTGATCTATATATGCGAGGTATTAATTCAATTTTGCACCGTGACAGATGCCTCAATGGTAATTATCATTTCAACAATATTATGGCCGAGGTCTGGAGATAAAGAGGGGGCCACGTTCAGGACTATATCTAAACAATGAATGGGCTCAGGTTCGCTTAGGTCGGTGTTGACATTCACATTTATTTATTTGTCGTGAATGAAAAAAAACATGTTGGTATATTTTGGCATATGGCTTATCACCAGAAGTTTCCCCTTCTTTAAAATACATTTCCAGGGCTTCGTTTCTGTCACTGAACGTGGATATTGATATAGCAACGACATGGAGCCGCAGTCGTTTAAGCCAATTACCTATCGTGTTTTATGCAGAGCAATCAGGTGGTGAACTCCGGTAATGAGCTCGATTTTATGCCAAATTTAGGCCTCATTACAATTTTTTTTCCAAGGCGTGGCAGAAGCTGTTTGGAAAAAGGGGGACGCGACCATGCATTTAGAACATACTGGCCTATTATGTGTCATTAATGGAGAGTCTCTTTAATGGCGCGTTGGCTGTGAAACATTTCTGTTTGGAGGGGAAATGCTGTGATACACGCGCGCACGCGCGCGCACACTGTGCAGCCGTTAGCCATGCAGGCACTGTCCTCTAACTCTTCCAACTTCTGCAGGTAGGTGTCACACTTGCTCCTGATTTCAGGGGGGGAGTCTTTGTTAATCCGTCACGGAGAGGCCGTCGCTGATCAAATGGCCTGGTTAAAAAGAAGGGGAGCCAATGGGGCGCGCACACGCACACGCACACTTATTATGAGGATTATAGCAATTTTGACAAGTGGATAACAAAAAAGGCAAGAATCTGACAGGCAGAAAAAAAAAGACATAAGGCTGTGTCCCACTGACACACTGGAGGGAACAAATACGGCCCTTTTGGTTTGTTTTTGATTTATTTATTTACTTGCCTTTCTCCTGATTTATGAATGCAAATAAATAAATACAAAATGCATTATTATAATAATAATAAAAATGGTAATAATTATTTATTTTTTTAGATTTTATTTCGAAGCCTCCTCAGGCAGTAGGCCACAAAGCCTACTGAGCATAGGCCTCAACACACACACACACACACACAATATATATATATATATATATATATATATATATATATATATATATATATATATATATATATATATATATATATATATATGGGAAAACATTTTCTTGTAATTTGTTTACTGCACATTTTAAAAGACAGAATTATTATATTATATTATTATTATTACTACTACTACTACTGGTGTTGTTATTGTTGACCTCCACTGAAGTGGGGCAGCATGATCTGCTTTATGGCGGCCATTAATCTCTATAGTTTACTTTTCCCCTCTGCAGTTTGAGATCTCCCCCGGGGTTTGTGAAATTCCCTCAGCCTTAATGTCCCCCTGCCCGGCCCCTCTATTTTAATCTGACAGAGTGTGCTGGAGCAGTGATTGCGACACATCAGCCGGCTAAATAGCATAATTATGTTTTTCTTTGCCGATCCCCAGGGGGACTGGACTGTTCGATGCAATGTCCCCTCAGAGAGCATTAGAGTTTTATTAGAAACCGCGTTGTTTTCCCAGAATTGATTGAGGGGGGCAATGTTTCACAGCGACAACACACACACACACCCACACACGCACGCACGCACGCACACACACAGAGAGAGTATTTTCTAGGGTGCAAATCATCGGTGTGAGGCTGTAGGTAAATACTGTGACGTGTCAAATAGGCTGTGTGTGTGTGTGTGTGTGTGTGTGTGTGTGTGGTTGTGGTGGGGTGTGGGGGTGCAGAGCCAGTTGATTGTTATTCCAATTCACCTTTGTGACATAAAATGCACGGGCAATGTTTGGAGGGTGATCATCTAGATCCTGAAGAGAGGGCAGGCAAGATAAAACATGTCTGACTATTGAAAATGTTTTTTCAATTAATTTTTTTATCCAGTGTTGATTAAGGGAGATTTTGTGTGTGTGGATTTTTATTTTTTTATTTTGTTTCCAAAAGGACATTGAAATCTAACTTTCAGCTTCATGTGCCCCCACTGCTGCTGATCAAATCACACCCAGTGGGAGAGAGGTCTTTGATGCTGCTGTACAGTCTGCATTCATCCTGTGCACTGTAATTGATTATACAGCCTATTCATCATAATCATCATTATTATTATTAGATTTTTTTTACTCCTACTACTTACTATATGTCCCTGTCGAAAATGTGTGGTTTCAAATATTTAATATTTTAACAGCAAAAAAAAATATGGGAGGGCCCTCGACAGATTTGTGAAAAAAATATGTCCTCACAATTAAAAAAAAAATCTATAATAAATATACATAGACAGAAATATATTTGTGGGCGTGACAAAAGTCAGTCGATTCAGCCCAGACTCCTCGAGGAAGCGGAGCGAGAGCATTTGCAAACCCGTCATCAGAGGCACGACGGCCCGCGGGGGAGATCCTCTCTGCAACTTTATACAACTTGGTGCCCGGCTTCCCCTCCACTTGAATGGCGTGTCGGCTCATTGTTGGGATCGCTCCAGAGTGAGAATACTAAGTAGGGGTGAAACCGTTCCCACGTGTGAAAGGGGGGTGGTGGGGGTTTAATCCGACAGGAGGAGAAGCGGAGGAGAAAAGAGGAGGATAAGGTCTGCACCCTTCACTCCCGACTTTGTTACTGTGCAGCGGCAGATTCCGGAATGTTTGAGGGGGGAGGAAAAAAATGTTTCTTTTTACTGTCCTCGTGTCAAAGACCACCCCCCCACACACACAACAACAAACTTAAAGTAAAGGCCAGTGGTAATGAATGAAGTCTGAGGGCCGCGACTTAAGGTGAATTCAAATGCACTGAAGTAATTATTGCAAATATACTTCATTATAGTCCAAATATCTAAAATCGAATAATTGCCTAAGTATGTCTGAATTACTCCAGATGGGCCAAATAAAAGGGGGAAAGGATAACAAAAAAAATCCTACATAATAATAAAAACGAAATCCATTTTCTTTTAAAAACACATTGACAGTAAAATCATCGTTTTCCTTTTTGTCTACAGAAATCCACGCACAGATGATTTTGGGGGGCTTCTATGTCGCTGATTGCACTTTATATTTATGCACATTTCCTCTATGTGACATATGGTAGCACGAGGGAGAATTTCAATGGTGACTTAAAAATTGAGCTAATATTAAAACAATGATGAATGACGAAATCAAACCGCCACGTGAAGTGAACGAATGAGGGAAAGTTGACTCTCACCTTGCACGTGCTCCCGCGTTATCCCTTTATTACTTTTACTATACCTGGGCAGGTTTTATCACAGATGGAGACACGTCATCCAAAATTCACCTGAGATAATTAGATATTTAGACAGCTAAGCTATTTTTTCCCCCCACTGAAATTTACGCAAAAACATCCACGCCGAAATCATGGCACAGGCTAAACTGAAACCTATCCAAGAGGGTGTTTCAATGTGCAACGTTCATTGCTCCTATCAAATGCTGTGCACCTGATAGTCTACTGGAGATCAGTTTACTTGTTTATAAAAAAATTAAAAAAAAACCCGGACCTAGTGCAAACGGCTGAGATATCAGAAGTTTGGCAGGGGCCGCGCTGCAGCCAGGGGCCAACAGATTAGACACCTGCCACCACCGGGCGGCTCCGCGAACGGCTCTCAGATGCTGCTGCGCGTCGGAGCACAAGGTGAAACCGAAACCTGTTGATACGCGCACGCACTGCACAATATCCCCGGAGCGGGACCGAGCAAGCAAAGGCCCCTGAGAGAGACACGGAGAGAGAGAGAGAGAGAGAGAGAGAGAGAGAACGGCCCTCTACGCGATATACGACACATACTTGAGTTGGGGTCAAACTCGGCCCAAACGTGTAAGCAGACACCCGCATGTAGTTGACCGTGCGCGGAGGCTTCGCAGGGGGACATGGGGAGGCGCAGCACGACTGTTGCCAAGTGCGATGTGGAACAGGGTTTGAAAGAAAAGCAGGGCGGCGTTTCTTCTTCTTTTATTTCCTTTTTTGTTTCTCTTTCTTTCTCCCAGAAAAAGGAGCTCGTTCATATCAGTGCCTCGGCTGTCGAGATGTGTTTCTGTGTTTCCCCCGGATTTTTCACGTTTGCTCTTCAAAAAACCAATAAAAAAAAAATAGCCTTCCACTTCAACAGCAAACAGAACAGTGAAAATGTTTCACAGAGGCCAGATGTGTGCATGTGGCAGGCAAACGTCCCCCCCTCCACATTGAAATAGAATAGCTCTTGGACGTTATTGTTTGGTTTGTTTACAGGCGTTTTCGTGTCAGTCTTTGCACAGTGTGGCACAAGAACATGGACACCCAGGTCCTTTTCTTCTTCTTTTTCATTCATTTCTACACGTAAAGGAGTGAAGGGTTCGGCTTTCAGCGAGGTTCAGTGAAGAGTTAACTGCTCCCAGCTACTTAATCATCATCATTTTGCCAAATGAGAAGGCTAATTAAGGACACTAGACTCCAGCTCCAGTCCTCTGGCGAGACACGAGACCACCGGAGTCCACATGTGCACAGTGAAACAACTAGTAAAACCAATACTTATTCTATACTTTTTGCTTCCAAATCCCACTGTCACTCAAACAACTTTTTTACAAAATGTGTGTATAGGCCTACTGCACCCACTTTTGAAACCTGGGGGGGGGGGGGGGGGGGGGGGGGGGGGGGGGGGGGGGGGGGTGAATGAGTCTCCAGCCTCCAACGTTCATGTTGAGCAGCGGCATATAACGGTCGTCCACACGCTCAGAGTAAAACGAGCCAGATAAGGTGGCGGAGAGTGATTTACCTCCATTTCTTTGCACTTCGCGGACTGTTTTTCTATTTCTCCGTAGAGGGTCCTCTGGGACAGATTACACGTGTAATTTTCAGCTGTGAGATGTTTTAAGTGACCTCCCCCCTCCCCAACATAAATAAAACATTTCTATGAAGAAGGAAAAGGAGGAAGAAAAAAAAAACATTAAGGAAGAGTGATGAACTATGAAGTCCGAGGAGGCCAGGGGGGGCCGGGGGTCGGGAGAACTGAGGGATTCAGTTCCAGTGGCAAATAATAACACATCTATTTGGGTATGAATGGGCTTTTAAAACGTATTCATTGCTATAAAATAAAATTAAAATTAAAAAATCTAACTTTTTAGACGTGATCATCAAAATTCAAGGTTGGATAATCAAGGCTGAATTCAACCAAAATGTTACCATTGAATTTTTTTAAATGCAATACTGGTTTGTTAGAAATGACATTAAACACACACACAACAAACACACACAACAAACACACACACAACACACAACACACACACACACACACACACAGTGAAAGCACCTTGACTCCTTGAAAAAGGGGGCTGCTCATTGACCAATCTGCTCTGACAGCAGTATGGCGTGAGCTTCTGACCCTGTGACTGCAAAGGCCCTGTGTTCAGTGGCCATGTAAGGGCTCACTGGATCTCACACTGGGGGTCTCTGCCCTGCCCTGGAGGAGGTGACGTGTGCACGCACGCACACGCACGCACGCACACAATATGCAGGAAGGACTCGTATTCCACGCCAAAGCCCCCCAGGTATACGGCCACAGTGCAGCGATTGAGCGCATCCAGTCCGGAGGTGGAGACATCGGTGGGCTCTTCCTCCGGTGAGCACAACCAGCGGACCCCACTCCTGAGACGAATGCCCGCGTGTTCTGTGACACGACATTGCGACCTCACACAACGCAGCATCCTTTTCGGGAGTTTTTTCAATCACGCATTGCCTATTAAAAATGATAGAAAATATAACAGCCTTGTAGTATTCATCTCTTCCTACTGTGCTACATCGGTGTTTGTGTCTCTGTAGATGCGATTTGTAAATGTGTTAAATGGTCATAATCTAGTGGCTGTGGTTTGTGAGGAAACATTGCAATCTATGTAGAACCAGGCCCTCTGATATCATTATATTAACGGCTGTGATGAAGATTGATGAACTGTTTTCTTTCGGTGAATTCACAGGGTCCAGGAGGGAGGAGGGGGGTACCGAGCCGCCCGACTGTTTATTTACATTTGCCCTTTTCAAATGATCCCTTTCTTCCCAACATCTGCTCCACATTACCACACAGATATCAGTCCTAATGACCGCTATAATGCCTGTGCTCACACATTCGCTCAAGCACGAGCACATACACCGGCCAGCAACGTTACCATTATCCACCGCTCACCTGGGACACTTTACCCTCTCCCAAACACCTCGCACAACAAATGGACCTCCTCTAACCGCCGGCCCCCTTTTTGTTTGCTCCGAGCTTTCCCCCCCATTTTTCCTCCCAGTGTGGTGTAGTTTGATGGATGCAAATGGGCACTTACTTAATTGGATCAGTTCCCAGGATGGAGATAAACGGGGCAATGCCTATTCCTTTTTAAAGCCCCCCCCCCTTCTTCGCAGGTTATTTTGAGCCCTGCTCAGTTCAGCAGAGTGTGGAGACAATGCTAAAGGAGGGCCGAGGAGACACTGCCACCGCTGGACTCGTTCAAAACTCCACGCTCCAGACTGGCCCCTCACTCCCACACGATGAGGAGCAGGAATGGGCCCACATGTGTAACAGCGTGTCCGTGCCAATTTAGGAAACTGCCTGCAAGTGACTGTCCAATCGCAGGCTGCTCTGTGGTTTCTCTTCGGTGAATGCAGGTAGCTTCCAGGTCTCATCGTTCAACAGACAAATTAGACGGTAGCCAAAACTGAGCATAAACACAGAAGAGAACAAATCAATTCAGTTCCTGCCTGCGCTTGTTCACATTACACTTATGTGTCAGACATTAGCAGATAATTACAGATGCAATGTATTTGATAGTTTCTTTTTTTTTTTTTCTGCCTGAACTCCAATACCCCCCCCCCACAACCCAAAAAAGAAAATCAAACCGTGGCCGCATGCCAGTGGGAGTGTGTTGGCTGCTGCGAGGTGGTTTACAGCCAACTCCAATAGGTAATCTCATCAGAGAGGGGCTTTAAACAGATAAAGACCACCCCTAACTACCCCCCCCTCCAACTGCCTCCCTTCCCGCATTGAGACCTCCCATCTTACACACTTACTGAGCGCTGCCGATACCTAGAGCAGGCAAACGTGGCCAGCCGCAAACCAGGCTCAAATCATCTATTGACCTCATTTTCAATAAAGGAGCCGTTTCCAGTCTGATGGATGATTTGTTGGGCTTGCATGGGACGGCCATCTGGATGGAAGGATATGATCGCGGTAGTAGGTATGCATCAACTGCCAGCCAGGATTCTCTGCATAGACTAAAGCTCGCAAGCTTGCAGCTCCGTGTCTGTCCGCGTGTCCCATTCCAGCGAATGTGTTTAAAACCAGACGAGCTTAAAAAGAGAGAAAGAAAAGGGGGGACGACGAGCTAATTGAATTTTGCACCATATGGTCACTATTGGCTCAGGTTTTTTTTTTCATCTCAAGTCAAACACGGGGTTATTTTGATCCAATATGAGAAAATCCCTGGTTGCATCTGGAGACATAACAGCAGTTCATTCAGTTATCAAAAGCTTTGTAGCCGGGCCTCTTTGTTGCAGACTAAAAAGGAGGAATCCAAAACAAATGTGTGAAAGAGCTCCGGCTGAAGTAAAACCTCTTGTCCCACACAGCTTTTTTTTTTGCTTTTTTTTTTTTGGGGGGGGGGGGGGGGGGGGGGGGGGGGGGGGGGGGGGGGCTCAGACTGGGTTCACAGTAGCTGCACTTAAAGTATAGAAAGATCTGATTTATTAGCTTGTCAGGGGAAGCATTGTTCAAGAAAGCAATCAAAAAGCACTTACCTAGCTCCTCTACAATTACTCCTTTTTTCACTGGCTAATTTGTGTAACTCCCATGGAGAGGCTGGCAAAGAGTTTGATGAGGCATATAATGATGATTAATGAATTTATTGCCCTGCTGCTCATCAAACGGTTGTAGTATATACTTCTCTCCCTTTCTGCCAATGTGTTGCGCAGGCTCCAGGGCGACAGAGGGGCAGGGATGACATAGTGTCGCCCTCCTCCCCGATGCCTCCCTTTGGCCGTTAATCTGAGTGGCCTGATGGGCATGAGAATGCAGCGAGGGTCTGTGGCAGAGTGGGAGCACAATGGACAGTTTAATAAAAAGGTTAAAACTGGAAATATGAGTAAATGTGCTGTGAGGGACACATGCTCTCAACTTTCAGCCTCTGATCACTTTTGTGGGAAACACAGGGGGGGTAACCAGATCCACGCGGCTTCGTCTGCCATCCACCGCCACAACAACCTCTTGCAGTCCCCCGAGCACCAGCCTCAAAGGGAGCAGGGGGGGGGGGCTACCAAGTCCTATGAGTCAACGAAAATAGACAATCTACATGGGAAGCGACAGCCATGTTGAAAAATTAAAGTGGGGTGTTTCCCATATGCAATTATTCTGTTCAAACAAGGCCTGCTCTCATCGCAAATGACGCTTCGAGTTGGAGGGGGTAGTGGTGTGCTCGTGAAGCAGTCACTATGGGGTCAAAAGAACTTCTGCATATTTGCTAAATAAGCCCAACCCCCCCCCCCCCCCCCCCCCCCCCCCCCCCCCCCCCCCCCCCCCCCCCCCCCCCCCCCCCCCCCCCCCCCTCCATCCAGCCTGATCCCATAACTCTGGGGTCACGCATCACTCAGTTCAACATTATATAGGATGTTTACACTTGATTACACCCCATGCCTTCCTACCCCCTGCTCTTTGGCCAACTGTGCTTTATTAAGTCCTCACTTGTTCACCCTTGCTGGCAACTAAAGAACGCATTGTTGCTGCATCCCCCCAACAACAACACCACAACTACCACACACACATGCCTACACACAGCCCCACCCCCACCATCGCTCCCCTTTGAGAGCAGTTCCCCCGATAGGCCGTTTCTGGATCCACTGATTCATTAGGTTGCTCCCTTAAATACATCAAAGAGCTCCTTCGCTCACACAATAAACCAATAAAAGCAATTATAACCCCCGTATATCTTCGAGGCAACGTGGCTCTCTTGAGTGTTCACATTAGATAATGAAAGAGTTTGATGACATAAGTTTTCTGAGAAAGCTCACTTCAGTCGCTTTCTAGTGTGCATGTACTCTTCCGCTGATGTTGCTTCGTTGCAAGTGTGCCGTGCGAAATAACACATGGCACAGTTTCTCCCCCCTCTTAGAAAACATTAATGTCCCCATATATCATAATTTCTAATCAAAATGTGCAGCTATATAAAGTCTTCGCAAGCATTGCAAGAAGCCCCTGCGAATGCAGCGGTGCTTTGCCGGTCATGTGTTCAAAATTAAATGTTATCCGTTAAAGTTTGTAAAATATTCATTGCCCTCCCTCGCTCTCTCCCTCCCTCTGTTTGATGGAGTGGTTTCGGCGGAGGCCACTCCGGCTCTTCTAACCTCTTGCACCAGCGTGGTGGAGATGAAATGCACTTGTCAAAGGGAAAAATTCAGCGCTGTGTGATATTGCTCCTCAAAACAAAAGACGCCTAGCCAATCAGGGGAATCGGCAGATGCAGATCACGGCGATACATTTTTCATGAGCAATGTTTCATCCTAGAGCGGATGAAAGGGAAGAAGGGGAAAGTGGTTATTAGACAAAAGATGGAATCAACAGAGTGAAAAATGGCGTGAAGAATGAAGTTTCTAAATGGGTGCTTTGCTTCACAAACTCCTTGCGTGCATATGGTATTGTACTGCATATGGTATGCTAAGTGGGAAGAGTTAAAGACCTCCCATCACAGCAGCGTGGTAGCTGAGATGTGATCTCAACCGCGCCATCGTTGCACCAAGTTTAGTTAGAACGTTTTTGTTTTTTTCTGGCTTGTTGGAAACAGTCAGTCAGCGGGTTCACTTGCATATATCACCAATAAGTTATAATCACGCTGTCTGTCGCCTGTGGGAACCCTGGAATTTTAATGAATGATGCTTCCATAAGTGAGCTGGAGTCTGTCTGGACGGAGCGAGTGCTTGTGGAGCAGACCTTGTTCAGACAGTGTGTGTAAATGATTTTTCAGGTTGTCTCGAGTCTACAGGTGCTAGATGGATGAAGTTTGCCACGTGTGATGATTAGAGGTATGAAAGGGGATGCTTACAGAATCCCGATTTTAACTGACAGACTGAATTGACCTGTTGCAGTAAATACTACACACCTGACAACAAGTACAGTTGTATCCAGAGTGTGTGTATTGCCAGTAAATAACAGATGCAGCTTTGAGTTTGTAGTGGATTAAGATGAGGTTGTGAACACAAAGTACCAAGCTGCTCCAGGGGAATTGTGAAAAACATCAGGGGACAAAGCGTGTGTTTTTTTTCTTGTACTGCCATAACTTGAACTGTTTGCCTAAGATAAACTGAAAAATGGTTTAGCTGCTTCCCTGTGTACTGCCAGACTAGCAGAGGACGACTGCACGATCTCCTCCAGTCCTTGACCCGTCGACTGACTCACAAATGCACCGACTTCATTAGCGGGTCACCAGTCGGTGCTCGCACCGTCATTAGTAAATACACGAGTATTGACACACACACATAAAAAACCTTACGCACATTATGTCATCGACCAGAGCGGTTTTACCTACAAGGCTACTGGGTGTGGAGCTGACGAAAGGTCACTCCACCAATTATCCACAATCCACCTGAGGCAGTCAATAACAAGTAAAACCCCTGATTCATTATCGAAATTGCACGGTTAAAAACTCAGAGTAAAGTAGAAAAAAAGAGATATATGGAGCGGCAAAATATGCATACAGTTAGACAGTTCTAGTTTGTGTGCATAATTGCTTTAATGTGGGCCATTAAGCCTAAGTGGATATGATTTTACTGTCTGCCCTACACTTGAATATGATCCCTGCCATGATCAATACTTATGATTCGTAAGTCACCAGCCATCGACAGCACAGTGCAATAGTAAAAGTGTTCGACCTTGTGAGGAAGAACTCCTCGTTCTTGAGATTATCAAAGGGCACACGGATGCTTGGGGACAAAGGAGAAAGTCTGCAAACACAGGCACAAACTGCAGACACAGTTAGAGACACATGCACTTTCACAAACTATGGCTGCCCTTTTCTTTCAACAATAACGTCAGGCTACATGCACACAACAACATTTAGTTTTATAACGCATTACTGTTGCTATGTTTGCGCCTGAGCTCCTATAATAGAGAAGTTTTGAAACGCTGATAGCCCCGTTTTAGTTTGAAAACTCTGGGCCTGCATTATAGCATAGAGAGGCTGAAATTGAAACATTTGGAAACAATGAAGCAGTCTCCCATATTCGCTTTCTGATTGGTTCTTATCAGTCACAACTCGACAGTTCCCCCTCATCTTACTTTTCATTGTTCTTTTTTTTTTACTTGTTGATTCTCATTCATAGTACTTTCTGCAAATAAAGCTGTTTTCAGACATGAATTCATGAATTTCCAAAGTTTGCCATTGACACAGCAGGAGATTGCGCGAGTCAGACATGTTCACAACAGCGGGGGAATTTGTGGAACATTCAGGCGAGGGGAAGCCTGATAACAGCCCGGGTTAAGTGCCCACTTGCACACCATGAATCTTCCGGAGATTTTCCTGCTGTATCCATACATGGACTCACTCGGATATTTTGCGGAACTTTTACAAAGGGGAAATGTCCAGGGAAACATTCTGCGGACATCCGAGTTCTCACATACAGCCCCCCCCCCCCCCCCAAGACAAGTTGTCAAAGTGTCCGGACTTCAGTGCATGTGTGAAAGCAACTTGAGCAACCAACTGCAGAGTAGACAATTTGCTTCCTGTTTACACTGGCCGGCGCATGCACACCTACTTGAATAGTGACATACGGCTTCAGGTGTGTTGGCATGGATGGAGATTTTTACTAATACGGAGCTACAACGCTTGTAAAGACGGGGATTGTTGTAGTTTCAAAATGCTTTTATAAAATGAAAACATATTACTATCCGTGTAGCCTCACTCTATTGCAACATTAAAAGGAGATATAATATGACATCAAATTAAAAGAATGCATGCATGCAGAAGGAAGGGTTTAATAACGTGAGGGAGAAATACGTGAGGCTTTGACTGGGCTTCTGTCCCATACATTCTTTCTCATGTATGGAAGTGACAAAAACACACGTATACGCACACACGTGCTTCAGATTTGACATTGAGCCTGAGTGACTCAAACAAGAGAGGATAACTCTTTGCAAGGTGACAGATGGATAAGCGGCGCTATCTCAGGCAGTAATCTTGGAATAGTTTGAGACACTTTGTGTTTTGGCAACAGACGAACACGATATGTGATCCCCCCCCCGAATGAATGAGCAATGGTGTTTCAAGAGAGAGGAATCTGGTTTTGATTCGTGTTGTGTCATGTTATTACCGTAGGCGATCAGACACCAACATCTGGCACGATCACCTCCCAATCCAAGGAAAATGTCATTGGAAGATAAGACAAAAATCTGACACGCCACCGGTAAATAGCTGGATTACTGATTATCTCTGTGATCTGGCTATGATATACGTTTTCCACAGTGAGAAACGTACGCCAGTGCATGTATGTGCGAATACATTAAACATTAATCAGTCATCTCAGGTTCTGAGGCATCCAAGACCAATTAAGGTGTACTTGCCTGCGATCAATAGAGAAAACATCAGAGAGGAAGAACTCCCAACCTCATTAGTATTAGTAAACCCTGACACTGGTCAGTCAGTTTGTTGATAAAAATCTGTGTCTCAATTCTCCTGTGATCATGTCTACATGTGTCTGCACACACGCGTGCATGTGCATCGTACAACAATACGAGCATTAGCAAATTAATATGAACACTTTGAAAAACATGCTGGGGATGTGTAAGCATGAAAGACTTTACTTTTAAGTGGTAATTAAGACACAAAGATCAGTTCAGCCCCTCTCCTCCGCCTGCCAGTCATTCATGCGGATCCAGCACGGTGTTATTCTTGTATCAACTTGTCCCGAATCTCGTGTTTCCACTCAAGTCGACTCACCGCAGGCATTTTTTTTTTGACCAGTGATTGGGGCAAAGTTTTACTGAATTCTGTCTCTGCTGTCTGTCCGGGTGAGTGGGGCCAAGTCTGAGAGAAGCACGACCAGACCAGAGGCACCCAAACACAACACAACCATCAAATGCTGGTAGCATGAGGAGCCGGAGTACACAGGGCTATTAGTTGTGAATGATACGGTTGAAGTTACTCCCGTGAACTTTGCTGTGACTCAACGCTTGGGACTGTTTGGAGGGGAAGGAGTTCTCGGGGAGAACCACTTTTGTTGTGTGTGCGTGTGTGTGTGTGAGTTGGGGAATGGCCTAAGAGTTGATATTTATCCTAGCAGCCACACAACTCCCCTCTTTGTTTCCACACATAAGCGCTGCCACTCTTTTTCCTTCACCAAGTGCAACGCAACACGTGTTGTGTGACCACACTCGCTGTCTCTCCCTCTGTCTTTCACCCTCTCACTCCCCTCTGCGCCGAAACCCGGTTATTAACACAAACACTGGCTGACACTTGTTTGCGCTTTTAATTGTGTCTGGATGTTATGTCTCTTGCGAACACATACATTAGCATTTCTCGGGCACAGCATAATCACTCCTCCGACCGCAACGCCATGCAGGCAGAGCACAGGAAATTACCACATGCAATCATGTTTGCTGCACAAGCACATTTGGCTCCGCTCAGCTCCTGTATAGTCTGCCACCGCGGCCTCTAACTTTGTGTCGGGGCTTGTGAGTAAGTGCCCTTTGGAGAGGCCAATTCATTTCAGCCCACGTTTCGCAAGTGAAATGACGGTAAATTGAATTACAGAAATGGTCCTTTCCAGTAATGTCAATAGTATGAAATAACATGGAATAACACATGGAAATACAGATGACAATAGTAAATTGATGGTGCTTTTCTTCCTTGTCGGTAAGAGTCAGTATCTACAGTCTGCTTAGAAAATACCAGCAGGACAAGAAACTAAGGACACAACAGCACTTTTTTCTAGCGTGGCAACTTCACACGAACACTCAAATGATTCTGACTGTCAGAACACATTTGGTTTTTTCTCCTGCTGATACAATACGATCGGCACAAAGAAAAACCTCCCACTCTCCAGGCCTCTCCCTGCGTACTGTGAACAAAGCAGTGGCGTGCCAAGGATTACACTGCATGTCCCAATGAAATATGTATATAGCCGTGTGTCATCAATGACATGGTTTCTACAAAGGGCTGCACCACGTACACAGGAACGTGTGTTTCTCTGATTCTATTCCCTTGGCTGTAATGGGTGTAGGCACAAGAAAAGGCTCATCTGGGGGGATAATTAAGCCTGACATCAATGTATTTGGTGTGCATCTTAACACATTTCACTGAACCACTCATTTACTTTATTTTAATAACTTCTAGAATGAAAAAAAAGAGCATGCAATAAAGGGGCTCAGTGCGCCAGCTGGCATTGTTTCTGAATTAAACGCACCAAATATCGTCAGGAAATAAAAATTGTTTTCCTGCGGATGGGGGGGGGGGGGGGGGGGGGGGGCTAATCTACTCAGTCATGGTGGTTTGAAGAGGGAATGTTTTCAAGTTTTAACAGGGTTGGTTCCAGCATTCCCACCACCACCACAGTGATCTAACTAGAAGAGGGGCTTCTCTTTCCCTCTCTCTGCCACCACAGGGAAAGGAGGTTACAAGGATGAGCTGTGAATAACAACCTGGAACCGCCTCAGCAAACCAGCTCGAATGCCTCGGACCTGTCAAGTGCTACTGATGATGAAATGATATTTATCAAGGAGAGCATTGTATCGTCGGTGTACAGCAAACTTCCAAGTGGTAATTGGAGGACAGGCTTTTTTGTATTCATTACAAGAGCAAAGCCCGAGGCTGAAGAGCAACCGGATAATCTCCTCCCGACTCAGGCGCCCACAATGAACACAAAAGCACGAGAACTATAACAGTTTGACAACAATCAAGTACAAGAAGGTGCAACCGGTGTTAGCTGGTTGCCTCTAGCTGCCTGGCTCCAGGTCTCAGGTGTCCGCTCCTCTACAGGTATGTATGACCATAATGGAGTAGTTAAGAGGGCCTCTTGTCGTGGGCCCTTCCCTCCTGTCTCGGCACACTGACTCCAGTGTGAACAGGGGTGCCTGGCCGATTAAGTGCAGTCTTGTTAGATTGAGTATTACACAATGGAAACTGTCATGCGGCTTGTAATGAGTAATTGAACTTGGAGCCATTTTGCTTGAGAATATTCAGACCCAGCTCGATTGTATTTCACTTGGAAAAAGCTGACAGACCCGGACACTGCTTGCTCAAAGGCTTGTTGTTTCATTTTTTTGGAGCAAAGGCTGTTGGGGAACAATTTTCAGAGCTTTTCCCAAATGGCTTTATATCCAGTAGAGTTGCACCCTCCTTCTCTTATGTACCCAAAACCACAGTCCACCCCCGCCCTACAACCCCCACAATGCTTTCTCACAACCCACCCCACCCTCACTGGGACTATTTTGTCCTCTGGAACTTTCATTACAAGAAGAGGATAAAAATACAGCATCCTGTGAATTTATGGTTCCTTCACAGTTGCCATTGAAAATATGAACTTTTCAGACATTCGCTCTGGAACCAAAGTAAGAAAACAGAGTGACCACGGCGTTTATACAGAGTCACCACAACATAGACGCCTATAGTCACTGCACTCGAACTCACAGCTTCTTGGTGTTAAGGCACAGACGCTTTAGACTCAGCGAACACACACACACACACACACCATGAGTACACATCCACATGAACCATTTAAATATATCCACGTGTCCATATCCGGACCATAAGCATCCTGTCACAAATGAAAACATATCTGCATGCAGGAATAAAACACCCACACAGTCAGCATAATCCATCACGTTCCTCTTGGACATGTTATCCGTGTTTATTGAATGTGCCAGTCTTAAAGGACACTCCGTATATCTCATTTCTTCCCAGTGTAAACCCGTCCTAACAATTTCAACCTCAGACACCGATGACACATCCCTTTAAACATCCCTTTCTCTTGCATGGGCATATGACTCAATGATAATGACAGTATTGAGCGTTTTTTAAAGAGTCATAATTACAATCATCTAAACCTCCATTCTGGGGAGTTTATGTGCATCTCCACCTTTCTCTTTCTTTCTTTCTTTATTTGCGTCTCTCTCTCTCTCCTGCTCGCTGACAGCTGCTTCTCCTGGGAAAGTTCCTCTTCTTCCAGGCGATAATCTATTGCCGTCCTCCCATCGCTTACATGTAGCTACATGGTGAGTCAGCGCTGTAATTCCGTCATTAGCTGGATAATGTGTGCTGTCTGTGTGTTAAAACTCTAAGTGCCAGCTTTGGTGTGACCCCGGGGCAGCCTGTGGGTTTGACTGATGCCAGTCTACCCACCAAGCGTCATATGAGCTCTGTAATGGGTTCTGTCCAGCTCAGTTTGGCCGAGATTGACTTAGAGTGTAACGACCTTCAGGTTACGGACTGCGTGCCTCTTCTCCTTCTACCAGACAGACATTTTTCATCATGTGTTTGGTACCTTAAAAAAATACCAATACACTAATGAATCCAAAAAATAAATACTAATATATGCTATATAAAACAAAAGAAAAATAGGATGATCCTTGCGTATTTTAACCAAGCGGACACAACATAATGAAATATTCACTTAACTGTTTCAGAATGCGGAAGCCCGTCACTGTCTTACACTTTTCCTGAACTCGTTGGCCAATGCTCGGTGTGGTCCCTGAATGCACACCGACCAGTTACACCCAAGCACCTCCAGCCACAGTCAGTCGCAGCAGAGGAAGCATTCGCCACATCGCCTGCCAGAGACAGACAAAGATAAATCAAAAGTGGAATTACAGTAAAAACAGGGGTCGTACTATGCCAATACCTTCAGATACACTGAAAGACACACAACCAAATTGATAAAACATGCCTCGGCTCAGTCCCCACCTGTCTTTTTCCAATAATGAACCTGCACAATTAAGTTCTAAACTCTGCCATAAATCTTCCAGGACTCATGTTTAAAGAGTCCCTGCAGGCAGGCAGACATTTGTTTTTGATTGCCGGATGAGAAAGAAAGAAAGTAGTTTGCGCCTGGGTTTTTGACTGTGTATATATATATATATATATATATATATATTTGTGTGTTGGTGTACAAACTTCCACAGACAGATGTGAGGACATTGACAGATTATTCAATAGGTACTCTCACACATACGCAGGTGAAACTGCTCTCCGCATATGTGTGCACATGTCATGTTTTAACACCATATTCAATCAGAGATGAGCTCCTACCAGCCCGTGACAAATCTCCACCTGTGTGTGGGATCAGTGTTGTTGTACATGTGGGAGCTCGCCCTGATCCCACAGCCTCTGCACTATCACCCACCACCTGAGGCCCTGCCTGCCTGCCTGACTGATGGGAGAATCTCACCTGACAAAAAGCATCAGTGATTGATCACCCGGGCTCACCTGAGCACCTGAGGGGGCCCGGCGTGCCAAGGACTCCAGGGCCCCAGGAGGGTGCACCTGACTCCCTGGGGCGGATTCCCCAGCAAATGCGAATCTGTGTGGTCATCTCCACTCAGGTACACAATCAACTGCTGACTCCGTCACACCTGAGCTAAAACACATACAGTGCACCCTGAGGTGAGGAAAATTAATTAGACACTAAATCATTTATACTTTTGAGACAAATGTCTGATCTTGAAAGGAGCCTGACAAACCAGGTCTTGGAAATAACCTTGGGCTAGACTAGTCTGAGAAATAGCATTGCGTCTCATTAAAAATAAATCAGACCATTTTACACTGTACATGCGCGAGCCAAATTGTGCTACGGAAAGGACAATTAGTACAGAATCAATCCCTTTCTTCCAGTTTCCTCCCCCCCCCTTTCATTTTGTTGTTGCTTTATTTTAGCATCATAATGAATGCTTGCAGAGGAACACATAAACCATGAGATTTTTGGAAGAGGAAGACAGACAAACCCCCATCTCGCTCATAGCTATGTCTGGATTGCCTTCTGCGCCGAGATAGGAGTCAACATGTTTAGCGACATCAAAAGAAAACCTGATACCTTAAGTATAAGAAGATTAACACTTGCAGTGATCTTGAGCTTAGGCTTCTCCAGGACTTTCAACAGACTGTGCCAGAAGGGACAATTACCGATGAATTGGCACCAACATCTCGTAGTTATTTAACAAAATCTGGCACAGTGTATAAGCTCCTCGTCCTTAAGACTTCCTTTCAAGTCTGGCCCCGGTATCTGAAGGCTAACAGATTGGGGAATGTGACGAGTGACGACAGCAGGGGAATCTGCAGGAACACTGAAAACGGGGAGGTGGGAAATAAAGACAGGGAAGCAAGCAAGCAAGAATGAAAAACAAAGGAGACAAAGAGGCAAACAAAGGACCCAAATCATATAACAAGACATACGCATTTTATTCCCTGACTTTAGGGCTGTGTCATATCTCAGGGGGGATATTTGTGATGTTTATAAGCTCATTGGTATGCTAGTGGGTTTTTTTTTATACTCTGTACCTCAGTGGACTAAATATGACAACTTCAGGAATGTGACATTGTGTAAAACTCGAAGGCAAATGCTTGACAGTCTGACACAGAGCCAGAGGTGCACGCAAAAAATATGCACATGCACAGACAAAAAAATTAAAATACACCCTAATCGCATAATAATTTGAATAGCATATTATTTCATGATTATTGCTATTTAGAGTAAGTAAGTGTCAAATGCTCGACTACACAACACCTGTAGGAGATGTTATGTTGCCACAAGCTCTCTGCTAATCTTCACCTTGAGCACCATGCACTCACCGCAGGACACCTCCGGGTTTAGGAGGTACACTACTCTTTACACATATATCACTCCCTATTAATCCAAAGTACATACTCTATGCTTGTACCTACAACGACTTTGTGCAGCAAATGTAATCTGCCTGTCAGAGGGGATGCCAAAAGAGGAAGCAGCGTGGGGGAGTCAGGGACAAACTCCTCAGACAAGGATGTCACCTTCCCCACAGGAAACTCTTGACAACATCCCCACTCTTCACTTCCAGGACACGTGAGTAAAAACAACTTGGGCAACATTTTCTAACAACTCTTTTGAACCTTTCCTCTTTATTTTTCCAAAACCTACACATTTGATGTTTACAGGATGCTCACAGAGCGAAAATCAAGGAGATTTTTCAATCAACTCGCATGTCCACAGACCGTTTGTCTCTCCGAGACCACTGTTTAGGTTTCATAATCCTAACTTGGTTCCAAAAAAGTCAAATTTGACTTCTGTGAAGGAAGGCTAATGGTGCTCTGTGATTGCTAGATGTGCAAATAGGCAGCAAGACAATTGTGTATGCCACTGATAGCTGGTGACTGTATATCTGTTTTAACCGTTCTGTTGTTTTTCTGTTCCAAAGTTGCCAGAAAAAAATGATTAATGCAGCTTTTTTTCCTCACAGAATAAAAGTTCTCCAAGAATGTACCGAAAGCATGCTAGTGTCAAATGCGGCAGATGAACCATGTGGAGGCAGAAAGTGCTCAGAGGGAGAGAGCAGCTCAGTAAGTTCACAAGTTTCTGCTCTTCATACAAAACAGTGCAACAGTGGGTTCAAACAATAATCTACATACTGTCTGGAACAAATCTGAAACATGTGTCTACCTCAGGATTGTCTCTTCTCATAAGAATTAGCAACCAACGCAACAATTGTGCAGTCTAGATATCTGTTCCAGGGTAAAGCTAAGGCCACATAGATGACATTTTTCACCAAATAATTATTTCAATGTACCTGCAAAAGGTTCCCTGTTCTTAGTCGTCCCGTATGCGATCAGCATGTGGCAACAGATGCATTACTAAAACATTTAGCAATATAAGTATTGTTTAAAGTGAGTTGAGATAACCTTGATGAGGATTAGCCGTTGTTTCAACTCTTTGTCAACGTCAAAATGTTTTTGCTGGTGAGCATTTTAAATGAAATGCTTCCATCTACCAACTGATCTCCACGCTTTTCCACTTCCCTCTGCCACATAAACACCACACGTCTTTCTGCACAGGCATTAAACGCCAATTGCAAATAAGCTGCATATCACCATTATTTCCATGAGACATTGTTGCTTTGCTAATTATAAATGTTGCGTCATCTGTCATCCCTCAGAGTGTTTGGCTTACACCCAGATGTTAACTTGAGACTCTGTTACTTGGCTAGATTACAGAGAAGAATTATTTCTGAGTGACTTATTGCTATTCAGCCATTATGGTTCATCAGCTCTAAAAGATCTGAATGGATGCCACGGCACGTTCCATGTTGTAAAACTCCAATTCTGCATTTTTTTAAGGAAAGCTGTGAGTGATCCAACGCAGAACTCGACGTCTGGTAAAGATAACAGGTGACAAGACAAGAGGCGCCGGTTCGTTGTTGGATCTAGAGGCCGCCTTGGGATACAGTGACAGACGTTGGATTCTGACACATCTCCACAGTGGATGGGGAAGAGTGGAGAATTGAGTGATTTGGCGTTGTTTTGGAGAAATTCCCTCCCGTCACATGTGCTCTCTCATTCCCTAACCCTCTCTGGAGCGGCTTTGACAGATAGACGGAGGAGACCTGACCTGAAACAAGTGGCTGTTTGATCATCTCCGTGCCGCTTTCATTCTGTCACAAAGAGCTATACAAAATCACTTAATATTAGAAAAGATTATTACAGTGAAAATAAGCTCACTGGTGCAAATGCATTATACATCAATAACTCTGCCAAAATCTATTTTGTAAGTAAACTGATGGGCCAAGGAAAGAAATAGAAACTGTGATAAGTCTCAAGAAGGATGTAACATATGCCACATAGATCTGGCATATGTCAGAGAGAAAGCGTGCCTGTGTGTGTCCGTGCGTGCGTGTGTATGAGTGTGTTACAGAGAGGGAAGGGAACGAGCCAAGTAGATCCTAAGGCGTCAAGAGCAGGGAAAGAAAATTTTAACTCAACTCTTCAAGCAAACCAAAAGAGGTTAAGACCAGCGAGTACGAGTGCCAGAGTACAGACAGGCGTAAGTGAGACTGCTCGATTCCACTTACCGACACACAATGTTAGGGAACTCATGTTCTGAAAACAAACCAAAAAAAAGAAAATCACAGAGGTTTCTTTTCAGGGGTCAAAGTGTGTACACACACACACACACACACACACACACAAACTCAGTGATATCCCGACACCTCATAAAGTCAGAGACTGCCCACACCCAAACAAATTTAAAACAATCAGAGGGTTTGGCTGGAGCAGACTGCTCCAGTCATTACTCTGGTCTCAGTGACAGCTCACCCCGTTCACCTCATCCGTCTCTCCTCTGTAAAGACCAGCCTCATGGGCAGGCTCACAGCTCCTCACACCCCTCTTAAGACACAGAGACCCTCTTCTGACTATTTAGATATGGTGTGCTTATTTTTTTTTGTTCCAAACCACTAAGGCTGGTGATGGAACCTGAGGATTCAATTGTGAGTAACTAGAATTACCGACTCGCGGTCGTATGCCTTCATCAACAAGTAAGGTTGAAGGAAATACGGTCACAATCTTCCCCACTGCTCCTGAGTTACGGCTTTGAATAATGACCAGGAGTGTTTTTTGCAGAACATTATGATGTCACAGTGGAGTTGACCTTTGACCCTTTGGCTGTAAAATGTCATCACTTCATTATTTTCACCCAATTAGACATGTGTGTCAAATGCTGTCATAATTAGCCCATGACGTTTTGAGTTATGGGCATGTTTTGTGCGGACCTTGACCTTTGACCTTTAACTAACAAAAATCTAAACAGGTAATCTTAAAATTCGAAATAACCGTTTTTGCCAAATTTGAGGTGCTGCTAAAAAATTGCTTTCATGAGAATGGGACAGACAAACAGAAAACATAAGGCATCCGTCCAGGGCTGTATCATGAACGGAGACATGGAAATACCATTACACCCTCTAATTGTGTCTCCACTGTGACCTTCCACTAAAGATCTTTTTTCTGGCTTTGCTGATTTATAATGCACGATACAGTGAAGACTGACAAGACATCAAGAGCAGAGTGGGCAGCAGGCGAGTCTGCCAAGTCATCTCCATGGCCAATCACCAACTGATTTCATTAATGTTCAAATACACTAAATCACAAACACCCACAAAAATGTGTACGCAAACAGATGAATGCAGCTAATCACCTAACATTCGCTGGCACACAGCCAATCTCTCTTCTGCTTGCAACCACGTGTCGAATCACTAAAAACTGCACAGGCGCATGCAAATCTTTACCGCTCCCACATGTGGGGGACAAATAAACTAACACACCCTCACATAAGCCTCTCCGACTCTGCTCCACCACTGTGCCCCGCCGCAGCCGATTTAGCCAGGATTTACGCAGCCCAGTCACAGCGTCTCCATTAATTGCTGAAAGTGACACCATGCACGGTTATTACACGATTACGACATGACAGCTCTCGTTTTTCACCATTAAGAAGCAGACGGGTCTATGCTCAGCTGCGGCGGGGTGTCAGCACATGGGAGCGTGGCGGCAGGGAGACGGGTAACACAGCGGAAGGCCGCGCGGCATGAGATACTTGGCCTGCTTAATGTGCTGGCACGCCAACATGGGCAACACCAGGAAATTTACCGTATTTACAAAACTGAACCTATGCTTGGACTTGCAATTTCACTGGGGAACTTCCCTCACAAAAAGTCACAAGAGCAGGTGACATTTGTTTTGTTTGTCCTTTCTGCCATGAGAAAGAAAAGTAGGAAAATTAGCAGCAATGTACGTAATTCAAACCCTAGCAGACATTTATGAGGGATAGCGAGTGCATGTCAGGCAGTCAACTGAGTAGTGTGAGGTTTACAGCTTCCATATGTAATATGTCTCAACAGGTGTAAATAATGTCAGAGGGCACTGCAGCACCTACGGTGACAGTGGATTATCTATCACTATCTAATATAAATCATTTATCTCGAATCCCCAGTGTGTAATTTTTATACTTTTCTGGCGGCATCTGGTGGTAAAGTTGCAAACCGCAACCAACTGAGCACCCAACAGGGGACACTGTGGTGTCGCACAGCTAACTCCATTTCCAGTTTCTCGCAGCGCTGGAAACTCAAGGTGAATGGGACGTATTCTGGACTGTTTTCTGCAACCGTATTTTAATGCTGCGTTCCATTATACCTCGGAAGTCAGACCCTGGAAGTCCACAATACGACGTAGCAAACATGGATACTAACACGAAGGTCGGGTCCCCCTAATGTTCAAAGTTGATGAAAAAACATAGGTTCTTTGTTGGAGGTGATTATACATATATGAACACATAGTAATGGCCAATATATTCAATTTCTGTGAATAATTACTTCTAAATATTACACACTGTATCTTTAACTATGGCAACTAATAACTATCAGCCTGGGGGACTCCTTATAATCACCGTATTCACCATTATTATCTTCACAAAAACGTAAACGCTTCATGGGATTGTTACGTCCTCACCTTAATCTATTAACGTATGAGAAAAAAAAAAAGATTCCGCCTGCGTTTCTATTAATTGCCCACACGAAGTGAAGACGTCAAGGCTGTATAGATTTTCTGCCAGGGAAGTGTGTGGCTGTCCCTCTTCCGATGCGAGAGGGTTTGTGGTGGAGGGGTGGTGGTGCAAGAAAAGATGTGAATAATGCATCAAGAGGTATGAGACTGGTAAGGAGTCAGGGCGGTGGGAATTTAAAGGCATTTGTGTTTGTCACACAAATCAGGAAAGCCCTCGCTGTGCTTGCTGGAAAATCTGAACCGGCAGCTGAGCGCTGGGACAATACCACCTTCTTTGTGGAACTCGGTCCTGAGAAAGAAGCAGCGGGTGCGAAAGTGATGGAGAGAGGTGGAAAACCAAACAAGAGAGAGAGAAGGACAGATCGGAAGAATTAAATGGAGCAATGTCAGCCTTTCTACAAGAGGTCAAACACAATTGAAATATATTTACAAAGTAAATTGTCCAATAATGGCTGAACAGATGAGATGAGTGAGTGAGTACAATATCAATCGCTTCACACTGTGAGGAACTGAAAGTCATAAACATTATGAAGAATTCACAGGGACATCATCTCTGACCAAACATCTCTATATCTTTTTACTGTTTCTAATTCAGTAACGCAAAAGATCAGCCGGGGTTTCCAAGCCACACTCGTATTTACTTGGACAAGAGTGTATGGGTTGATAATTGATCTTTGGCTTTCAGGGATCAATCTTACTAAACATATCAGTTACGCTGTAATCGTTTCAGGTCCTGCCTTTTTTACTATGTTACAGAACATATGTATCCACTGCACTGATTTTCACTGTCAGAAATAGTTACCCATGATCCCCCAACTACTAGCGGATACACCCGTAGCATGCAAGACTGTCAGATGAATAAGCCCCATGCTAAGGTCAGACACACTAAAGATAAAAGCCATTGACCCCGGCTCAGAGGGGGAGATTCTCTTCCTGCCTGGCGTGCCGTGCTGCTCTGAGGCTCATCTGTCAGTGGGGTTGGTGCGTGCATGTGTGTCTGTACGGGATGATTTGTGCGTGCAGCTATTTATGTAGCGAGGGTCAACAAGGGCTCCTCTCGTAAGCCGGTGAGGCATGTCTGAGGCTGACTGAAGATGGAAGTTGGTCTTGAAGATTTTCACCTTGCCTGGTTTGGAAAGTGGCGGGGGACGTGGCGGGGCTCTGGGAATGGACGTGGGAACGCATGTGGAGTGGGGCTGATGCAGAGCGTGCAGACAGACATGAAGCAGATCAGTCTCAGAGACCAATCCACAAACGCTCTCAGCCCATTTTAACCCTCCATCTGAGTTACTGACTTACGATGAACTTGCTCCTTCATTCATATAATTATATGGATAAACCTTCAAAGCCTTAAAATTACTTTTGTTTTTTTTCTGAATGGAATTTCTCTGCTGCATGTTTGGCTTCACTCCCTTTTCCTCTTTTGTAGCTTGCCATCATTGATGTTGCTGCAACTCCTCTGCTGCCCAGAGCAGAGAATAAAATAAGAAAATTAAACTGACCCTTCTTCTGAGCCAGATCATCATCAGGGACACAATACACGAAAATGTCCAACTACTCTCCCCCCTGTGTCGTAGTTCGAAGCCGTTTCTTCGCCACGGCTGCTGACTGTGTGTTCAGCGATGGCACAAATGCTCGGCTGCCAGGCTGGCAGACGAATACCAGACCTTCACTTAAAAGGCCATGTCAGGGGTTAAGTGGTCATGAAAAAGGAGGCAGAGAGCCGCCGTTGCCGGAGTTATTAGACAGCGGAGTTTCTCTCGTCAGCAGGTGGGAGGTGAGATCTGGTGTGAGGAGCAGGTGCTGCTCAGTGCCGGAGATCAGAGCTGAACCCCGGGGCTGTGATAAGCTCAATGCCACTTAAATTACAACCCCAGCTATGCTCTGACCCGGGCATGTTTTGTGTGTGTGCGAGAGAAAGTTGAGGGTACAAGTGTGAGAAACAAAAGCTGAGGCATGTGGATGAAAGTGAGTGCGTGTGAATGAGTATGGGTGCGTGTGTATGGGTTTGCGTTTTTCTTTTAACGGTGAAGGTTGCACGACGGTCTATATCGTATATACATTAAAGGGGAAAACACTGACAGCTAAATAAAGTCGGGAAGGACGGCTAAGGGCATGTTTGTCTGTTTATAGTCCTTCTCATTCTTCAAATTCTCTTTCACTTCAAACATCCAGCCAAGTGTTGATTTGCCTTCAACAGTCTCAGGGGGTGGGGGCGGATAAAGGCTACCAATGAAAATGCAAGATGAAGGCACGATGATGTGGTTTTTCCATCAAACGGCAAGTGCTCATTCATGAAGCACCATCAAGGCACAGATTTCAAACTCTGGTGTTTTGTCTTAACCCGATGCCGACACATGTTAACGACGATTTTGGAGAGGAGAAGAGTGGTTGAAGAGGCAAGGTGAGTGATGAAAGTGGCAGAGTGGGAAAGCGAGGAAAGTGCAAGGGGGCGAATGCATTTATTTGATGATTATTTTTTGTAAGTTATAGCCGTGGAGACCCCGACACTAGAGGCACTTCCAGCAAACAGAAAAATCATAAACAAACAAAAAGTGGTAGAAGAGACCGGGGGATGAAAGTGGACAGAGAGCACGAGGTGCTTTGAGGATGAGGCAAGGTGAAGTATCGATCATCCATTGACAAACACAATAGAAATTTTAGATGTGATGTGAGAGGCCCCCATCCATAATTTATCAGGGGCCAAATGTGAGTGACGTGGGGTGTAGACAAGGGGGAGTACAGAGTATTGATTGGTGGGGAGAAAGAAAGTGCATGGCGCGGGGGGGTTGTGTGTCCAGAGAGGAGGAGGGGAGGGGGGGGGGGGGATATGACTGAGCGGGGAAGTGATGGGGGGGGTAGATGGAGCACAGGAAAGCCATTAAGGATGGCAGTGTTACCAGACACTCGCAGGAGCGACTGAGAGCCCAAAACAGAGAAGCGCGAAGATTGGAGGACAGACAGAAAGAAAGAACGAGAGAGGTCAACACCCCCTTGCCCCCTCCCTAACCACCACACCCCCTTTCCATCCCGCTCCAACCGTCTTATCCACTGCCCCAATCAATATGACCATGTCAAAACATAAAATGCATGCTTTTGCTCTTAAGTAAAAGGTGACCAAGATTTTTTAAAAGCATTGATTTCGGGGGGACGGGTCGATGGAAATCAAGGCATATTTTCCTGTGCAAAGAGGGGTAATAACACTCAGCTGGTAATAGCACAACAGAGGGGACTCAACGGTGTCGGCAAGGAGTGCACCGGTCAGATTACTGCACTCCACTCCACCGGGAGAGGTCATAGGAAGGGGGTAGGTCAAGTTGGCCCAGGGAGTTGTCTACGGGGAGAGCAAAGGAGGTGGAATGAGTTGATGGCACTGGACTTTTACTGGAACATTTTACACATTAAAGTGAGTTGAGTTTGGAAGAAGAAAAAGAAGAAAAGGTTCTCACAGGCTCGGCCCTCGGGGAATGTGGACCATCAAACACAGCCAGACGGAGCAGAATCATTCCTCCTCTGCAATGCTAACCACACAGAGCCAAACACGGCTAATGAGAGTTCTTTGAGTGATACATTGTTTTTTAAACATGTCAGTTATCCCACCTCGACGTGATACCGCGGTACTATTTAAACGGTTTATTATTTGTCTGCGAGTTTTCAGTGCTGCCTGAATCAAAGTCAGTCACCGAGGTGAAAACGAGTCAGAGGCAGAGAAGGTTCCGTGTGGGTTCCGCGGTTAGGGAAAGTTTCTTTACTTTTTTGTTTTCCCTAATGTGGGCACCAGTGAGGCAGAGACAACCTCCATGCCACCACTGGGGACGCAGCACCGCCCATGGAGAGCAAAAACCAAGTCGGTTGAAACAGACCAGGCACAGAGAGGCAGCAAGGAAAACACAAGATGAGGAGAGGAAAAAACACAATCATGTACCATAATCAGAAACGAAACGAATGCCCACCACATGAAAGACGCTGCCATTGTGCATCCATGTGTCCCATGCTGCTGCAACAGTTAGCACGCCAGCCACAAAATGGGGCTTTAAAGACAATGGCAGTACAACAGCAATTAGCCCTGTCGACTGGGTGTGGCTACGCTCTGAAGACACTCATCTGTCCATGACCACAGAAGCGCATAATGAATGACACGACATTGCTGTGACACAATAAAATAAACAACATCTGGCTGAACTTAGACAACTCCCTTCGTCTCAGTTGACCCCTTGACTTTTTCGTAGGCTATAAAGCAGGCTATAATCATCAGCGCACTATAGTCGAAGCAGAAGTGTTTCCGATTAAAACATGATTCCGACGTCATCTGCACGGTCAAGTGTTAATTTTTGAATGTTAGATTTGACACATTTACTTTTTTTTGGCGGACCACACTGAAGTCTGGGAACTCCATGATTTGTCAGTTAATTAATTTTGTGATTCATGACATGGTCGGTCACTTTTACAGAAAGATCTTTACAGTACACAAAGAACAACTCTGGATGATCTATCCTTTTGCCAATTTATAGGTCATCACAAAACAGCGGGATAGAAAAAGTTAAGCTTTTAGTTGTGGTCTATCACATGAAACTCCAAGTAATTCTTACGGACAATAGAAATATCATCCATGCCATAAGCTGTAGTTTGTTGTGGCATGGTAACAGGTGGTTTAAGGTGTTGCTGCAGCCTGAGATTGAACCCGTGTTCTTTAATCTCTTTAACCACAAGGCCATGCTAACATCCCCAATCAAAATTTCAGAGGTGTGTATGCTTAACAAGCAGTGCTGCTCCCTTTAAAACATCACCCATCAAACTCTAGACCTGATGCTTATGAGTCAGAAGCGCCTGACACAAGCATTTCTCTGACATCGGAGGCAGCTGACTGGTCGGTCGTTCGGTTGGTTTTGTCCTGATCGTGTGGGATCTGTTTTAGTTGTAGCCAGAAAGCGGGAAATGGAAGACGGCGAGGATATAATCTAGTCACCTGATCCAGGCCTGGCGGAGGTGATGACAGCCGTGCTGTGCCACCGTGTGTCATATGATGAGGGGACCAAATGGCAGGTGAGCACCACCCTCCTCTTTAATGGACAGCGACCAGAGGGTAAGGGGGGTGGTGGTGAAATGGAGAATATAGACAGGTTTAAGTAAGCAGAGTGATGGCTTTCATTTGATACCCCATTTCACGTGAATCTTGATAAAAGCAGGCCTGGTGTGAGATGATGAGTGAGGGAAATGAGGAGGGAGGAATGGGGAGAAGAGGTGTGCTGTTTCACACTGCAGTGGGCTACAAGGCTCTCTGCTGGTACTCCAGCGACACTGTGAGAAGCCGGCAGGTATGGAAGCAGTGTTACACATCCGTGTGTGTGTGTGTGTGTGTGTGTGTGTGCGCATATAACGGCTTAATCAACTTCCTTACTGCTTCCCGAAGAGGAAATGGGATTTGTTCACCACCTTTCAGAAAAGGAGTCCACACAAACCGCTTATGCACACACCTCATCCAAAGAGCAAAGGCCCCCCCCATCCCTCCTTTTGTTTAAAGGAGACCTCTGGTTCACTGTATCAATAGGCAGTTCTCTATGGAAACAAACCCAGACAACAGTAATCCACAAGAACCACACAAACACGTCTATATTAATATATCGTATTTCTACAGTCGCACAAAATAATTGCCCAAAATAGACAAAGGGCCCAGCAGCACGCTAACACCCTCATGAATGCAGATGTTATGCGGATGATTTAATCACAGGTCTAACAGATGTTTTTAGGCTGCCCTCTCTTTCATTAAAAGCCTGCCACAGCAGACACCGGAATCAAAGATTATTCGAGGAATTAGGATATGAAAGCACGTTAGCTCAATTAAGGAAATTAAATTGTGTACATTAGACAGAGCCCAGTAGTGAGCGTGTTGCCGCCAAGGCCGCGGCATAATAAAATCAAAGAATCACGGCTTAATTGAAATGCACTTAAAAGGGATCATGCTGACAAATGTGATTGTATTGAGGCGCTAATGTGCACACCTCCTCCCAGTCCCCTTTAAATCCAATGAAATTGAAATATCCTGGGCAGCTGACCGCTTCCTGATACGATCAGCTGGCCAGCACCATGGCACATGCAAAGAGGACGAACAAGTAGAATGGGTAGCAGGTAATCAATTTAGGACAAATACATCCAGCACAGCACACCCCCATCCTCACCCGCTCCCTTCTGCTCACACACTCATATGATGCTAAATCCACTTAGGGATTGAAACAAATGAAAGGTGAAGTGAAGATAACAAGTCGCCAAGGTGCCTTGTCCTGCCAAGGGAGAACAGTCACTTCCCTCAGCTCATAATAGCTGGAGGGCGACGTTAGCGATGATGAAGCATTTGTGTTTCGCCAAAGGTTCAATTAAGATGCATTACACAGCCATAGGAACATGTTCATACACACATTTGTGTAGCAAACAGACACTTACATACGTATACCCTCATGTATGTTTCCAAATACAGTATATTTTTTACATTGCATTCATCAGATGGCATTATTTACTTTACTATTACTTACAGGCTCAATGGGAGGGAATCTACTGCCATCAGACACACTCAAAAATGTATGGAAATCCATGTTGTTTTTTTTCCCCACTTCACTGATTAAAAGTGACACATTAAGCAAAAATCACCTTTTCAGTGTTTGTGCACATAAATGTGTGTAACTGTGGAGCCTTCCGGCCCACAAACTGTGAAAAAAGACCACCCTGTCGTTTTTTTTAGTGAGCTGGCTAAACCCTACAGCCTGGTTCTGACCAACTGGTTCAAATTTCTCTCCCACTCTTCTGGGGTAACCCCACCTGCAATCTCCACTTTGCTGGTGTAGAACATTTCGAAACAGGTTGACCAGTCACAGCATACTGGGCCTGTTGGCCAATCAGAGCTGACTGGGGTTTATCAGGAGGCGGGGCTAAAATAAATCCATGCGTTTTGGACAGAGGGTGAAAAGAGGAGCTGCAGGAATGGGCAGTATGAGAACACTGATGCCCTTTCTGAACATTAGAGCATGTAAACCTTTTCAAGTGGTAACGCAAATTAAAAGTATGAACCTGAATATGAGCATAATATGTCACCTTTAAGATTTCAAGTTTGTAGGTGTCTGCTTCTTGCTTTGGCCTGCAAGTTTGTATGAATCCCCAACACACTCAATATCAAAGTAAAAAAAAAAAAGAAGAGTAGATTACATTTTTTTATTGCTGCTCTCCAAGGCACTATCCTGCAGCCTACTTTCTCGGTACTAAACAGAATAAATGAGGCTGAATCATAGCAGTAGCGAAGGCAACAACTCTCCCTTAACACTTTTTTTTATTTAGTAGTAGCTGATGAGAATACTGTACTTGAATTGCAAACACTAAATACCTACACCCTTTTTGAGCTTACACTATGTTTCACAAACAAGCCTCGCCCTCTACACATTTATATGTATATATATATATTTATATATAAGCAAACAAAAATAGACAGCACACAGTTGGACTGCTGATGTGGAAACAAGAAAAAGTAATGTGTCTGCTATTTTTCTTGCCATTAGTGTGCTTGCTGCTGAATAGAGCGGTACTCTCCGAGGTAAATCTCTGGAGGGGCCACTAGGGGAGCTTCCCACCCCCTTTTCAGCAAACTTGAGCACAGTGTATGCAAACACACACAGACACACACCAGTAGAGTCAAAAAGAGAGTAAAGGAGAATGAATGTGATCTTGTGTTACTCGACCTAGGAGAATATTGCAATCAACATAAACTGCTCACTAAAAAAAAGGGCATAGACATCTTTCTCCATCATCACTGTGGTCTTCATCCTCACATTATTCAGCCATCCGCATGCGACTCGCACTGTTGACACCGCTGTGCAGATGCGGCGAACACGCCATCATGCTATTGTAGTACAGCTGTGGGAATACTCTGCGCCCCAAAGTACAGAACACACCTCCATTATGCATTACACATCTAAGATATTTAAGCTCTTTGTAAGAGTTAAGTCTTGGAGCCGTGCCGTGTCATTCTGTGGGGGATGATAGGGAGGTTTAGTCATGTCTGTATTAGTGGGATGACTTCCAAAAGCCTCTGGGATGGTGTGTTACAACCACCAGCTCCAGTCGCTCCCAGCGTTGATACCCAACTCTGTCTGGCCCTAAGCACCAGATCAGAACCCCAAATAGGCCCTGCATTAAAAGGGGATAAGCCTTACCACAGGGACCGACTATTCACCAAATAAGATAAAATGAACCGCTGTACGTTTTAAGTCAAAATAAATAGAAATACAGTGGTTCAAGAGTCCAGTGTGGGGACGGAGCCAAGCAGCAAAGCTTTCCATTTCTGTTTCGTGCGTAGAGGCAGAATTAAAAACAATAGGCTACGTACGATTATTGTGCTTCACAAACAGTCTTAGGGACGGGAAGTGAGTCTTGAGACCTGTGAACATCAGCTGACATGAATTCCAGGACACGTGTCGCCCTCAGAAGTGGGAAAGGCAGTGTTTTCCCCTCTCGGAGCAGCCGAACACGGTTCTTAGTCTAAGATGAATACCGCCCATTTGTCTGGTGCTGTACGGTGGAGGGGTTTGTGTGCCAGCATCGGAGCCCTTCAAGAGACACTTAGGTCTGTGTGTATATTTTCATAGTCTGATTGAAGTAAAACACAGCCTTTAATGTATCATTTCAAGTGAACACCGTGCCCAAATGAAAACACACACACCTACAAGCCCCACTTAATTGAAGGCTACAGATTTTCACATAGCAGACAGGTTTTTTTTTCCCCCTTCTTTTTTTCTCTTCTTCCTAGAGTGAGAACAGAGCACTTTTTGAAATCAATATTCTCAACTTGTTTTCCTGCAAATTAAAGCTGCCATTCTGAGGCTGGTGTCACCAGGGAGCGTGCCGAGAGACAGAGACGGATAAGAACTGTAGCACAAAAGTTTTATATTTCAAGCAAAGAGATTGAAACATAATCCTATATTATCTGAAAATGGCTGAGAGAGAGAGAGAGAGAGAGAGAGAGAGAGAGAGAGAGAGGGATAACGTATACACCAAAAGGAAGCCCAGATGCTATTTCTGTTTTGTAACGGAATAGGAAAGACTATTCAAAAAAGAGAATGAAGATACGATGACATGATCATAATTTCAAAGGATGCTCATGCATTTTTCTCTTTGAGATAAAATAAAGTGCTGGTTACAATAACTTGGTGTTGACATACTTTCCAACCATGTGGGAGGAGAAGAATTTCATTAATGCAAGTTCCTACCTCATATCCCATCTCAATAATGTGAAACTGTCTGCAGTTAGTCCACATAACATGCAATTTACACACAAGACTTTTCCGCTGTCTGCTCCAGCGGACCATAGCTGCATTTAGCCATAAAACAGATCCACTCTTCAGGACACTTGTAGTGCCTAAAAACCTCAATTATGTCCATCAATATTTGATGGAATGGCTCTGATAAGATCTGCCCCCCCCCCCCCCAACCCCACCACCCTATACAAGCCCGCCCCCTCCCTCCAGTGCTGGCAGGATGTCTTTAATTGTTGGCCCTGAGCACTGGAGACAGACAAGACGTTGTTTGCTCAGTAATGGATGGCTCTGTACCTAACACAATGTTGAGACTGGGTGTTGTGCAAGCCCGGCCGTCGCACTCCTGGCCTGCAGTGGAACAGGAGAGGGATGTCGAGGGTGGTGGAGGACAAAAACGGAGGAGTCATTGTGTGGACCAGCCCCCCTCTATGTCTCCCATTATGATGTGCATTCAGTCAGTCAGTACAAACTGGCACACGGTGGCAGGATAACAAACCGCAAGACATCCGTAGTTCTCACACAGCGCTGTTGTTTCTCCTCTACATCCAACTTTTACGACAGTAAATTTCTATGTCAACATCGGGAGTGTTGCAGGGAGGGAAGCGTCCGAGCCAGGCCAAGCTCTTTACAGCCATGCTGCACGCAAGGCTGTCGAGAGCAAACAAGCACAAGGGGGAAAACGTGAAAGTCAGTCCGGCTCCGTAGCTCTTCCTCCATCCCCTGGTATGCGAGTCACTTTCACCTTGGCATGCGGCGATCGCACCCTCTTCTCCTCGCCCCGTGCTCCTCTCTCCAGGACCCCTGAGCTGTCCTGGGAGGCGCCTTCACTCAGGGATTTCTCCTCATTGACTTCCTTGGCTAAATTGATTTTAATAGCCAACACTTGGGGCCTTTTCTCACGGTCTCCTCTTTCACCAGCGGCGGGTTCCGTCACGCCCTGCCATATTTCTCCACTCAGGACGTCTGGGCTACTTTCCAGGGCTATTGGAATAAGAACTGACGAATCCCTTTTAAGGTCCCAAGGAGATAATCTCCTGTCATTTCTGATTTGCATAACATTATTTAAAATTTAATGTAATGGCATTAAGCTATAGAAGACCCTCCCTTTTCTTTGAGCGCACATCTGTTTGCAGAGTGTGTGTATAAGTGTGTGCGTGTGTGCACGAACGTGTGCATATGTGGGTATGCGTATATGTAGAGACAATGCAGTGGGAGCTCATTTCTGATGGGGTAACGGGGAGCCTCCTTCCTCCCTCTGCTCCTCTCCATCTCCTTCCATCTTCCCAGAGCGACCCCCACCCGCCAATCTGTCCCAGCTAACACATGATATGACCACACTGCAGCGAGATAATCAACAGATAGCTCAAAGCAGATGAAAGAGCTATCAGATCTATCCTCACTCAGACACAAACACAAAGGGGCACACACACACACGGAGCAGCCCAGCAAAGTGTGTTGCAGGGTACAGGGCCAAGACATAGCCCAAAGGACCGCGGGCCGGATACCATTCCATTTGTCGGATTCCGTACGTGTCCTACTTACAAGGCTGCGATGGGACTCAATTAGGCTGGAACCAAGACGAGCTGATAAATTAATTTATTAATGAATACAATGGAATGGAGAATGGAGGGATGAGCTCGCTCGTTTTCTTTGGGGTTGGCTGGGCCAAACAGCTCCACAACAATACCGGGCTTTGATTTGGAAGGATGACGGGTCAAACGGGGATCGTTGTAGTGGGCTTGTGAGAAGAACAGCTCTGAAAACATTGCAATTTCATTATGTATAATATTAAGAAAAAAAAATCTGTGTTCTGTTTAGCTCATAATCTAATCCTACTCTCTTTTTTCCTCGTAACCTTGCAGAATGTCCGCACGTAAACACAAGCAAAAAGGCAAAAGCATTGTGCACAGTGTTTTTTTTTTCCTTTTTTTACTGAAACATACAAACACACACGCTAGTTAGCAAATGCACACAGAAACCTGCTATTACACTGCAGACAGACAGGAACACAAGCACACACATGAACTCGTACACACACAGCCTCTATTCTCGGTGGCAGAGCATCTTCCACACATTAAAAATAAATTAATTCAGAGTCAATTTGGGGAATGTTTGACGATGCAGGGCAGGAATACCATCTGAGCTCTGGGAATTGTAGATTGCTCCCCCTCTCCCCAAGGCATTCCCTTTGTCTATCTATTTGGTGTGATTAAAAATACAATGATGAATGCATATTTCTTCCAGATGAATAACTTGAAGGGGTTGGCAGCAGATGAATCAGGGAGCAGTGTGTTGGTAGAGAGACTAGCCAGGTCAAACGGTTCATAGTCACAGCCTCTGCAGGCAGGACATCCTTAGCGAGAGCTGGGCTGTTCCCATTCACATTAAATCTCCAGATTTATTTTAATGTAACAATACAAAATCTAATAATACTAAACTGAATTCCCATACAACAATTTGAGGGACTGACAATTGCACAAATTAAATTCTAACCTCATATTTGGTCACCAATAATGTATCGTTCCCACACGGAAGTGAAACACGGAGCATCTGGACTCGAATACCAAAGTGTTTGTACTGATTATAAGTTCATGAACACAAATGAAGAAAAAGCTGGAGAGGTTACCCAACACGTGCACACCAGCATCGCCTATCAAAACAAATTCTGTTTAAAGCTGCATTTCAATCACCATCACATCATACGCGAATCATCGTGTTTCTCAATTTAAAAAAAAAATAACACATCCCACATCTTGCTGCCATTTAGGGCACCCGTGTTAAAAAAAAATTGCTTTGTGAAGCTTTATTTTGGTTAAAAGAAATGTGAAAATGTTGGAAACAGCCCCGACAGCTGTGGTTAATAAGAGTGCAAAGATTCACAAATACATAAATGTATGCACTCACAACCAGCCCGCATCTATATACAGTCAACTACGCACCGAACGTATAAAGTGTAAGGCATCACAATGGCTCAGGAGGCTCTGGGCTTGAAGGGGAGTGTTTGAGGCTCATATCCCCAATAGAGATCCCTCCTGGCAGGGCTACTGAGTGCCCCCCCCCCCCCCCCACTGCCCCCTACAAACCAGTGAGAGAGGAAGGCCCTCCTCTCCTTACATGTCAACTTCAGAGAGCATGCCTCTTGGTGCCTCAAAGCTTTGATACCAAAATAGTCCAGGAAGCCTCTGTCTTAAAAAAATGCCCCAGCAGACCTTCATTCTGGGGATAGAGGGAGGGAAAGGAAAGAAAGAGGCTGGAAAGAGAAAAAAACACAGGAGGACTCAAACGTTTCTAGGAAAAGAACGAAAGAGGGTCTAGGTTTTGTATGATTGTTCCACACTGCAGTGTGCTGCAAACCACTTTGGCAATGCTACAGAATCTTAACTAGCACGTAAATCTTCAAATTACATTATTTCAGGACCACTGAAGGATGGAGAAGAAAAGGGTGAATGGTCCTTTTCAGGAGCGTAACACACACCTCGACTTCCTGGGCTTTCAGATCATCCAGTGTGCACCACATTAATTTATATGTGTGTGTTACCCATAATGATACCCATAGCATCTGAAAGAAAAGAATGATTCAATAAAACAAAAATAATGGTGAGTTTACAATTGAAAATTAAATAGTTGAGGGGTGAAGGTCTGTTTAAATGATCTGCAATGAGCTCGCAAACGAGGGGTCCCCAGATGTGAGGTCTGCCATTGGACCCCTGTCCCCTAATCCAGTATCGTGTGACTCTGGGCACTTGGTGAAGTTCATGAGGACCAGGGCAAAAATAAAAGATACTCCATTTTGTCACGGTTACATGTTGGCATTTGTTGAGAGAAAATTGTGTTACTAGACTTATTTTGAGCTGGTCAGAAAGCAGCACGACGGAGAGAGAGCATGACCCTTTCTGTTGAGACTGTGATGACTGACAATCTTGATCTGTGCCTTCAGAGAGCAGGTAAACTACATCTCACTCGGGTTGAAGCAGTCGTCCCCAATTATATTTCCTCAAGGGCTAAAACTAAGTCAAGCATGCCAAAACACCCAGGGTTTTTACACTGATATACACAAACAATGAAAAGAAGAAGAAAAAACATCCTGAAACACTTTTTATCATCTGACTCAAACTTGAAAATGTCTATTTATTATGCTTCTAATAGCAAAAAAAACTGATCAACAATAGCACTACAGCAAGTAGTACACAACAGCACTGAGTATCCTGAAGCAAATACAACTGTGTCAACTTTTCTAAAAAGACCTGACATACAGATTGTCTGCAAACCAACAGTAACCATAATGCTGATTGTTAAAGTGTAAAAATCTGCCATCCAGATATACAGGCATCAGCAGCATCTCTACAACCACATTAACCCAAGAGCCAATTAGGCAAAGAGTCAGACCGGGGAGGGACAGAGAGAGAGTCGGACAGACCATAAGACAAACAGATGCACAGGAGAGCATGCAGTTTGCTTTCATGCGCAACGGAGCCAGAGTGACAGGTAAGACCATCGTCTCCCTCCCTGCTGAGAACTGTGCGACTGCTACAGCACAGCTGGAACTATGGTGCGGGCCGCCTGCCAGGACGGTAAAAAACTTTATGGATGTTTTGGTGGCACGCCGACGCAGGCAGGATTTCTCCCGGTGCTGCCGACGGACAGGGCGAAGGAGAGAGACGGGGGAAGAGAGAAACCCAGCGAGACGGCAACAGAGTGAGTCGCAACGGTGCAAAACACAAAGTCAACAACACAGCCATGACAATAAAAAGCGCACACATCATCTCATGTATGTTATGACAGATTGTCAGCAGCAACGGCCCACAAGAACATTCTGCTCTTGTGGGCCGGACCTGGCCCGCTGTCCGCCACTTGGGGGCCCCTAGATTAAGGAAAGGCCCAAATCCCTACTTTATTGGCAATAAAGGTATGATTTGGCCAAATAGTAGTTTGTACGGCCGTAAGGCTGCACCTAATGCTTCGTTCAACTCCAAGTTCACCTACTTACTGAGGATTTAGGTGTTGTGTTAGCTTGTTTATTCGGCAGCGCCTAGCGCTTGTTACATGAAAGCACTCACCCGTCAAAATAACTGCTGGAACAGTGATGAATTAATGATCAAATGGCTCACTGGGAAGTACAGCGGCACTACAGAGTCCTGTAAGCACCACAGCCATAGACAAAAAGAAGAGGAGGAAGGGATGAGGGGAGAAGAATGAATGTTAAAGGGAATGTAAAGGAAATAAAGAAGGAAAACACAGGAAGGTGAAGGAGAAAACCAGAGTGGAATATATGAAAATGAGGGGAGAACATAGGAGAAGAAACTGACATAAAAAAACATTATCTTGACAGAGTTTGTAGCGTTCATGTTGCTTCAAAGTAAGTTTGGGCAACACACACAATGATCATATTACTTAGTTTTTACCGGTTTGATATCTGTACGCTCCGACACACTTCTGAGGGGCCGCCCACCAACCTGAAACACCGGCCCGGTGGCTGTCTGATTGTGTGACCGTGTTCCTACATTGCAGTAAACACATACACTTTGAAAGAACAGCAGTTTTACTAAAGACATACAAGAAAATATTATTAAATCAAAAGACCTCCTCCAACGCTGCCAAAATTTATTATTCATCTGCAGCATTTTCAGGAGGCTTCACAGGAGCATATTGTCTAACTCCTCTCTGTGTGTGATTGAATTTACTTTGGGGGACGAGGGACTGCTTATGGCGTCTAAGGAAGGGAGGCGACGATGTCAAAAAAGGTTTTTAGTAAACAACACATGCTTTTTGGGTTTTGGCTGGTTGAAAGAGGAAGTCACAGTGAGTGACTGGATACTCTTCTTCTTCGCAGCACATTTCCATCCCTATCATGTCGTCCACGCATTGTGACGGAGTGCTGCTGCAGCTCATCTCATATGCAGTTATCCAGCTAACTACCAGCCTTCCCCCTGCCGCTCCACTGGCCTTTGATAAGAACAGAGGGAAATTAAAATCACAAACCTGAATTATGAATCCAATGACAAGATAGCCTAAGAAGGCCCGCTCTCCGCACCGCGTCTCCTGGCTATTTCTCCTCCTCTATCTCTGTCCGACTCTCACTCACTTTTACGCTTTATTTCTCTTTGGATCCCTGTGTTGTTCTCTTGCACTTTATTTTCTTCCTTCCTTTTTTCTCAACCCCCGTCCCGTTCTCTCTTGGTTGCAGCGGATTCAACTGCTAGCATATTCCATAAGAGCAAGAGACAGACTGAGGGAGAAAAGAGAAGGAAAAAAGTTTCAAAAGACGATAACACACAGTTTGATAAAACTGACAAGGGACTCAATTAAGTCTTCCCTGTCAAAACAGCAGTGATATTTTATTAAGTCGCAGCGTGCCATTCGATGGGTACATCAAGCGACGCATCTGTAGACGAGAGGACTGCACCAGCCGGGTAAGAGGGACACATGTTGCCACTTTCAGGAAACATCAATCGAAAGTCACTTCATCACATCTGCTGAAAAATTAAGAGAACCCGATATCAGGATGCTCATTTACTTTTTCATGCGCAACCCCGAGTATTTGAGGAGAGACTCTTGCTATCCCCCCCCTTTTTTTTTTTACCCCTTTCATTTCAAACACATACGAGCACAAAGGCTCCCGGTATTGGCTGGTACCATCAGGACAAGCGCAGCCAAGATTCTGCCACATCTTAAAAGAAAACAACCAAAGGCGTGCACTGTCATAGTCACACGTGCAGCTTTGAGGAGGCAGATTTTCAGGCCAGAGAAAATGCTTATTTTTTAACATTGTCTAATTTTCTCAGTTGTAATTGTTTCCAGGAATCTTGATTCAGGGCTAATTCAGTATAAAACATGTGGATTAAATGGTTCAGAGTCATCACAGTATAGATACTAAATATGTTGTTTAATGTATAACAATTGAAAAAAAAAAACAAGACAAACTTACCAGGCGTAAAATTTTTAAAAGTGTAAATTCTGTATATATTTCTGTGTTATAGTGAGCTGTCACTGGAATGTCAGCATCACATGAATACTGTCTGCATTATCTTAAACTTTTAAACTACTTATTTCATTATTTACTTTATATTATTTATTACCAATGCCAAAATCATATTTTAATACTTTATTTTAGCTCATCACATGAATCCCACTTTCCTCTGTCTCTCTCTCTCCAGCTTTTACTTTGTTGTCTTGCTACTGTGATGTGTGGCTGCTGTGGCACTGACCCCAACACACTTTACTAGTGTTTGCATATATAAATTAAAACCCAGTCTACCGTTGCACTCATTTTAAGTCGCTGTGGGTGAGAGAGCCAGTAAAATACCTGCAAAGTAAAATGGAATGTAGCTTTCATCCTCCATCACTGCAAACACAGACTTTGAGTATCACCTTTACGTACAGAGCGGGGTTGTTTGTGTGGACAACTGCATATATATCTTGGGCAAGTTCCTGCCTACTTTAAATTTATTTTTATATAAAAGTAAACTTAATCCCTCAGAGAAAGAGAGCAAACATGGTGGTGTTGTTAAAAAAGAGAACAGCGGCGCTGTGATGTGTCTGGGAGAGGCCACAGCGTTACAGTAAGATGAAACTTTAATTCTGAAGTCTCTCTTGTAATTGAGATTGCTCTTGTAGGATGCTGTATTGCTGAGAAAAAATAGATGCCCCCCGTCCCCCCCCACACACACACACACACACACACACACACACACACACACACACACACACACACACACACACACACACACACACACACACACACACACACACACACACACACACACACACACACACACACACACACACACCATAAATATGCATGTGCATGAGTTTACATGTTGTTGTACACAAGCATGGGTCTACATGCCATCGTTCCGACAGTGTAGTGGAATTGTTTGTGCATGGCTGTTTGCCTTCATCTCCACAAACCCGTGTCTGTACATGTGAACGTGGCAGAGCTGACACTCGGTTGTACAGGAGCGCAGTGCTGACCATACATAGTCTGTTTCATATAGAACAAAAGCTCTGTTGGAGGACACAAAAGGCCAGGTTCAAAAGCATCGCAGGCGTCAGGAGCCCAGGCCTAGATACATGAAACAATCAGTGTAAACTTGTCCACAGCTAAGAGGGCTGCGATGCACCTACAACAATGCTCCTTGTGCTCCACTGCAGGCACGGTGCTGTCCATATAAGACGAGATTAAAGCCCAGTGCAGATCAAACGCACTGTTGATGATTAGCACAAAATACTGTTTTCTGTGTTTCTATCATTGATTAATATGGCGCTCCCAAGACGAGCGATGCGTCGTGCATGATTTATGCGTGTACGGCTGCAAAATTGCAAAGCTCTGCCGTGTATAGCTGGCACTGGAGTGAGGCGGGACAGGGGAGGACATTGGTGGTTTTCTCAAAAAAACCTGTGTATGTGTAAAAATGAATCTCATACGACAGTTGCGATGAGTGCGGGCGGGTGTCTAACCCATTGGTAATGCCGCATCCCAACGACAGCTACTGGAAATACAATGATGGATTCAGGCACTGACAAGCGGCATTTTAATGAAGAGAAAACTACACTCACTTACACACACGCTATTATAAATGTCTGAAGGTCTCACCCTCCTCCCTCTCTTCCTCATGTCGTCTCCTCCCCTCCGTCCTCCATCACTCTCGTCAGGATATTTATGACTGATAGATCTGTCGGCGTTTCTCGCTCAACAAAAAAAAGTTGCAGCTTGTGCCACCCACGCTTTCATCGGAGGCTCGGCAGGATTGGTTTGAAGTGGGCCTCCGCTTCCCCCTCGTGTACCGGTGCTGAGCTAGTGACATTAACATTCAGTCATCACATGTAGCAACACCATGTGGTTTTTTTATTAGGGTTTTTTTGTATGTTGTTGACGTATGATTATGTAAACGGAAATCTATTTCCATGCGACTGTGTTCGATGCAATTTGGAGGCATTGTGATGATACAGCAGCAGCAGGTAGAGTTGAGTGTTTCCTCTTAAACAGAAAAATTACTGACAGTACAGTCATAACTAGGCAACGGTACAAATAAAGTTCTACTTGGACAGAATAGGCTTTACAATAGGAGGTAAAAATTGGATATGTCAGTAAGTTGTATGGTCTGGAGGCTGCTGTGCCAGTAAAGATTTCACCTTCTTCTACCTCCCATTAAACAGCCACTGAAAATCACCTGAGAGAAGTATTTTTGCAAAGCTCCAAGTAAATATGAGGACATTTCCTGCGGGGAGAAGAGGTCTTTCCTCTATTCATTCCAGCATCATTATTGAAGCACTAGATGAAGCCGTTGAACTCTTTTCAACTCATGTTCAACTAATAGCCACCATTCAGAAAATCAGTTCCAGTCCAGTATTATTGTAGACATGGGCAAATACTTCCACATCTGTATTTTTAAAGGCTGAAGGCAGAGATATTTTTCTAACTAATATCACAGATGCTCAGCTATCATCTCACATTTCTAAAACTGTATTAAATTCAAATGGAAGCATAAAAAAATCAACAGCAACGCATGAGCATTAATGGGTTTGCATTAGAGAGTCTAGTGGCTGGAAGGAGGAAACTGTGTGTTTGCGTATGTTTGCATGTGTGTGTTTTACTTGTTAGTCCCTGCAGGCTGTTCTGCCCTGCACAGGTACCAGTGTATTGTCAGCCTAGGGGCACTGTTTAGTTTGGCCTAGCTTTGGTCCAATCAACCTTTGCTTCTTTTACTTTGAAACCCGAAATATCTTAATTCACTCTCTATCAATCTATCACGCATATAAATTTTTTCTCCCCAGTTTGCCTTTATTCAGCCAAGAAGATTAACATATAATCCGACCCGCAGTGGCACAGAGTCCTACTACAGTCTCTTACGGTTCGGTAATTAGCATTCTGACATTGACGATCACTCAACTTTAATTAAAAAATGGACATTGATCAGTTATAAACACCCACACTCTGGAAAACAGATCAGCATCTGGTTTACTAGATGGGACAAAAGTCAAATGGAGAGATGGACTGAAGACGTGTGGTCTCTCTGATCTGTGTATATCATGTGTACCATGCCGATGGTGTCAGTTCTTTGACTCCCTTGTGAGCAGCAATTGCATTCTCAGATACAGCACCTCTGCAAAATTCCAGGAAAATATCCAGACTACAGTGCTTCTGTTCCCTCTGTGTGACTGCAGGTTTGTAGCACCAAAAAAACGTAACTTCAACACAGCAACGCAGGACGAATGCTTCATCGACAGAAAAAACAGAGAAACTTTACACACACGGAGACACGTGATCACACTCATCAGTTGACCCTTGTTTTGTTCAAATTACCTGTGTCTACCCACACTCTCACATGCTGCAACACATAAACACATGCACGCACAAACGCACATGCACGACATGTTTAGTCTCCTTCGAATATGCACGTGCATATTCAAAAGTGGAGAGGTAAACAAGTTAATCATCATGTTCCATGTCGGTTCCACTGACAGTTTACGTTAACAAAGCAGGAAGAGATGAGAGAGGAGTGCCATGGGTTTTTACCCTGTCTGAAGCGACACGTAGGAAAAACTGCAATGAAGAAAAAACAACAACAACAATAAATAGTTGGGTGGTGACGTAACACGGCCTCACAGCGCTAATTGGATACACATTTGTGGAGAAGAACTTAACTGGCCCTTAAATCGCGCAATTAATCAAACAAAGCTTAATACGAACTGACAAGGAGCTTGGCAATCTGGCAGCCATCTGGAAGACAAGCCTGTCAGTCACAGAGAGGTGAGAAAGAGGGATGTCTGAACTCTGGGTTAACCCTAAAGAGAGGGGAGATCGGAGGGAGAGAAAGACAGCAACACGGAAACAAAGAAAAAGAGGGATGGAGGCTGAGAGAGGCAGCGAAAGAAGTTGGGTGTAGAGGTTAAAAACAAAGATATGAAGAGTACATTGTTGATTTGGTTGATTTGTTAAAGACGGGGGGGTCAAGTATCACTGATGCCAAAACAAGGTCGTTCAGATAGACGTGTTTCTGACAGCTCTGATGAAAAAACATTGTCAGGGTCATCATATCTCAACTTTACAAATAGCCACATGTACACACACACAAACACACAGAGAGAGAGAGGAGGGGGGGAGAGAGAGAGAGAGAGAGAGAGAGAGAGAGAGAGAGAGAGACTGCAGCACAGGCACATTTGTAGAGCTTCTCGCAAACACACTGAAGACCACAGAGCTGCACAACCACCCGATCATCATGCGTCTCTTAAAAAATGCACACTACAAACACGTCCCAACAAGCTTCCAACACACACTTACTTTCACGATTCATTTGTGTGTGACTGTAGCCTGCAAACTTAAACCTGCTCTGGATGAGCCGAGTTATTGTTGATAACATCGTTGTCAGTACACTGCGGTTGCAGACCAAAAGTCTACAATCAGACAGTTCTTCAGTCGGCGCATAGTTACTGTAAAACCACCAGGACAACCGGTTTCCATCTGCAGCTGCTTCATTCCGCAGATGGGGACGCGGTAACGAGGCAAACAAGAAGAAAACTGACAAGTCTGTGATACGAGCAACGAGCTGTTCCTCCACCGGCTCACGCTGCACTTTGATTCACTCCCTCCAGTGCTTAGAGCGATTTTGATTTTGCCCGCCTGTAGTGTACTTAGACTCCTCTTTCTCCTTAAAAATCGGAGTCTGATTTCACATTGTTCTTCACCTAAGTAATGTATGACAAATGCCTGGGGCCAAATCACCATCAAAGCAGTACATTGCAGGAACACGGAGCTTCCGAGCTTCTTAGTGATGACAGATGTCACTTTTGAAGTGTGCTAGGGGATGAAAGTGGCGGGGATGTGACGGGCGGCGTGAGGACAGCTTCTCCACCGCGACCTGCCGTCATCAGTGCTGCCGAGGTGTAATGGGGAGAGACTGAAGGGGCCTGGAAGCTCCGAGGGCCGTCTGGGGGTGTCTGTCTTGGTGTCCAAAAGGGGCCAAGTCTTACATGTCAGAGGCACCTAGCCTGCAAGCAGCCAACGTCCAATCTGGCGGCCCAACAGCCAGCCAGTGAGCAAGGCTGCGAGTCAGCTAGCCAGCCAGCAACCCATCATGCCTCTGCCACCGGATTGGGATGGAAGTGTCTCTTTCCGTTACACTGGCTGCTCTGCCAGTGGATTCGTCAGGGTATAGAGAGAATAGCTAATCTAAGGGAACCAGCGGCCCGGAATCAAAGGGCCACTGGCTTCTGTCTTCCTTGTGTGTAGCGGCGCTCACCTGGGTACTATCCCCGGTGTGACAGAGCGAGCAGCAAGAGGACTTGGTAAACAAGGCAGAGCAATGCAACTTTCAAACAGAGAGGCAGCCAGTGCAGGGAAACCAAAACAAACTCTTAACTCTGGAAATTCACAGAACATTTTCCCCCTACCTTCTCCACTGTTCCCTGTGTCTTTATTGTGGCTTGATATGTCACCACTGTATATCTCCTACTTACTCAGGACTTCAAGTGGCTGTCTCTATTTTGCTGGGCCATAAATTATTCAGTGCCATGTGTCTTCTTGGTATCTGTGCTTTCCATCGGGTTGCTATCTTATCCCCCCTCTCCTGAAAGAAGGGTTGGTGCTTTGAGACAGAGTTTGCAAAAGGTAACACAGGAACTTCAGCACCGACAACCACTTTCTTAGTAGGAGCTCTTGTCAAGTACATATATTTGTTCCAGCACAAGGAAAATATAAAAAAGAAAAACAAGGGGGAAAAAAAGAGTTGTATCTGAATACAACATGGAAACCAACAAGCTCCACTGCTGCTACGACAACAACTTGGACTAGTATCTGAGCTAAAAATAATGACAGCACTCCACATGGAGGAGTATGTGTTTTGTTTCCCCGGCGTGCGTGTGTGTGTGCATGTGTGTGTGAAGCCCAGGGAGCCCAGTGTATGTAAATAGCCATATGAGACTGCATAGCATTACTGTCCAGACATTGAAGAGGTGACCTGATCCCAATTAATCACACAATCCCAGGGAGAACTGTCACATCCCATCTCCATCAGCAGTACCATCCTGTTCTGTCTCCCTCTATTGTCATCCTCTGTTCCACCATCTCCTCTATGCGCCCTCTCTCTCTTCCGGACACACACACACGCGCACGCGCACGCACACGCACGCAAGACACTACATCCATACCCTACTAGGTCCCCCATCATCCCCTCACCAAACTTGCCCCCCCTTCATCTCCGTGCTTTTATTCAAACATTCAGGGTCTAAAGCTGACAGGTCAGCTGGCATGGGCCAGTCGGTCCCCACCTGTCCCCTAGCTTCTTCCCCCCAGAAGGCGACGTGCCAAAAGAGGTAAGAGGAGGCACTTCGAGCTTTACAGCTGCCAAAACAGGACGCAGCCTTAGGCTCCCTATCCCCCAAAGAGACGGGCGTGTTTGCACCGCATCAATTCAATGGTTTATCGCACTCTTCAACGAGAGTGCGCCGGGCTGAAGAGGGTGACAAAAAGATTCAACATGCGTGTGCAAGGGGCGGATTGTTTTATTAAAGTACGACATGAAACTGAGAATTTGTAATGCCAGTGTATTATAAACATCAAAAGGTAGAGAGAACCTCTTTCTAAAATGTGGTAGGCATGTATATATTAACTGTTCTCTTGACTGTCATGACTACAGATGTAGGTCCTTTGAAGCATATAGTGATGACTCTGTTGGTGTGTCACACAAATCCACACATAATATTAAGAAAGTGTAACAAGAAATATGATGTTGTGGGTAAGTGTCATATTTTATTTGTCCTGTCACTTTGTATTATTTCAGGGAGAAAATGCGGTCCTACAGTGTGTGGAAAAGATGGAGAGATGAACAAAAAAATAAATAAATAAATGAAAACATCTACCTGCCTATTTTTTGACTTCTGTGTGACCTGCAACAATGAGGATTGGTCTAATGAGGGTTGTCTGTCAAATCTTTCAGAAATCTATTTTTTAAAACTTTATTTTTTTCCCGAAGACATAGATATACAAGTGAAGATCATAAACACCAGCCATGTCTATGAAAGTGGCTTACTGGATACAGGAGTCGTGTCGTAGCTTTAACTTGATTCATCCTGATATAACCATTTTGAGTATTCCCTTTGAAAAGCGGAGAACCGGCATCTTGTGAAATCACAGAAGAAGTCAGGAGACTATGTATCGCATGTCTTTCAAGTTCCATTGTTCCACCCATCTATTTGCGGACTCATTCACGTCAGCTTGCTCAAGCTGTTCCCTTTCGTGCCGTTACAGTTACAGGACTGTGACATGAAATCACGGGTGTGGAAAACTATGGGGTAATAAAAAAAGGGTGTTCTGCCCTCATTCAAACAGTATATGACAGCTGATAGTTTTAGAAACTTGTCGTGTTAGGAAGTAACTTTTTTTCTGCTCGGCAAAGATTAAATAAAATGGAAGGCAGTATAAAACTATGGAAGATTGTAAACTATTGAATTATACTTCAGAATATGCCTCTGATTCAAAGAGGTTTCATGATTAGCTCAGGGTCTCTCACTCACTCGCTTACACTCTTCTGCTTCTATTCATCCCTGTTTGAGCATCCCCCTCTGCAGCTTCCTCATTAGCGGCTATGTCTGTGGATGATTGCAGGTGCTGTAAAAATGTGTGTGCCAAGAGAAATGGAGCTGGGAAGTAGAAGGGCCAGGGGGCCATTGTAGCCCCCGACAGGGGAACCTGTAGAGGAGGGAAAGACTGCATCCTGGGACTCAACCTAAGACGAGAGAGGAGGAGAAGAGTAGTTCTGAATCCCAACACACCATGAACTCCCCTCCTCTTACATCGTCTTGGGTACCTTTCTAAACCTATTTCGCACAGCTCCTCTTTTCACCATGCCAAAGAAAAATGGAGAATTGTGGGGGGGGGGGGGTGGGTGGAACAGTGGGATAATATTTATGATGGTAATGAGGCCCCATGTGGCTCCCTCCATCTTAAATCTTGTTAATCACCAGGTGAGTGAGGGATGTTTTACAGGGAATCCACAAAGGACATCAGTGAGTGAACAGGGTGTGCAAATATCAAATATACATTTCTGATAGCACCTCGCAGCGAAAGCAGCACTATGGAAACATTAACCTTTACCAAAGCAAGAAAAACCTCCGCCTCCCCTCTGAACGGATTTAAACTTTTCTCCCGAGAGACGTACTTGTTTCAAAGATACCTTTAACAAATGAGACTTGTTCACTGGCAATATAAGTGAAGGAGCATGAAGTCGGCAGTCGATACCTAATTCATTTTTACAGTTTGTACTGGTGTTGCTTCTGACTGGACTGACTTAACAACATTGGCAACAGCAAGCAACTCCCACATCAGCAGCATCATAATTGTGGCACAGAGAAGTACTAGAGATGGTGCAGGAGAAGGACTCAGTAAAGAAAAATATATACAGTATATGATTCAGATAATACAAAAAATATATGATAACTTACAATGTTAAACATTAAAAAAGAAATTATGTTTAACATGTGTGTATTGAATAGATAGAGATTATTTGGCTTTACAGTTACTTTCCCTAAACTCCTATTGCAAATTCTAGGAATTGTTAAGAATAAAAGATAAATAACACAAATATTTTATAATTATGGGCTTGGGTTTACATACTGTAGGTGCACTGATGCTTGTGCATTGAGAAAATGGTTCATAAGTGAAGTGCAAATACTCCTTCAAAGATGATTTTGGCCACAAAAATGTATAAACTCATAACAATTAACCTTTTGTCAAGCACCACAAAGATAGATTGCCTACCTCAGAATAATGACAACTGCCCGGAACAAGATATATATTAAATTTCAAGTTAATAAGACCTCTATCAGCAGCTGTAGGAATTATAAGCATTGTCTGTTGAGGGCAAAGGTGGGCGGCAGCATGAGGTTGATATACAACCACAGAGTGAGCAAAAGGACGAGGTTGGGATGATTGACAGCTCAACCTCAGTTCAACATGTGAGACCCCTTCCCCTTTCCGACTGGCAGTCAATGTTGGTTTCTTTTAACCATGATCACCATTGTTCTCAAACCTTAGCCATGTAGCTACTATTTTAACCATAAACAAGGTCCTCCAGAGCTATATATGTACTGTAAGGCAGACCGTAACAAAGCCATTGTGGCTTAAGATATTTTGTGACTGTCATCCACCACAGTTTTGGAGGATGCTTACAAATTACGGGGCACTGCTGAGAGGGGCATTAGATAGGAAAACTTCCTGCTTTGCACACACACTAAAAATTGGATTTGATTATTTTTACTGTAAAGCAAGGGGAAAACAAACTAGAAGAGTTTCACATAGGTTACAGCCTAAGACTCATATATAGATGCATTGAACCGTTACAGGTTATTCTTCTTTATTTTTTTTGTGAATGCAGCATCATCCAGCTGCTTTGACATAGACCCAGGCCGGGTAATTATGAGCTACAAAGCTCACTGACCTTGTCAAGATCCCTCCACCCTCTCCAAGGTAACCCAATGTATGAGAGGAGGGAGGACACTGTCTGGTTTTCCCCCAACACACACACACACACACACACACACACACACACACACACACACACACACACACACACACACACACACACACACACACACACACACACACACACACACACACACACACACACACACACACACACACACACACACACACACACACACACACACACACACACACACACACACACACCATGGTTGTTTACCTGCCAGGTTAAAGGGCTGAAGTCAGTGACAGAAGGAAATTTAACAAGGAAGCAAGGAAGGTGGAGGAGGATGAATATGCAGGAAGATTATGTGAATGCGAAGGAGAGGGGAAGAGAAGAAGGAGGGTGGGAAAAAAAGAATGACAGTACACAGCGGAAGGAGGGGGGGTAAATGGGGGTCACAGAGTGATGAGGGGGTTAAATGCCACAAATGCCATGTCTCAAGGCCTCATAAAGACAAGCTCTGCGTTGCTCCCAAGGTCAGGCCATGCACATACGCACCTGTGCGATGGTAGTGGTGGTGGGGGGCTTGGGGGGTGGTCATGTGAGCGCTTCAATGTACAATACACAGAGTCTAGCCTAGTTAGTGCATACTGTCTGGGACAAATGGCATAGCAAAAATTAACGGTGCGACACTCTTAAAGGGGATTAGAGGGAAATTGATGCTTTTAGCTTTGTCTGCAACAGATGACAATGGAAAGGGGTCAGAGGGAAGAGAGGAAAAGATGAACTGTCTCATAGTGAGTGACCAACTGCTAAGAGGGATTTGACATACTGTAAATGTATGGTTAAGAATGGTACAAAATCCCTTGGTTTTTAACTAACATTCCCAACCACAATCAACAGAAGACATTCTGTAAGGAAACACTTGGTCTCAACACTCCCCTTTAAACCACCAACAAGTTAGATTCACCTTTTCTTGAGAACGCGTTGTCTAGTAGTGGAGCAGTTATGGCAAAATAAAACCACTGTGTACATGTAGAATAGGTAGAAAAAGTAAGTTATTGTCACTTGAGCAGATGTAAAATCCTTTCGTTTCAGAGTGTGTGTGCTGTATAATTGCGAAATCATATCAGGATGTCTCGGAATCTTCCTGCTGAAACGTGATAGTGGATAAGCCAAGTGGCAGGTTGAAGAAGCCAGTGGCCAACCACCTAGCACCAAAGGCCCCCTAGCCAGCTAGAACCCCAGATGGCTGGCCAAACTGTGGTCCATGGGCCTGAAGGAGGCACCCTCCAGTGGCCGCGATGGTCACTAAGGTAACTGAAGTATCTGGAATCATCTGGAGAGCCTTGAATCTTCAATTAAAGGAGGTGGGAGGCAAAAGGGCAATATTTGCAATCTCCAGTCCAACAAATGGTACAGTAGTATACTAAACTATCAACACAAGCACTTCACAAATGTGCTTGGCATTCTCACATGTACTGTGTGTCCTGTAAAAATACACATGTGCGCGCGCACACACACACGCAGGTCCAAAACAGCCCCAAAGCCAGACAATGTGAAATGGTTAAGAGTCTGATCCTTTGATCACTTCCAATATCCAGGAACTTTGCCACCTAAACCATTATTGTCCCATGAACTAAACAAGCAGAGGCAGCCTTCAGCCAATTACAGGGCGGCATTAGCGTTAGGCTGGATTCTCTGTTATATGAGACAACCAATTAAAATCACTTATGGGTCGGGTAATACCTAGTGATTTAGAATTGAACAAAACGCCTTTGGGAGGATTATCCCAAGTGTAACCTGATCTTACTCTCTTCCATTCAAACACAGACACACACGTTTGCCCAGCTATCCTTGCGAGGACATTGCACAGACTTCCACTCATTGTGGTCTGTCAAACCCTAACCCCAATGCGAACCTTAACTGTAATCAATTCATACTAGCCTAGACTCAATCCACGCACACACGCACGCACAAGACACCTGGACCTTGGGCTGCAGTCATGTACATGCCTTTGTCATTCCTAAACAGACAGTAATAAGGCACATTCAAATCTGCATGCTACAGGCATAGAGGATTGTTTTCAAACCACCCACCTATTTTTTTAGCTCTGCCACCACTTGCCTTACTACTGACCCTCTAGCCTTCCTCCAATCAAATTGCATTCTCTAAACAGTGTACATGTTTCTCCTTTTGTAAGTGCAGCTTATTGTGTTGAAAATATTCTGGCAATGCAGACACACACTCACAAATATACACACATCTTTAGAAACCACACATAGGCTGTGGAAATGTAATATACATTATAATAAAACAATTACACAAAAAAAACCTGAACTGGAAAGTGATTCTGTTAACCACAGTTTTGCTTGTGTATGACGCAGGAAAATTCCAGAGCTTGTGGCCAGTCTTCCTGATGACAGAGCAACTTGTTGTTGCTGAAACTTTAACTTTGAAGTTAATTAATTTCTCTAAACTAAATTACACAACATTGTCCCAGATTTATCTTGTTAATTGACTTTTGTAACGTTAAATTTAATGAAGTAAGTAAACAGCTATCATTCTGTTCTCTTGGTACTTTTGTCTTCTTGCCAATTAATTCAGGCCAAAAGACCTGCTAACTGTATATAGACAATAAACCTCTGAGAAAATATGTTAAATGAAATCCTCTAATTTTTAACAAGTCAACATATACAAATTATATTTTTAGGCATACTTCAATATAAAGTTGAACTCTGTGGACACCACCAGTTGGATGGACAATGGTCGATGTGGACTATGATCCTTAAAGTCAGAAATACAGTTGGACTGATGCCAGCCAATCCCTGGGGATTAACTCTTTGTGCTGTGGACTTCAATCTAATCCTCAACAGGTTTGGTTTCCAGGCCTTGTGTCTGTGTATTAAAATGTTTTGCACTGTGGCTCGAGAGAACAAATGACAATTCTGAGTAAATGAAAGTTAAGTATTGATAGCACAGTTGAGATCACTGTTGACAATAAACCCATGTATAATGGAAGCAATAAGACCATAACATGACATTATTATGAACTCTGCTGGTCTAGGAGAACGGAGACAATCCCCATTATTCTTTTCAGCGTCAATCTTTTTCTCATTTACATCTGTCATGACAGGAAATAACTTAACAACTCCACGCCATTTATGTGCACCAGCCAATACCAGCATGTAGCCTACTGCGGTGCTGGAAGGCTGATAATGAGCTAATGTATTTTGCTGTACAGTCATTTGACTGACATGGCCAATTCACAAGCTCTGTTTGCTTTTCACCTACTTGTGGCTCAACTGTATTGCCAAAGATCCCATTAATTCTCCCCATGGGCATTTTTTTAAGGCATCCACAGAAAACCATTGAAACGCAACCTAAAACCTCAAATGGGCATGTCAGTGTGGGCTAAGTTTAAACTGGCACAGTGGAGTGTACTTTATTTCACCTCGGGACCACTGAAGCTGACCTCAACACACAGAGAGATGGTTTAAAAGGGATGTGTTTGCCGATGTGCCTTGGCTAGATGAGTCCTCTAGATCACTAACTGTGAGGAAATGTAGTATTGTCAGGTTGTTGTGGTGAGCTATGTGGCGAGACTGGTCCTCACTTTACCCCTATTTCTGGCCACCACAAATGGATCTTTCCAGGGGTCAAGACAGGAAAAGAAATATGTTTAAGTGGGAAAAAGAAATGTTCTTCCAAGACCTTATAAAATACCCAATGTCTGGGGACAAATTGTTTGACTCAAATAAGCCTTGAATAAAGAGATTCTGGAAAGAGAAAGAACACCAGAATTAGCTGACAAAGGGAGAGATCAGTAGTTCTACACAGAACGAGATAAAAATAAAAACAGCTGACTGAGCACTAAGCCTTTTAATCTTTCTGGTTAGGAAATATAAATAGCATTTCTGGCAGTCATTTAAATTCATCTGTCTAAAACAAAATCATACAGTCTGCCAAAATGTATGACACAGACACTCTCCATGAGAACATTAGTCCAACAATTTGAAGCCTTGCACTCACAAATCACTGTACAAAGCACAACGGGGAACAAAGCAAAATTGACCTTTAAAATAATTAAGCTGAAACATTATCATCATGTTCCCTATTTTTTTTTTCCTCCCCTAGATCAGAACAACTGGTTTGCCATTTCAAAGCTGGCAGGGGTAAAGCCCATCTATGTTTTCAGTCCAGAGCTGCTGGGCTCAGGGGCCAAGCTGGCCAGTGCCCATCTGGAGCGGTCCAAGTGTCTGCTCCACTCAGGCTCAATGCACAGTGGTGATTACTGCGATGGTGCGGCGGCGGTCATGGTGGTGTGGTTATAAATATAAGCCCTGGTCTGATCCCTCTTGTTCATAAACAGAGGTTTGGCGCTCCTGTGGGAACCAAGCACAAAGGCTTATGGGCCTCTAAGGGCAACTGCGCTCCACAGCCAGTATACTACCTCAGGTTTGTCTGGCCAGCTGGTTGTGTCTCACCAGATGAGGACAGCTGGGCAGCAAGTAAGGGGACTGAACAACACAACAGAGGGAAGGAGCAACGCTTGGCACCAGTAGAGATGGTGGCAAAGATACGACGGTTGGAGCACGAGAGCGGATAGAGGCCTTGCAGGGCACTGCTTCAAATTAACTGGGAGTTTCTCCTGAACTGTGGAAAAGAAACGAGGCTCGGGGATTATTTTGCAAGACTATGGGGAGACTGAGTAAAGAGTGGATGTGGATATGGACTTTCCAGAGGAATAAACAATATCCAGAACCTCAGAGTTCAATCACTTTACAGATATTAGATAAAACACTGACCAGCCCAACAGTGCAGAGTTTGACTGTGAAAACAGACTTGAATCCCAAACACACTTGATCTAATTAGCAAAGCGGGAGTTGAGCCCGAGTGGTGGCATTCTCCAGAGAACCCCCTCTGCCATGTTGCCCACTAATCCATGTCTGGATCAGCTCACCAACGACTCCCCGCCCTTCCCAACCCCTGCCCGCCATCGGTCATATGGCTCGCAATGTCTGCTCAATGCCCTATCCTATATTAGCATTAGCATCAAGGGTTAAGCCGCTAATGCTGCCAGCTGTGCCGGCTGCCCCCTCCGCAGAAATCCCCCCCTGAACAATAGCCCGACAGGGCAGGACAGTTGGGATGGGGTGGACTGTAATCCCCGGGGGGTAAGCGTGGCTGTAGTGCCCTCTTGTGCCAAGTGTTTCTACTTTTTAAACAAGAGGAGCGACAGAAAATAACAAATAAAAAGAACTCTGATATTTATTATTTCAGATCTGGTTGAATTGAATAAATTAATAAATAATTCAAGAGCGTTTAACAGCTACATGTACTTACAAATGTTTGCTCACAACTTAAAATGTCATGATAAAGTTGTTATATGAATACACTACTATTTGCTACCTTTTTAACCTGTAAGTAAGTGCCTTGTTGTAAATATTTATATGTATTCCGCTTAGCTTTTAATGGAGATTAAACCCTTCATTCTGGCAGTGCCGGTGCATTGCTTTACCAAAGCATGTCAAGGCAGTACACGGGTGAAGAGCACAGAGGAGAAGGGCATGGCTGAGCTGGGGACACTGCTTTCTCAGTTAAGCTGATAATTGCCCTTATTGATGTATAAAAGATATCCCACAGAGCCTTGTGAAACACCATTAGCAGGCAAAAGCTGAATTGTTCATGAGCTGCCTCCAAATGAGGAAGAAGGGCAAAAAAAAAATCTGTAGATTAATAAGACTTCCCCTAGAGTGTGATAATAACATGATGTATGTGTGTGTGGGGGCTTGTGTGTGACTGTGTATTTTCAGCGAGGCCTCTGAAGAGTTTCCATTACGAGAAGACATTACTCTGGGAAACTAATGTATTTCAAATCTCAAATTGAGGGGAAACGATGTAATGTCATTGAGCATACAGGGCAGGGTGATGGTCATTATCATAAGAGCCCTCCTCATTTCGACTAAGGCTGCTGAAGCCTAAATGATAACACTTAAAATGCACACCAGCGAGGCAGTGTGCAAGGCCAAATCTTCCGTGCGGACTAGTCTACAGTGAACGACATGAAAGTAAGTGGCCCTAATAAGGTGGATCTTTGCCTCCGTAGGCTCCTGATGCCCATTAGAGGTTTGAACTCAGCTAACAAAAACTGGTGGCTCCAGGGGACAATAAATAGAGTACACGGATTATTGCAGAAGAGACAACCACAACCCCGGATCAGAAAGGGAAAGAAGCAGAGTGCGGAAACGCCTGTAAAAGCTTGGTGAAACTTTATGAACAAAATCTCAACCTTGTATTGTAATATTAACTTTCAAAAAAAACCCCAACCATGAAAACAAAAGGATTGACACGCAATTTAAATAACTGCAAGGCAACATTCGAACTAAGCTTGATTATTAACTTGCGAGTCAAGAAGTCTTCCACCAGTTGCAACATCCCCGTTATACATTATATAAAATCTGAATAAACCTTAACTTTCTCTACTTCGTGTTTTTGAGCAAGAGCTTGAAAAGGGAAGTTCAAAAAGGACCTATTACAAATATTCATGGGCCTGACTGAAAGGGGAAATTTGTGAAATATTTAACAGAGCATTGCACACTGTATCTAACAATTCCTGAAGTCTCTGTATATGTATTCAAATCCAAACCCCCCTAATTATTCAGAAAGGGAAGCCACAGAAATTCTGACGGGGGCTTATCAATGAGAAAAGACATCTTGTTAAGTTAGGAATTCTCTTTGTGTTAGCAAGGTTTCTCTAGTTAATCTGGCACTTTTCTTGATCTGCGCCGAGGTAATTGAAATGCACAGTGGAAACGCCTGCGATATCGTGCCAGCAGAGAACAATGAAATAAATGGATATAACAACAGGTTTCTAATCAATTCTCTAACTGACTGTTCAAAAGTAGACTTGTATTTTTTTTTTAATGAGGACGCGGGGGTTTGAACCTTTCTGGATCCACTAACATGGCAGATTACAGCTCCAATTAAGTCAACTTTTACTTAGACATCACGTGGAGTTATCCCTTTGTAGTGGAAACCTTGTTTGTTGTTTGTTTTCCAGAAGTAGAAAAAAAATGTAGACTATACAACCTATATCCTTCAAAAGGTCGGAAAAACGTAGCACAGGGAGAGACACAAAGATCACGTCCTGAAAGTTTGCTTGACTGTGTGGGTTAACGTGCTCATTTATCTAGCCGGAGTAAATGTGTGTTATCCAGGCATCACAGCCCCAGTGCCCTGGCATTAAGCAGAAGGAGGGTGAGAGGTCAGGTCAGGGGCAGCCTTGACCTCGCCGTCTCCATGGCGCAGTGTCATCCTTTTGGGCAAGACAAAACAAACAGGCCTGGCCCCCAGGCAAGGTGGGCCCAGCGGGGTGGCATTGCCAGGTCAGGGTATAGCCTGGGACAGGACAGGACAGGATGGCAGCCTCTGATAGATGCTGCTCATTATTTTCACTCCAGAAAACTGGGACAATTGCAAACAGAGAGATGCCATGGCAACTGGGGTATGAGGTCACCGGCAAAGGGCTTTTCATCCCGGCAAACCCAGCCACGTTTGTCAACTGAGCCACAGAAAAGTGCACACACACATATGCACATAAACATATGAGGACACGTCCATTTGCCAAACTTTTGTAAAGATAGAACGGTCATAGAAAACTTGTAACCACTTAGTAACGTAGTAAAGTAAATTTTTTATTTTATTTTTAAATTGTTGTTTTTTGTTTATAAGTGCATATAAAAACTAGATTTTAACATGACACATTCAGTGTACAAATTAAAAGCTGAACTTAACATAGAACATTATTACCCTCATAACCTGCAAGTCCCCCAAAACCCAAATGTAACTAAGTCAAAGAACTGAAGCAGTTGCAGTCCTTTTTGGTGATTCTTTCTTTTTTTTATGACCTGCATATTTCCACTGGTTGTTTTTTATAATTTAAAGAGACTGTAAGGGAATGAGGGGTGTGTGTCATGATGTCTCTCTGAACTACCTATATTTACCACTGAAAGTGAATTCTTTATGAGAGCACAGATATCAAAGACAGCAGGATCAAAGAGGATTTAATAAGCTACCCACTGTTCTATGAAACCTGAACTTTCATGTCATGTATTTTCCTTGGTTTCTTCTATTTTTGGGCTTTGGGCCAAGAAACCGACACTAAAGGCAAATGTGTAGTCACATTGTCATTCTCTATTCCTTTAATTTGTTAGTCTGTATACCTTGTAGCGGAGAATGTCCCAGTGGCTGGCAAGTGCTGATTTTTTAAACAGTGTCAGTTTTGTACACCACAGCAGCCATCTGCTCTTCTTATAGTATTATTTTGGTACATGCTTCCTTTGCTTCTTTTAACAAGGGTATTAATAATATCTCTGTGCGCGCACGTACATCTCCAAAAAGTACACATATAGTAATTGCTGTTGTAACACTAATTCTTTGACAAGACCAAATATGTGTTGCTCATTATTTTCACACAAGTGGAGCAAAAACTCCAGATTTGTTTGATTAATACCTGTGCAACCGCAAAAAGATTGCTGTGGAAGTGGCAGAGGCTGGCGTGTTGTAACAGTAAAAATAATTCAAAAAGCAGAATCGTGCCAGAGGACGTTTGTGTTTATACTATTTTCTATGCACGTTTTACGTTGATTATTTTCATTTTGCCTGAAAAAGTGCTTGATTGTGCTGCAATGTAAAATTACGGTGTTACTTCCTGTCACTGTGTCACTGTTAAACCCTACAATGGATGCAGTAGTTTTCAGCCACTATATTAACCTCTGCATTTACAGACTGTATCGACCAAAACGTAATAGGGGGGTACTGTATGCATGTATGCAAGCCCATACATATTTGGGAACAAGGAAGAAAACAGATGGACAGACGGGTCCATGCTATTTTTAGGCATCTGAATGGATGGTATAGCTCCAAAGATGAAGACGCAAAGAAAGATGAATATCAGCTGTTCAAGTTAGATTTTAAGTCACAAACCAATAGCAGCAATGTGACCCGCGTGAACGGAGACAAGCTAAACTTAATTAATCTGAAAAAATACAAAAAACATGGTTTAAGAGAGAAGAGAAGAAGTTGGAAGCTTAACTATGGTTTTGAATACACTCTTTTTTAAATGCTAGTAGTCTACAGAGCATTGTAATAGAGCTGTGTAGCCATGACTTATGATTAGGATATCCATGATTAAGGAGCACAGAACTGTACCTGCAATAACATCCAATTATCTCTAGCTACTACATAGGCGAGAACTGTTCTCACTGTAATTAGCTGAGGACTACACTATTACGGTGATCGCAGGTTTGTGGCTTGGCAGAACTGTTTTATTTATGGGGATTTCACGTGGGTTTAAAAGCTGTCAGCGCCGCCAAACTAAACAGTTCACTTCTTTAAGCTCACAACAACAAAAGATGTCCATGTCTCTTTCAACATGGCATTCAGGAAATCTGACAGAAGCCACAGTCGGTGAAGGTGATGAAGGAAGAGGATCAAGTAGAAATACATGGTACTGTTGTCAGGTGCCATGGCTCTAACCTTAAGTCCCTAATAGATTTGCAGCACAATCCACAACACATGTTTTCAACAGTACTTAATAAAAAAGTTGTTTTAAAAAATTATTCCAATATTATACATTTAATAACAATATATATGCATTACAGTATATTTACCACCATGTTACCATTCTACATAATTTTAGGCTGGTTGTTCTTTCTGTGCAAAGCTGCCTTGAAATCATGTGATGCCCAAAACCCCAAGTTATACAAAATACAGCACATAAAGAAAATACAGCTGTACCCTGGATTCTACACCCCAACTCTAATCTTCTGGCTCCCACTAGGTGATGGTCCCCCGTGGAGGAACCTCACAAGACCCTCTGATGTCATTGGCTGCCGCGGCGTTATGTATTCACTGCCCTCCTCCCCGGAGGATTACGGTTCCTCACTGCACTGGTGTATGTGTCAACTCATGTCTTGGGGTATTGACACGTTCCTGTTGAACTGCAGTGCATGGTGCCCGCTGTCTCCATCAATACTTTGACAATGCACTGCACAGATAAAGCATCATGCAACGCGGCGGCTCGATGCCGCAGAGGAAATTCAAAGAGGTGAATCGTATGCAGCATGTGATGAATTTAGCATACAAAAGTGCAGCTGAAGTTGTGCTAAGCCAGCTGCCTACTGTGAATACACAACCTGCTTCAAGAACCCTAGATGCAAATGTTTTCAACAAAGGACCGGCGCGCAGACACAAACATGCAGTGTGTCAGCTCCATGCTGTCTGCATGCTTTCCCTTTTCATAACGTCTTCCACCGTCTACCTGATTTTAAAATTGGCCAATGAAACGGCGGCCGTCCCGATACGTGCAGGATACATTGGAATACGAACCTGAAAGCCAGCCTACACAGCAAGCGTCCCTGGTTGCACGGGTGATTAACATTTAACGTGAATGGTAGGCTTATGTTCAGGGCAACTGCACTGGGGTTAAGTAATGATAATAGCAGAGTTGGCCACACCACATCTGTAATAACGCTGTCTGCAAAGCGTGATGTGATGATTGTGAAATTACTACTCTCTGCGGCGTTTACAGAACAGTCAAACAAGCAGTTTTACTGTCAGGCAACAGACTGTCAAGCAGCAAAAGACAGACAGACAGACACACACACACTGGCATGGCTTACAGACTGGGTGAAGTAATACAATGCTGCTTGGTATAAATGAATAAAAAATAAGTTAAGATAACCTAAGCAAAGTGCATTCCCAGAGATGAAAGATTAGTGAAATTTACATGACGCTATTATACTTTTAGGACAATGCTGAATTTAGTTTGAATCACGGAAGGGGTGTTTCCATTCAAGGATGATCAGACATGGTCTTCATTTATTAAGCTGTGTTTACTGAGACGATGAAACAACATCATCAATCATTCTTAAAGACTAGTGCTCCGATGGGGAGAATTAGAATGCATTACAGATGTCACGCATCATCAAGCTAAACATCTAATTTCCACTTCGCTGTGCGCCGTGTCTGGGGCATGGATCTCGCTCTGTCTGTGGAGCATTTGTGTGTGTGTGTTTGTCTTTGCATGTTTACGGTTAAGTGCTCTTGTGGCCATTCTCCCTGGGGCAAGGTATCCATCACCGTTGAAGCAGTTTTTGACCGGGCACAGCTTAGGCCCTGGAGCCGGCTCTGGTCCCCTGGATATCCCCCTGGGGTCTCTCTATTTCAAGGGATACCACCTGCACCAAACACACACGCTAATACAAATCACTGTGACCCTAACACTCCTCTAATGCCCTCATTAGGTGATTAGTCCCAGAGGCGGGACTAAACTAACATTACCCACTTCCAATACCCAGCTTTGTCCCTGGGGATAATGGTAAAGTCGGGGGGAGCATTACACACAAACAGACATTCGGGTGAAATTCAGAAATTTAGTTTTCTCCATTTTTTTTGCTTTAATTTTTTTAAAACCTGTGTTCAACTGGGACAATTAAATTTAAGCAAGCTCTTTATTGTTTACTTTACGAGCAAATACAAATACATTATAATTTTAGTGAGACCTATATTAATGCATATTTTTCCTATCTACGCAGAGCTCCTGGAGCAAAAATGATTCAAGTGGATCATAGCTAAAGATAACTTTATATATATAAAGATGTAATGTTGCAGTGCAGAAAGTCTTAAAGTGAGGGACAATATTATGGGAGTGTAACAGTATGAACTGAATTCTCCAAATGTTCCCCTTTTACCTTTTTGGCCAACTAACCATTTTATTCTATTGTAATGTCTATAATTCTGTATTTGTCCCTGGTTATTTATTGTTGTTGTTGGTAAAATTGTCTGTGTTTTACTTTTAGTTTATATTTGAATGAAATAATCTATAGTATAACAATTTAATATATGTACAGCAGTTTCAAATGTGCCCATTTGCATGCATACGTGTGTAATTGGGCAGGGGGCGTGGTTTCACTATACATATCTTGCCATATTTATTAATTCATCTGGCATACCAGCAGCGTGGTGTGTCTAACAACAATGAACTGCAGAGACCCACCACAAACGCCTCACCAGGAATATTAAAGTCGGTGGCTTTGCTGTCATAATTAACTATGAAATATTGATGCCCATAACTCTTTCTATGGTCCCCATGAGCGAGCCTTGAAGACACACTGGGCGAGGGGAAACTGTGTGTCTGCAAGCTTGCGAACCTGAGTCACCGATGAATAATTGACAGCAACATAATTAGCTTGGTGCTCTATTGTGTTACCGCGTTTCCCGCACATCCTAGAAGCATGTTCTGCTGTGAAGAAAAATGTCAAACACAGGCACAGAGAGATCTCTGAAGATGTATAATTGAAATGTATTAGAAAAGTGTGCTTTTGACCTTATGTTGCATGTTCAGTTAACAAATACGGTGAGGAATTTATCATGATGAATATCTAAGTAAAGTTGTTTGGTTATTTTTAATTCCAATCCTGAAGCAGAAAAAAAACAAAAACGTTTGAAGAAGTGAGAAAACTGATGCTTTGTGTCTTTTAATCTATTCTCATGGACATTAGTTTTTTCTTCAGACACTGCTGTGACTCACAGTGGCAGGTACAGGGTGGAACACAGAGAATTTTGATGAAGAATTTAAAGTAAGTAAGTATAATAACATAAATAATGAATTCACAAACACATGCTCTTGTCCTGCAGAAACCTGCACATAACTACAACTACAGTCGACACTGCACCATGAACATGTGGTTGTGATGTTGATACTACAGCGGGAGGAAAGATCGGACATATGACAAGTGTTATGGTAAACAGAAAATGTAGTCCCCACTCACTGAATAGAGTGACCATAATTAGTAATGCAGGGTGATGCAAACTGAGCTACACTAATACACAAATATATATTTTTTCAAATAGACACCAGAGCGTGGATAGGGAATGATTGACAGCTGGCACGTCCAATCGGTGCATGGTTGCAGGTGTAGGTGGGCGCGCAGTGGACAAACTCTCAGTCAGACCCAACCCCAATTCCACGTCCAGTTGCAAAAAACCCAACATGTTCAAAATATGAAACTAGAGTCTTCAAAACTGCAGTTCACAAAGCAACGGGTGACGTTATGGTGGTTTGCCACACTTTAGCCAAACCCTCTGCGCGGGGTGCATGTATTGGTGCTGCCCAAACAATGTAACATTACCAAATAATATACCAAATGTAAAAACCTTTTGCTTACGTTGTAACCCAACATCTTAAGATGTTAGCAAATAGTTGCATCAGAAGATCAGATACCTACAAAGCCAACAGTGTCTGCCAACACCTTGTAGAGAAACACCTTTGCAACCAATATTACATTATTACTATTATGAAGATGTAACACTGGACAACAACATCTTTATTACAGCAATATCCCCTGAAAAATAAAATTGCTATTCTACCAACAGACAGAAAGAACTACCTCGTACTCTGTAAAAGGCAAATGTACAAAGAAAATAACAATTGAAGGACTGGTTCCAAAGATAACTGAGGGCTGTGTGCTGCATACCGTCCTCATTCCATGGAATAAAATAATCCCTCTCATCTGCTCAGACTTGTTAACAAAGCTGTCAGCTTGTTTTTACAACCAAACAGGCCTCAGTCAGGCCGATCTCTGACAGAGAAGGAGCAGACACAATGTAACTCTTCAATCAGCAGCAACACTGCCCCTCGATACCAACACACACTAACACTAACACACACACACACACACACTCACACACACTTCCCGCTTCTTCTTTCTCTCGTGTCGACTAAATGTCAACTCTCCTGACATACAGCCTTGTTTGCAGCCAATGATTACCTCATAGCTAATTAATCCTGATTCAATCAATGTGAACTGTTCAGATGTGATGTGTATGTGTGCGCCTGTGCACTTGCATGTGTGCCGTGTGTGTGTGTGTGTGTGTGTGTGTGTGTGTGTGTGTGTGTGTGTGTGTGTGTGTGTGTGAGAGAGAGACACAGTAACCAAAAGGGAGGAACAGTAGTTTACATAATGATGGATGGCACTCAGTGAGAGGCCTATTCTAATCAGAAGGACCTTTTCCCCATGGTGGAGGAGGTGGTGGTAGAGAGGATGGGGAAGGCTGATTGACAGTTGAGAAGTGGGCGTGCGTGTGTGTGTGTGTGTGTGGAAGGGGGGTGATATCCCTTGAATTTCTAAGAGTCTACAGAGCGTGCTTCTGACAGAAACCCCCAAAACACTATGGATAAAGGAGCAATAAAACATCACTCAGAGATAATGAAGATAATGAGATACTTCACAGGTCACATAGGCCAAGTCTGACAAATGATAAAGGAAAATGATCAAAAAGAGATTAATCAACCTCAATAAACGCAGTTACATACACGTGTATACAAGTGAAAACGCTGATTTTATCGTTTGACAGTCGCCCTCAAACTGAGCATAGGCTGTGGAGAGAAGACACAAGATCGATAGACACACAAAAAAAAACCTAAGATTGTGTGAGGCTTTGTAACAGGTTTATGTCCCCATTCCGCTAAGCGACAATGTGTCACAGAGTTAGTGTTACTTTGGCATGAATGCTGAAGACAAGTTCTGTTTAATGGCTGCTCCTTTTTTTCCCCTCTGCACTGCACCAAACCACAAGAGGTGTTGGCATGCATCATATATCAAACAGCCAGGGGACTTTAAAAAAAGAAAAAAAAGACTGTTTGTTGTCTCACTTCCTCTGTTCATTAGCGGCACTCGAGGAATCGTCCCCAGGTATCCTCTTTCTGCTTGTTTTCTGGAGTGACTTTAGAGAAGTTCCCGGCCAATGGCATGTTTAAAAAGATAATTTGTAGATATTCAACACAAACAAACCAGCCTCATTTAAAATGTTACAGCATAGTTTATTTTCATGGCTTGTTTGCATTTGAGCAAACATGGTGGTGTAAACAGATTATAAATATATGAGTATTCTTATTTATCTGGGAATTTTCTAAGATAATCAAAAGTAATTAGTTAACAAGCATTAATAAGTGAGGAAAAAGCTGTCGCCTTCCATCTTCTTCAGATGACACTGAAGGTTGGAGGAGGATAAAAGGCTGACCCATATATATATATATTAAAGAAATATATTGTAACAAACTTGTCAAACGTCACTGGGAGATGGATGGTATCACTCTCAAGTCTAAAATATGCATCATTTATCACTTTGGCAACAGCAAAACATTGCCAGACTTTGCAAGAAATTGTAATTACATGTAAAAAATTGTTGTTTTAATTCTGATTAATTTTTACGTTCACATTTGATACAAGTTGTGTTTTTTCCCCACTAAAACTTTCAGTAAGCATTATTATTATTTTCTTGCTCTGTGATGTGATTGTGTGCACCACTCCTTCAGTCAAAACAAAAAAAAAGCCAGTTAGTTGAAGTGGAGACCATAAAGTAGGTGTGAACGTGAGTGTGAACTTCTGTTAACCATTCGGCGAGAGCTTTAGCCTTTAAACCATAAGCCACAGACAAGAGGGTTGAAAAGCAAAAGTCACTTATTAAAAAATCTATAAGTTATACTTTTTCTTATCTTACACACTGATGAAAATGTAATGTTTCGAGGGCTGTTGTAATTATCAACTTGAAGAATCCCAAACTTCTCTTTTATTTAATTTGTGATTGGGGACACTTGCGGTTTTATTTTATGGCACGGAAATGCTTTTGATAAAGATTTTTTTTTTTTTTTTTTTAAAGACGAAATAATTTAAACAGTTAAACTTTTGTGCAGATAAGAGATTCACTCAGACTCATGACTTAACCTCCAAGACTTGACTCAGACTTCACTGGCTGCCAACAAGGTCATCTGCTCGATAAATAATGGCACACAGGGCAGATGTAGTTCAGTTTAGTTTATTTTTAGGGGCTCCACAATATTCTTTAGACCAGTGTGCGTCCATGTTAATACAGAAGAGTATTTGGGCCAGACAAAAGAAGAAAATTGAGGAGGGGAAGATTTTGTTTCATTTTGTATTTTGATGTTGAGAATAAAGTTATTAATCACATGGATTTTTTTTTTCCTTTTGAGAATACATTTAAAATGTTGAGAATGAAGGTGAAATACTCTTTCATTAATAAAGTCGAAATTGTTGAAAACTGTTGAAACCCCTCTTGTCCGTCAAAGTCGTTAGAGTGACTGACAGCTACGCTAGTTGCCAGAGTATTACATCTTTATGCCCACCTCGTTTTTAAACTGTGTGTTTGCTAAACTGTGTGTTTGCTAAAAGAGTCATTAGGTACAGTAAGAGAGGAACAACAGTGGTGTTTGAACACCCATTCAGCTCCCTGTGGGACTGGAGGTGGCTGATCACACCCGCGTGCACGCACGCACGCACGCACGCACGCACGCACACTCATAATTGCATGTATAGGCAGTCTCCCATACAAGACACGCACAAAGATCGACACCCACACGCAGCCATTCTCACGTATGCGAGCACGCCCCACTCACACATCCACAGACGCACAGTGAAAGCTGCACAGGTGGCGCCTCGCATGAGGTCGGCACTGCACATCAAAAGGACACCTCTGACATCTCCGATCGCTCACAAATGATGATGCACAGAGATCTTTTGCCACTACAAAGGCAGAACAGAAGAACTGACATGAAAGAGAAGTCAATAAACATAAGGCGTTTAATAAAACATTTTTTTATTTTTCTGCTGAATACACTACAAAGGTTTTTTTAGGTTTTTTTTTTTTACTGTTTCCCCCCTCAAACGACAGAACAAAAAGAAAAAAAGAACTCTCGAGTCACAGGACTGACTGGCTCAACGAGCGGCAACGATCCAGTCATTTTCAGTCGGGATGGGCCTGCCCTGGTTAGATTGCAGGAAATGTGAGGGGCAACGTTGTAGTGTCAATAAAAATACATGTATGTACGTATGTGCACTCGGAGGAGATATGTGGGTACCAGCAACCCACACCGTGTCTTTCCCTGTAGTTGACACACTTCTAATTAGTTTACGAGGCACGTAAAAAAAAAAAAGAGTCCCTGTTGCAATAACACGTGCTGGCTCACAACTTGAACCAAATATGGCCAGTATCAAAGTATGCAGCACACAGCCACACACACTGTGCTGAAGTACAGAGACACACATACACACACACACATACACACACACAGAGCAGAAGCAGCTGCACAGAGACCGTGTGCCCAGTGCAGAGGCGTCTGAGTGAGTAGGAGCGGTGGCTTACAGATGTTCAGTGTCCCACAGCAGTTGTTGGAGCTGCAGTGAAGTGGCAGCCCAGGAGGACGGAGAGCCGAGGCACAGCAGCACAGAAACAGAATGGAACATGAGGTCACACTCAAAGGCTTGCAGCCCACAGCACCTCAAACCCCTGGCACTGCCAACGGTCTGTGAGCAGACATCAAGTCAACACTAGTCAGGGTTGGGGGGTGGGGGACTGATGACTGATCTGAATTTCATCATCTACAGGTAGTAGGCCCTTTATTTTCTTTTGCATCAATGCTCCTCACCAATACTTAACCAGCCGAGTTGCAGAAACCCACAGAGGTAACAGCATTTTTAAGCTATAGGACAATTTTTTTTGTTTATAGGAAAACCAAAGTACCAAGTCATTTTTATCAGCCATAACACATATACAGTCGGTTGGCAATCACAATGTCGCTGGCTACACAATTACATAATCATTGTCTAAAAGTCAAATTAATGGAACCTCTCATGTCGATGCCAACACCTAATTCCCTTTACACCATGAATAAGATTAACCTGACATAACATCGAGGATGTCCTCTGTAAATCTCAGCAAACACCAAAGTTTGTTTGAGAGTTGAGTGACTGCAAAATTGCTCCAAAGTTAATGGGTGGGGGAAGCAGCAGATAATGGTGGTCAACATTAACTCACTGCTTTTCCAGGTGGTCTGTGCCAAGGTGCAAATGGAGCAGTTCATGGGTTAGTCAAGTGGTTTTTTTACCCCCTTTTCTCTGACGTGCTATGAAAATGTCTGTTGTTGACGTTCTGACACCTCTCATAGTCTTTTTTTCTGTTTGAGAGACCTCTTACATCCAAGTCTTATCCATGCCGGTTTTGGCCTCACATGCCCAACTCTGACTGCATGAAGTAATCTAAAGACAAACCCGGATGAAACCAGCGTGTGATTTCCTACATGTTTCAACAGTCGGCAGTACTCATTTCAAACAGATGATGCAACGCAATTCAAAAGTTCACTATTTTTGATGTTGCCAATGACTGAGCTTGTTCCCCATTTCTTCCTCATTTCAAACCTTCAGTGGCGGCGCTCAAGCTTTTTCATGTTTGCGCGGGTGCAGATGTATCAGCGGCCATTGAGAGTGTTGTGTTTGTCTGTGTGTACATGCCTGTGTACAGGTCAGTGTTTGCTTGAGTCGACCGACGGATCACACGCACACGGCGGTGTAACATGAATATTCTGCTTTGCGTCTGGCTGCTGTGGTTTCCCTCGGTGTGGGGAGCCGTGTAGCTGGAGGTGGGGGTGGTGGTCGGGAAGGGGTACACTCCTAATGGGCTACCGAGGGACCCGACACCGCTCTCCAGAGACATACATCCCAGCCTGCAGCCTTTGTCAAAATGCACACTTCCTCAGATATTCCTTTTCAAATCTATTAACTCCAAATTCAAATGCACACCCAATTAGGCAAAACAGAGCAACTTCTTAGGAACTGTGCGAGACACATGGCATGAGAGAGTTCTGAAAATGCATGTGTACGGGTGAGGGTATGTTTGCTTTTTATTACTATGCTGCGTGAGCATGTGCAAGAGTGTATTTGCAGTGAATTACAGTCGGTCTCTCAGACAAACTACAGCATGTGCCCACTAGTGGCGAGAGGATTTACATGAAGGCTAATCAGGATTATAGCACAGAGAAATAATTACCGAATTAAGTGACAAACATACTGTGTAACCCCCAGATCATTTTGGATTACATATTACACAGGACGGAAGTATGTATTCTGCAGTTTCTCCCCTCCATTATACATCTGGGAGCGCAGATTGAAGTTGACAAGTAAAAAGGGGCATCAATGATGTAATTGTTATAATTACATGTGTTAATCTAAGTCTGAACATGTTCTGTAAGTGCATGTGTGTAGTTGCAAGCCTGTGGTTGTATTTGAGTCTGTCAGCATCCACATGTATGTCTGTATGTGTGTGTTACACCTGTCTCCACGACCACCATGGGAAGCAGAGTGCCTCCTGCCCTCTTTAATCAGAGTAGCACAATGGCGAGGCTAAAGCCGCCTTATCTCTACACAATCAGATTAGGGAGGATTGATGCTCTGCTAAGCACCAAAAAGTAAAGCCCCCCCCCCCCATTCACCCCGTTTTCTTGGATCAAGATGATTTGATTAATAATTTGTATTATCCTTTAAGAAGCATAAATTGTTTTATTTTATTTATTTATTTTCGCTTTGTTCCTATGGTTTTTTTTTCCCCAACACCATTCCTAAAGGCTAAACAGAGATTGAAAGATTATCTTTTTACCTGCAGTAAATGCCTTCTCCTCCTCCCTCCCACTCTCGCTCTCCCTCAATTCAGATCTCGCCTTCGCTCGCTGGTGGTTTTTTGTTGCTACTTCTACCAGTGACCAGACGGGGGTGCCATGCCTGCTGCACACAGTGGGGGCCTCCTCCACACCTAATCTCATCAAAATAAACATGCCAGCAGTTGTCAGCTGCTCCAGCAGCGAGAGGCAGGGCGGGAGGGTGTTATAGAAACAGGTCAGGCTAATCATGCATATAATTGCATTTTGACATTTTGGGCTACTGGGACCAGACCTTTGGATATCAGGTTATCCTCGAAGCACTTAAGTGATTAACAAATAAAAATGCAGCTCTGAAACTTAATTAGATATTATGTCTCATCCATGCCTACGGGGTGGGGCTTTAAGGTAGCTGTTGTCAGTGGGTGAGTACGGTCGGGGGCACTGTGCTAACGTAAAATCAGGAAACGTTGTTGTTTTATTATTCCTTACCCTGAACAAAGACAAATAACAGAATTATTTGATGAGAAACTTCCAAGGCACTTCCAGTTTGGGAATATACAGTATTAGTTGTTAAACAAATCCCTCAGAACTCATTGCATTTGGTGTGTTTCTGATTTATTGTCTTCAAACTGCGAGAATGACCCATGTCACTATTGCATGAAATTGCAAGGAAGTGGCCGCACGTTGTTATCTCTCACTTCAACTTCTTCTTTACTCATAGGAATAATTACACTTATAGCCTCCCTTGTGGCAACGTTAAGGAAAAGAAGCATTTATGCTCATTTTCATAAAAAGCTGCTTTGGGCGGTGAGACGCCTGCCTCTCGCTCTCTCGCCTCTCTCTCTGTCTCCTCCCATACTCAAAACTAAACAGTTAACACCACTGAGGGGTTAACAGTTGCGGGTCATTATCATTATAGCACTTTGAGATTGCTTTTAGCAATGAAAAGTGCTCTATAAATGAAATGTATTATTATTATTATTGTACCATTCAGCAAAATCCAAATTCAGTTTGCAAAGATGAGAAGACCCCAGGGTTAAATGACTCAACTGGTCTGCAGGAATTATATTTCCATCACCAATAAACAGCATGGGAGAAACAGAATTTGATGATGATCTATGACTATCTATCGGACTGGTTTACTTATTTTAATTATTAATGCTAACAGGATGGAATGAACTGGGTTTGAACTAAGCAAATCACTATGTACTGTATTGTATGGCTTTGTCTTAATATGTATCAAACCACTGCTCATGTTCTTCAATAACAATGTTACAGTATAATTATTGGGTTGGCTTTAGCTTTTGTATTGCAAAATGAGTCGTACTATACTATGGTTTCACAATTATTAATATATAAGACCAATCACCTCACTTGGCATATTTGAAGATTGAATTAAAACTGTTTACTGTTTACTTTCCTAAACAGAAAGGATGAGGTCACTCAAGTTTAATATGCAAAAAGGCACAGTGCCCCACTCTTGATAAAAATCACGAGAGAAAAACAGAACTTTAGAGGAGCCTCCTCAAGTTTTGAACCAAATCCTGCACCCAACAGACATAATAATAAAGATTGTTAAGTTAGTAGATCGTTAGCTGGGATTGGCTCAAGCGACCCGCCGCGACCCTTCAATGGATAAAGCGGTAGACGATGAATGAATGAATGTTAGTAGATCGATAGAATGCTCTCCACACTACGAGCCAAATGGAGCTCTCACTGGCCCCTATACCTGGTTCTCTGCTCACCACTCATCTTATCCCCATGTTGGAACCACCTCTTGAACACGATTAGCTACTTTTCCACTTTAATAATTCATGGGCCAACTTGGGCCTCTGAACACTGAGGGCACAATCCATCTCCCGGTCTTGTTTTATCATTCTCCAGTCTTTCTGCATTGCTCAAGTCCCTGTAACGCACAGATTCACTCCCATCAGATTGTGCCGGTTCTTTGTCCTGCTCCTGCCCCAGTGGACTTGCAGTAGACCTGGTCACCCATCACCACGGGCTTCACTGGTCCGTGTACGAGTCCCACTCTGCGATACCGGGAGACCACTCTCTGCACTTTACATACCTTATACCAAAACAGGATTCTTATTTATTTTCAAGGGAAGCAGACTCAAAGACATTTTTACATAATAGCATTCCAAGCAACTGTTTTGGCTGTGTCCCTTAGTTTATCAGTGGTAAACATGGTCTTCAATCAAGTAAATGTAACTTTTTTTCGGACAGCACGACGTGTCCCCCAAGCCAATTCAGGCATAAATGAATCCCAATGTGGCTCTGCCTTTCAGAAGACTTCTGCCCACTGGGACCAAGGATGGTGACAAGGAGATCGGTGATGCTTAGCATTAAAGTACTCTACACAGTAATTTTCTTTATTAATGTAATTGTTTCTATTGATACAAACATATGACAAGACAGTGCATTGTATTACAAGCGTCACAAACTGCTTTCAGACATGAACTGAAGGAGCCTGGCATTTTCCTGACATTTTCTGGAGGGGCTGATTGTGAGAACGCAGATATCTGCAAAGGTTACTCCACACAATCGCCAGAACTTTTCCTGACAAAAATGTTCATGTTGTGTTCGTCATGTGAAAATACTCCGGAAAATGTTTTGGATGTCAATGGACATTTTGCGGGAGTTCATGTCTGAAAATATCTATACAGTATGGTATCACCAGTATCACTGGTTGAACCACATGGAAGATGGGAGATTATTTTAAAATTATAACCACAATTGTATGTTGACTTTGTAAGTTGATTTATGAGGTGCTTGTCAAAGACTATCATTAACCACAAATGTATAACTGATCTGATGTTGTTTTAAACGTGATTTATATTGTGTAAAGAAGTTTAAACCATTGTTTTATCACGAGTTACCCTCAAATGAACACTACCCTTGCCCCTGGAAGATCCTATCAATAACTGTGTTTGACTATTTGACTTATACTTTCAGATTTACACTGAACGACTCAATAAGCATGACAGTTACTGTTCTTGAATATGACATATTTGCCATCGACTGATTCTGGAGTCGCAATGCAAGTGGACTGTAGCTGTCAGTCCTGACGAAAGATTAATTTAATATATAATATAAATGTAACAATTATCATGTGTTCTGCTCATTGTGTCTTCCAATTGAGTCTATAGCATGATAAAGTTCATGTAACAAGAGTTACATTCAATTTAAGTCAGGGTCATTAATGGGGAAGTATTTTAAGCATTGAATGTATCAGTAGTATTAAACATGATGTGATGTGAGCATGTGAGTGTCAAGCCGCTCCACCCTATCCCGCTCAGAGCTCGTCATCGGCATGACGACTGTGATGAAGACATGAGCTCTCGACAGACGTCCTGGACCATGTCTGTGTTTGTGCGTCTGCTTCAGGGGACAACAAGAGCCATCAGTCAGAAGTGAAAGGAAGGGATGTGAGGGGGGCTGGGGGTTGAGGATATGGGAGGGTGAACAAGGGAGGACTGGGCCTCAGCTGTCGGCCCCATGCACTCACATATGGCTCAGAGTCCTGGCAGCACTAAGCCAAATGACAAAGTGCCCTTCGACTTCATCATCATAGACAGACACACCTTTACAGTCACCTCCGTCTGTCTGTAGATCTGCATATATGCAGATGTGCACGCGCACACACACAAAACAAACAGACCTGCACGTACATTTTCAGACTCAACCACACGTATCCACAAGTGCGCACACACAAAGACATGCACAAAGCACATTCACAGGCAGGCACACTCATCTCCTGCATTTTGCATAGGTGACACTTTTCATTATTCAAAGCTTCTTTCTGGGGATGTGGTGTGCACATCGAGAGGCGACATGCACTCTCTCCAAACAAGGTACACCTTAATTATGCATGCTCAGACTACAGGCGTTGCATTTTGGTGTGTGTGTGTGTGTGTGTTTGTGTCTGTGTGTGTGTGTGTGTGTGTGTGTACATGTTGCTTTGTGCTTATTTGTCTAATTGTGAGTGTTTATTTGTGGGACATCTTCAGTGTGTCTCTGTAACTATACAGTTTGTCTGTATGCAGGTAGCCGGCAGCTCGCTGTGTGTGCACCTGCATATGCTGATTATAGTTTGGTTTTTTTTGTACTGTGTCCTTGCAGGTCAGCAAGTGCATAATGTTCATCTGTGACAGAGCCAGTGTTATTATCTCTTCTCTATATCTCTGAACAAACCAAAATAAATTCCAAGTAGTCAATTCAATATTGGTAAAGTGTGTTGCATGTGCAAACGTCTTATGACAGCCAGCCTACTGAGCCAGTTCAGCGTGTGAACAGATGAGACGCAGTGTGTCACAACAGGCTGCCACCTGACCCACTCCCTATCAGAGCCAACTTCCGCGGTGAGCTCTCGACAAAACCCATTTGTATTGTTGTTGTTTGTTTAGTCTCTATCAACCTGACAGGGGTTTCAAACTTGCACATTTCTCCCTGAAGACACGGCAGTGATGAAACAATCTGAAAGATGGCAGCTCTCCTCGTTCACTCAAACACAAGTAGGCTTTCTTTTAGGTGATTACACCACATTAAAATTTCCATTAATGTTTGGGAGTGTACGTTCCTTTAGAAGAGGCCTTTGTTTTGAGCGTCGACACAACAGCGCATTAGAACAGTGAGCATCACATTAACCGGCAGCACTGGCAGCTCAGAGGTGCAGCAAGACAGGGATTTTCAGCTTGATTGGGTTTTCATCTTGGAGTAAAGGGATGAATTATTTATTTGGCGACTTGAATGTGTGTGAGAGAAAATGCACAAGTGTGTTTGTGTGAGTGTGTGTGTGTGTGTGTGTGTGTGTGTGTGTGTGTGTGTTTGTGATGGATGAAAAAGCCAAGCCAAGGTAAATACTTTAAAACATTCTACCTTCCTCTTGATGCAGAAAAACAACAAGCTTCGGGGTCAGAGTGCAACGTTCCCAAAAGTGAAATTCCAGCAATTATTCACGGGAGATCCACAGCAGGTGCTTCGGGCAACATGTCCGCACCCTTGAGTGGGCAGAGGAGACTGACAGCCCCATTATAAAACGGCCCGTGTGACAGATAAATATTTCAGAGACAAATAAATAAAGGATGCACTGCGTTTTCCCTCTGAATGGCTTTTCACAGCCCAATGCCCACAGCCGCTTGCCCCAGGATCTCCTGACGGCGCCCTTCACCCCTCCCTCACTATCACCCCTCCACCTCAGGCTCAATGCAACACCCCAAAACAGGCGCAGGCGCAGGCGCAGGCGCGCACACACACACACACACACACACACACACACACACACACACACACACACACACACACACACACACACACACACACACACACACACACACACACACACACACACACACACACACACACACACACACACACACACACACACACACACACACACACACACACACACACACACACACACACACCTCCCCCCGAACCCACCAGCCCTGGCAGCAGCGTGCAGGTAAAGGCGCTGCTCCTCCATTTCTGGGTACAAAGAAGCAATTAATCTGTGTCTGAGACAGGGTGTCTAGGAAGGCCTCCCTTTTGTGTTTGTGGATCTCTTTCTGGCGAGCTAACTCAGACAGCCACGGCCCATTGTTGCCCAGTAATTACTGTAATGTGTAGAATACAAGTTGAATTGTAATGACTATGTTCTTCTTTTTTTGGGTGGGGCTAATGTTACCTATGAGGTGGTTACAAATTGGTTGGTTATGTTCTCGTGGGATATGTCTAAAAAGAAAAAGATTTAATTTAATAGTAGATTAAGTGTGTTAAATGTCTGTGGCTGTAATAGGCATAGCTAAGCATCTCCTCAGCCCCTCTCAATAGTTTCTTATGGATTACCTCGCTCCACTTTATTAGGGCAGCGTGCCATCCCAGAGGAGTGCAGTGTGATAATTCAATTAAGGGAAAATGATGTTCCCTGTGGTTACGATCTGAGACAGGCCAGATGGGAATCTCGCAGCAAACCCCTCACCCTTGCCTCTAAGCAAAGAGATGGAGAAAGAGTAAAGAAACAGAAAAGACAAGGCAGGGGAGATATAGCGGTCCCAATAGTACCAGCTCTACCCTCAAAGGTATAGACTGGGAAGAGATAGGAGACGAGTCTCAGATGAGATATCAGAGTAAGGGATGGGAAATCTTAGATCAGCTTCCTCAAAATATAGAACAGTATCGTCTGTTAAGGCTACATTTGTAGCAAAATTTCCAACAGTGGAAATCCCTGTCATGAACAGTGCTGACTGACTGTTTGGAGAGTGGAAGTCTGCGTTAAAAACCATGTAAATATCAGCACTGACAAGCATTTTAGTTTAGGTATCAGACAAGTACTGTATCTGGCTAGAATGTAATCATACTGACAGGTTTGCCTGTGTTGGACTTGTCCAAATGTTTTGATTGTGTGTACAGTAGTTAGGTTTTCTCTCCTTGATGTCCTGCTGAGCCATACAGAGACAGAAACTCTTCTACCAATGGGACTATTAAACAAGACAAGTTGAAATCCTGAGAACACCAGGTCTTCCTGACTGTCTTTTTGTCTGCCTCTTCTTTCACTTTCACCCTCTCCAACTTTCCCAATATTTCTCTTTGACCGTCTCCTTGACAAAAATCGCGTTGAACGGTGTTAGCATTGAGATAAAAAAAAGAACGCTGAAATATTAATGGAGGGGTGCTTTGTTCTGGCGAGCGCAGACGTAGAGACGGAGTTCTTCTGACTGGTAGAAACCAGGTCTGATTCATTAACTGGGGTGTATGTGTGAGGAGGTCCACAGAGGGATGCCACATCCACTGAGACCGCTGGGTAAGCCACCCCCCGCCCAATACTATACCCCCCTCTCCAGTCAAGCCCTATAATGCACTTTCTCTGCCTCCATCTCTCTTTCCCATTCAGTCTCTCTGATTATCACCCACATCCTTATTCTCTCTGCAATATACTTTAACCCCAAATATTCTCAAAAACTTGCTTTACTGTCATGTGAATCCATATTATCCTCATCATCATCCGCTTCCTCTCCTGTGAGAAGATTCCATTTACCTCCCTCCAACCACCCCCACCCCCACATGTATGCTGTTTGTTCTTTCTAATGCAACTCCAGATGTGGAATTGAAAGGGAACCAAGAAAAAAAAATGAGAGTCTCCCAGCTCCACACTAGATCTTGGGGTAAACACGGAATAGACCTTAAGAGTTAGGATCTGGTGCTACACTTTACCCTCAGTGACTGCCTTTCAGAGGTAACAATGCTACGTATTCACACACGTTTGAATTATGCCGGGCTGCGCCGGGAAAGACTGCACCACAGGGAGAGTCCAGTTTCTTCTTTTATTTTACAGTATTTCTTTCCTCTCATCTTTTACTTTGCCTCACTTCCCCCTTCCCCTGTGAGAGAGCGATGATCAAACCGTACTGAGTGGACATAGTCCCTGCATGCACTGGAAAGGAAAAACCTAGAGACTAACAGAGAGATAGATGGAAATTATAGACTCCTCCAAAACTCCTTTCTTCCACAATCCCTTACAAAGATGAGCTGCTTCCCCACCTATCAGGGAACAGCTCATTGGGATAGTCTAAAAACAAGGATTGAGGATTTCTTGGATATCTTTTATCTTTATGCTCTCATTGAAAAAATAAATCAATAGAGCAACACAAGGATATAAAAGACAAAGATAACAATGAGGCCAGCTGAAGTGAAGTTTCCACTGATGTCTCGATACGACAAGTACGACACTTGTGACTTTGTTTCAGGATTAAAACTTATTAACTTGGGTTTCTGTGTAAGAAAACTCTTGAACAACAGCAACTTGCCAAAACATTACACTGAAATCAGTGCATGACAACTTCCCCATTAATAGGTCGAGATTCATAACAGATGTACACAAGCTGTATTGTCTGCTGTGGTTTATACGCATCTATTGTGGTTTGCTGGAATGCAACTCTATTCTTGTTCAAATGGCTTGTAGTAGTCCAGTGGGAAGTTGGAGAAATACGGGGACACTTGTTCTTCATGTAAACAAGAAATGAAAACCGTACCTGACGCAGGCAAGGGACAACGCACTGCACAACGGAAACACAACAACTGAGTTACTTTATTGCCTGAAATAGATAGTTATGAGCAGACGAGTGCGAATCACTTTTGACATGAAAATTGAAGTTTTATCTGGATGAAGCTACTTTAAAGACGTGGTATTGGATCAGTATATACATTCACGTACTAGCCGATACCCGATTTCAGCAGTATCAGAGGCATTTGCGATACTGGTATTTGAATTGGAAAATCTCTACTCTTAAGTTTTATTAGGTTTTCTATAACATTAATGTTGTTTAATGTATGTTTTGCCGTATTAAAATGCATAATGATTTTCACACTTCATGTTTAAATACATAAAATTGGTTGCATTACGATACACAAAAATGTACACTGACTTACATGCAAACACATCTGCACACACTACACTCACATGTACCCCCTCATACAACCAAACTAATCTCGCTCACACACACACAAGTACCCTAGCAAGCAAACACAGATGAGCCACTACAAGCTCAAAATCCCTTTATTACCACTCGTGAAGAGGCATGGAGAAGTGGCCAGCCAAGTGCCCCTCTCTCTGTATATAAAGCCTTAAAGCCTTGTCCCACAACCAATGAAAGGCCAGTGCAATCTGTAAGCAACCCTGTTCCCATATGGGCCAGCCCGGGACGGGCCTCGTTTGCCTTTGTCCCGTGGCTCTCTGAGGGCAAAGCCCTGCACGCCCCAGACTAGCTCAAGGCATTTATTAAATATGCACCTTCCAGTTGCCGTGAAGAAAGATCCCAACCAGCTAATCTCATCACAGGCTGGGGACCCTCCACATATGTAAATCTACATCTGTTCCCTTTCAAAGAGAGAATCTCCAGGATTATCCTGAAAACAGGCCCAGACGCGCACACACGCACACACATGCACACACACACACACGAACACATGAGTACTCATTTCTCCCACATGGCCACTGCCAATCATTAAGTTCCCCACCACCACATGTACTTGTCTGCCACCCCTGGACTCCAAACATACCCTCCTTTCTCAATTAGCTTGATGACAAGTGATGGCCAAGAAATTGCGCTTTGTGTCATTGCATTGTATTTTCCTTGGTGGAAAGTACCAAGGCAAGGCCTGACAAAAACCTGCCCCTTGCCTTCAAGCTAGTTGGTTTTGGTTGTGCTGTAGGGCCGGGCCAGGCCCCATAAAGAGCACCAGAGGGTCTAGGACGATGGCACCACACCGAGAGAAACGTCCTATAGCGCCCTGGGATATCATTATACATCCCTGCAACACAGGATTAGCTTGCTCCCTGGCTGAGAGCTGCCATGAGGCAGTTTATGGAAAAGACAGCTTCATCAAACATTATTGACTGGCAGCAGAAACACATGAATGTTATGCTCTACTCTAAATGTGGATCCATCCAACAATCCAAGCAATGATCCACAAGAGAGAGGTGCAAGGAGGTACACTGAGATCTCACGTTGAGGTTTGTGACCTCCAGGAACACGAAAAACTGTTTATTATTTACATTTAGAATCCAATATATTAATTAATAAAAACATGTGGTTTATTGACTGAGTTTCTGTAGCCCATTATGCCAAATCATACGATAAGGACTACGTTATGTTTTCACATTAACTAAAAAAGATGGGTGTTGTGTTTAAAAAATAATAAAGATGCAAATAAAAAAACAGAACAAAGTAGGCCAAGAAAGAGTGCTGATCACAGTTCCCATCACGTCAAAGTTTAAAACACAAAATTGATAGAGCAACATCCTTTGGTGAAGCTATGTATTGTATTTCATGTGAGATTCTATATTCTCTATGTCTAAGCCGTGGTTTGCCTGGAGGCTAAAGACAAGAGGAGATAGAAGTTTTCATCATTACTTGCAGTGCAACCACATCAGTAGTCAAAAAGCATCAATCAATCTTGAATGTTTGCTTAACCCCTGGTGAAATACTTCTCATCATGCCTGCATAGCAGCCATTACGCAGGCTTGTGGAGACAGCAGCACTGACATAAGGTGCTTAAACACGAATTTTGCTGGTGACAGATGTACTGTATATGTTAGCTTATGTTACTGTCCTGGCAATGTCTGGTTGTGGACTGTGGGCTCTCACAGTTTGGACTTACACTCCCCAGTCTGAATACATCGCTGTCTAGAACGAACTTCAGCACAAATCAAAAGTGTGGTAAATATCTGCTGAATACACATTGAACAATATACAGACTTTACTGATAGTTTTTCTATGGATAGTGTTGCTGTTACCCACAGCAAAATCTAACATTAAAGATCTCAATGAGTTCTGTACAAATACTGAGTCTTTTCTTGTAAAATGTCCGGTGTCATCCGTAACACAGGTGTTGTCACAAGTTAATTACCCAGTGGGAAAATGTCCACACCGTGGCATCCCCCAACTATGGTTCAGGTTATACACCGATGTCAACAACTAAAGTGAGAACAGGGACAGAACAGGGACAACAATGGATATCGGAGCAGAATGCAACAGAAACATTATGAGTAAAATGATTATGTATGCCCTTTGAACAATAACCAGCGCTGTTGTACAAACGCCACTTCAACAAAATCAATCAGGAATATGTTAAATTGAATTCACCTTGAGATGGAGCAGCATGTTCACATGAGCTAGTATCGTATAATTAGATTTTTTTTTTTTAAGTCTCAAACACAAAAGAAAGACCATCTGACACGACATTACAGCTACACAGAGAATGGTTCTCAAGACGTGTTCGATAGATACGATTTGCATGTTTAATTAAGCTATCAGCTCAGTACAACAGAGACCCGAAACCTAAAGCCACAGAGTCAACAGCCCCTGTAATAACACCTCCCACCGGTCAGAGCGGCTGAGGAGAAGTTGAGGGAGGAGAAGAGGAGTCGGGCAAAGAGGGTGTGGGGAGGCTGCAGTCAGTCACTAATACACTGAAAGGGAAAGCGCAAAGCTTTTCATTAACACCCTGTGAAAGGCACATTCACACTCCAGCCCACTAATTAAGTCAGGCCTCACTCACTGGGGAGCAGGAGTACAGGGGAGAGAGAAAGAGGAGTCGAGTCGGGGAAAAGGAAAATTGAAAGGAGGAAGTGGACGGATGGAAGAGAGAGACAGACACAGAACGAGAGTGAAGGAGCAAAAAAAAGGGAGGGAAGTTCGGTGATAATATCTCTGCCTCTAATCAGGTTGATTTTAAAGTCGCTCGTTGCCAGTCCACTGCAGGCCTCATTAACTCGCCCCTGGCTGGCATCATTGTTCAGGCAGCGTTTGAAACCCACCAAAGGAATGGAGATTTGCTTTAATCCAGGCCCATCAAAGGTAACACTGATGCTGCAGTGACGCTGTGCCTCTGGATTAGGCCAAGCTCGAGGGGAGAGAGAGAGAGAGTGTGTGAGAGAAAGAAAAGAGAGAGAGAGAGACTCATTCTCAAAATTTAACCATTTCAAATTCAGTAGGTGACAGGTCTCAAGAGCCTCACCGGCACTGAGGATGACACTTTCAGGGCGGTATTTGAATAATCTGGATGGTCTAGGTTACATAATTATGCCATGACAATTTGGGCACACATGTCAGAGTACAATCTGGCAGCCAGCGTGTCAGTGTGGGGAAGCTTACAGGGGTAAGGATAAGCGCCATACTGTCCCTGCATTTACTCGCCTTCACTGTGCTCTGCTAGGTGCTGATTTGGGGAAATTTGCAATTCAAAACAACTTTTTGAAAAGAATATTTTTTCGTCTCATGAATACAGAATTTGGGAGGCAGGGTTTTAAATTGCACATAGCAACAACGGGAGAGCATTTTGTGGCTAGCCTACCCCATGGCTATGTCAAAATATAACACTAAAGACTGGTGACATATCAGGGAAAATGATAATATGACCGCGCTGTGCTTTTCCTCGTGGATAACATTTGATTTGTCAACCACGGAGCCCAGTTCAAGTCAACAGGAGGTTCTACGCGTTCCAAAAGGAGAGTCCATCCAGACAACTACAATAACAATGTGAGGAAAAAGAATATCAGTGGGGGAGGGGCAAACAACACAGATTTAGCTATAGCCACATACTGATCGCATGATGATTCTTGACAGCTGTAATAAAAGTCATGCCAAAATACATACTTTTATCGCTTTTCTAAGTATCTAACTACACCTACGAGTCCTGGAAAAAAAAAATACTGACATCTCATTTTTATTCATGAGCAAGTACACTACAGTGGATATTACCGTCTGAATAGTTTCTAAAATAAAATCCAAATAAAATATCTATCCTCAGAGGCTGCATCGTCGCATTTTTAAATTTTGTAAAGTGCCTAATGGACAAGTCCATTCAATCTACCCGTTCATTCCCACAATACCAGCTCCTCAAACATTGTTTTGACACAGGACGTGTTTCATGCTTGTGTTTATGCTGATTCCTCGCACGCTTCTGATATGTTAAACATGAGTTTCAGGTGTCTTCCACCATGCCCCAGCATGCTTTGCCACAGTCAAACGCCAGTGATGCTGAAGATTCTCAGGGGACTTGAGGGCGAGGCAGAGAGGGGGGGGGGGGGGTAAGTAGGAGTGGCAAAAAGGCAAGAGATCGTGGGCATGAGGACTCAAGGCTCACAGAGGGAGCCAGGTTAAGCCAGTTAAGGGCATTAGACCTCCAGGCTGATGAAAAGGGGCCCTCCCAGATCAAATTGAAGTAAATCTGGTCTAAATCCACTCTACAAAGGGAGTTCAGACTTCACCATTGTGCAGGCCAGAGTAAACAGGGGGTCCTCGGGTAAGCCTCCCTTCACATGGGACAAAGGCGGGGAGTTGAGGAACTGATCTTACCCCAGTAGGCCAATGTTAGCACACAGATCACAGGGTTAGACACACTCAAACCTATCAGCTGCTACACAGGCCTCTACGGTCCCAACCCTCTCCTAAGCCTTAAACAAGCTCTAAGTTTTCCACTGGCCCTGACACTCGAGCATGTCTCCCGTGAATGCTCACATTTTGCCCCGAAGACAGGAGCGAAGATAACTTTGTGTTCAACCGCTGGCTCTCGGACAGACATGTCAAAGGGCCGTTTATTCGCCCTTCTGGCTGTTTCACACATCCTGGCATTTTTCTTTCATAGGCTAAAAGGATTGTTATTGCATTGTGTTTCCACGACAACTGACGAATCATGCCTCCATCATCCTTTTCGTCAAAGCATGAGGCGATTTTCACAGATGGCTTCTGGGTACTTGTGCCTTTGAAAAAAAGATCACAGTGGCAGGGGGGAAAGAAAAAAAAAAGCCCACTTCATTCATCCTATAAAACTTTCCAGAATAGCAAGCACAATCATCTTGTTAATGGTTCTAATTGAGGCATCATCATCACCCGTCACACTCCAGCTGAACCTAGCTCAATAAATATGTGTTCAATTAGGATCCATCAAACGCTCCCAGCCACTGCTGCTGGAAAAACAAACAGGGCCCCCGGCCCATGGGCCTCATTCAATTCACCTGGCAATCATATTGTGATGCTCTCATTTTTGACCTGCTTCAAATTATCTCTGGGAAAACAAAAAGCTTCTCCTATCCATTTATGCCAAGACAATTGTTCTTTAAAAACTTTGGCAGATAGCTTCCTTGAAAGATACTTGAAAGGCACTAAAGTAGTTGTCAGGTACTATTATAGTGAAGGACTACAAAAACACACGCACACACGCACATACACACACAGACAGAGGTTACAGGCCCGCCGGGCGTTGGTGTGAGCCTGCACGAGAAGCCCACGTTGCTTCGGTAATTATCAGCCAAGGAAACCATAACAGTGTTCACACAACAGAAGAATGTAAAAACAAAGGAGCCATTCATCATCAGTAACACCTAAGGTATTTTCATAGCGTCGGCCATCTTGTCAGCTGACAAGCTGCTGAATGAAAGGAAAAATAACCACCACAGGCAACCAGGTGCTTCTTCCACTTCCCAATAATCTGTTCACAGCACACTGAGCTTGGCTGCATGTGTATAGGTGTGTGCGTGCATTCCCATGTGACTTAATTAAAATAGCTCTGACTTGATTACACGTCCGGTGGTGACACCTTTAGTCAGATAGTGGATTAGTAGGATGAACATTTTCATCTAATCAAATAACAAAGGTGTATTTCTGTGTGACTACACACAAATAATATCTTTTTAATGCTTTGTTTGTATGTGCACTACATCGAAGTGATTTTCAGCAACATTATTACAAAACACCTTTTAAGTTACCCGTTCGTCTGTCACTTAAATAAGGTAATAGAGGATCAATTCATGCCGATAGCGCTGCATATTGCATACTGGTACATACATAGTGTAATGGTGGAAAACCTGTGGAAATTCACTTTTATGTAATTCCTGAAGGAGCCCATATTTCCTTTTCTTCACTTATATATGAAGGATGAGGTAACAATAAAGAACTGCTGTTCCCATTTCCTCTAGTTACTTACAGCTGAAAAGAAAAAAAAATCTAGATCTTTCCGAACATTGTAGTATCGGGGATGAAGCCAAAGTGCATTCACTCAGCAAACGTGCTGCAAAAAAGCGGTGTGTTTTTCGGTGGCTGAGTTTTACTACATGGCTCTGTCAGTGCACAGGCTCTTGCATGTGTGCAGGCTCCAAATGAGCAGGAGGAGAGTAGAGGCCCCGTCATCCTGGCTATAGGAGATGATAAATAATCCAGCTGAAGTCAGCCATAAGGAGAGTCTGCCCATCAGTCCTCTTACCCTGGAACAGCCTGGGGTTATCATGACGTGCCAGCACATTTGGTGTGAGCGTTTGACTGCTTCACCTCCTAATCGTGCCTCCTCTGGGCAGCGCTCTCCTGGGAGACCTCCCATCCTCTCCTTTTCCTGCTCCTCCTCCGTCAGCCGACTACGCTGTTGCACTGAATAGTCACAAAACTGTGGATGGAAGAAGCTTGAGAAGTGTGGGGTGTATTTCAAGACTGTGTGTGTGCACTCTTGCGGTTCATTTGTCTGTTCGGCAATCATGACAACTGCATGGAATGCCACATCTCTATAACTATGTAGCCTATTAATGAACCAAACTTGTTTTCCCAAATCCATTCATCTTTTTAGTGACCAAAATTATTTATAGCAATGAAAATAATATATTCAAATAGTTGTATCAGATGTGACATGTAAAATAGTGAAGGCAAATTAAGATTAACTAATTTACAACCCTTTGATACATTTACATTCCAAAGGTAATTGTCTTCATACTTTGCAGGCATATCTCCCAATCTGATATTGTTTTTAAAACATACAGAAATATCTGCAGGCAGAATGACACTTCCATCCAGTGTTTGATTTGTAGTCTAAAAACCAAAGGTTATGTAGCTCTGCACTAAAGTACTTCCAGTAAATCTGGCCCTCGTGTGTTAGTGTTAACTATATTTAACTCGTGATCGCATAAAGCCGACCATTTATGAGGTGACTATAAAGCTAAATAATAGAAATCAACTTTTCCACAGTCAAAACAACACAGGGAGCCTCGGTTGAAACTCTGTTCAACGGCAGACATGTTCGTACGAGAGTATTTAACCACACTTAACACCATTTCCAGCTCGACTTATTGTGACAGTGTCACAACTATTTTCTTTTCCATGTAAGCATCTATTTCCGTGGCAGAGGCAGGCTGTTTGTATGCGGCCTGTGCAGGCCGCATCTTCCTCTGTGGCTTGTTGTCCTGCCCATTTCTGAACCCACCCATTTCTTTTGGTTAGTCTGAAACTATATTTATATATTTTTTGTCTCTCTCCGACAAGTGGGACTTGAAAAAGAACATAGTGTAAAGAGCAAAATGTGAAAAGCTTTCCCTCGCTACCTCTCCGTCAAGAGTCAAAAGAATTTTTCTAAGCCTTGCAGTGTATTCAGTGCCGCCACTCCATAAGCCAATGTTTTGATTACTCATGCAGCGCTTTAGCAGGCATGTAATTGGAACTCATAAAAGGCTAGCTGGTCAACTTGTTGACAAAGACATACACTAAATTTAGTGTCTAATGTCTAACACATGTACATGCTCATGCACAAAACTCATACTTGGAAACCAAGTCGATAAAAAGCACAAGATTTTGTTCCTCTAAAATGTCTGTGTTTCTATGTTCACACGTAACTGAAACCATCATGGTGTGTTGATCTGGGCAGCACATACACAAACAACGCGAGCAGCCAGGTAACATTGGCTTTCATCACACTGCCACAAACTTTCTTTTTTTTTCTCACATTTTTTTCCTCTCAATTCCAGAATGGTAGAGCAGTCAATTGCTCAGTCAACTTAGCCATTGACACAAAGCTCACCAGGATAAGGTATAGTACTCATTCTGATGTTATTTGATATTTCAAAAAAGATGGTTTCCTTCTAATTCATCCTTTAAAAGCAAAGCACTGTCCATACCTGAATCCAACAAAGGCTGTTAGACAGATGGGTATGGACCTTTACTGTTCCACCTCCGAGGTGTGATGATCAGATGATTCAAATGGTCTTTTTTAGGCATCAACAGGTACAAATAAAGGTTTGCTTAAGAATGAAATGTAGCGGTTTCACAAACTAGAGTCACATATCGTTTAAAGAAATAACAACAATAACAACAAACAAGATTTGTCCATTTCCAATAAACTGATGGAAAATAGTAAAGGTCAAATACTCAAGCCCCTTTCGCACTGTATTAAAAAAAACACTAACATGACTTTAGTGGAAAACTGTACAATCTGCATTAATTCCAGGGTCAAATTCCCCCATTTTTATTGCTTTCAAGTCGGATCAACAACGATAGCAACATAACACCAGGGTGGACACACTAATTTCCATCCCTTTTCACGATAGCATGGTGCTCCTTCAAAGTTAAGGAAATTGTTTTGTAAATAGCCATGACCATTGATTGTTTTTTTTGTTTTTTTAAGTATGGGAAAAATGTGAGAGAGATTCTAATCCCATGGGAATTGAAACTTGCCTTTTTAACAGGTTTTGCCGTTTAAATAACAAACAAACAAATATACGTGCTAATTTCTTAATATAAATTATCCCCCCACAGCTTCAGAGTGATCTGATAGGACATCTGTGACTTGGTGTAGCTCTGCTCTTTCATCATAAATGGTCCTAACACCCCCAGTAGTTTCCGCTTTAGCTGTGCACTTTGCCGTGGCGGGCATGCGGTTCTCTGCTGAGAGACAGACCTTGGCATAACACCTGCCCCCTCTGTGTACCTGTCATTCAGGTGTGCACGAGAGCATACTGCGTGCATTAATCATTAATGAATCAAGCATTCTGCATTAATATACCCTCATCTGCCTCACCCCCCCCCCACAGCAAGTAACTGCCACAGAAAGGACAGAATAGGATTATGTACGATGCAAAACGAATGGAGCTCTACATAAAATTATCCATTGTACCATTATACTGATTTCTTCTTCCATTTAAAAAAAGTAAATACACATTTTCATTTCTGTTTTGAGGTCATGAAAAGAAAAAAATATTTGTTGTTATTTTTGCTGTAATGTGATTACAGGTCATTTACAGACTCAATCAGATTTCATTATGGGTGTGACACTTAGAGCAGTAATAAGTTGATCTGAGACTGGGTGTGCTTGGACTCCTGTTGCTCTTTAAAGAAGCATGCTGACTAAAAGCAAACTGACACTCCTGTCCACCCACAGAAACTTCCCCCTTGCGCAAAAAAAATTTGACAGCTCTACTCCAAAGAGCATTGCGCAGACTGAGCGAATAAGCCACAACTCGAACGTGGAAGCTTAAATGATGCAAGACGGCAAGACGGTGGGCAGCTACTCCGGAGGATGAATCAGAATTTCTCACTCCATGGGTATACACTCTAAATATGAATTATTAAGTGACTATCATACCCCCATAGTATGAAAATAAATCCAAGGTTGGATGGAATGAGAAGGGGCTGAGGTAGTGGACCTGAATACTGATGTGAAAAGAGATCCCAGAAGAGGCACAGGTACTAAAAGGCCGCCAGGAAGCTCGCTTAGATCTCCTGCTGCAAGCGTCTAATCGGGCCTTTTAACCTCAGACATGGTGGATGACAACACAGACAGTGACCGTCTGACCAATTCTCAGACATCTAAGTTAAAATCAATCATATCTATTGTAGGTGATTCTTAGCTCATTTCTTAACAAGTAAAAGTTTGGAATCTTAATATTAGTGATGCATGGGTCAAGGGGTTTTGGTGATGACCTAAAAGCTTTTGATACCATGTACGGAGAAAACTAATTAACTAAGTAATTGAACCCTATTACATTGACCAATACCACCTTTACGAATTATTGATAAAGTTGCTGATAAGCTAGGACAGGTCTGGCTAATTATCAGTCAAAGTTTAGGTTCAAAGAGATGTGGGACAGATGATATACGTACGTTACTTAATATTTTTCCGTAACACAGATTATCATCAGCCAGGGAGGACATGCATCCTCCAGATATCTTGTATCTTAACTCTTCATGCTGCTTCATCATTTTGTCACCTAGAAAGCTTACCCCAACCTGTACAACCCACATGTCAGTCCACTGGACCCACAGGTTATGAGTCCACGTGCGCATCATTAGAAGATATGGAGACATCCATGTGTTCATAGATTTTGAGGATAGCATTAAGTGGCATTATCATCAACACATGATCGATGTGATCTGATATTTTTGTAACTTCCTTTTGCAATGTAAGACTTTGCCTCCATAATCCCTTGTGTCCCATCTTTGCAAGGTGTATATACAGTTAAAAGTCTAAGGCAGGAGGGCAAAAGGAGGGCAAAAGAAAGTACAAATAGTACTCATCTTACAGTCTAACATTAATGCCATTCATAATCTGATCTAATTTGATGGAAAAACAGTGAGCTGATACAGGCCTTGGGGGGGAAATTGTGAGAGGGGGAGGATTTTAGGAAAGAGGTGAATGTAATTGAGTCTTTCACCACAAGATGGGGTCTGTCAAAGAGGTCTTAATCCTCCCTACACATGCTCCTGTGACTCTGGGACACAGCGCCTTGGGATTGTCACAAACCAGAATTACATAGCAACTCAGTTTGTGCCTCTGATGTTCACATCTTACTCCTGAAATAAAGCCACCCCTACACAGGGCTAAAATGGTCTAGTTTTACATCCACCACATTTTGGAACAATGGTTGTCAACCCTACAGGCTTACAACTGGTAAAAATAGATTGGTCCACATTTTTGCCTGGGCACTGAAAATGACACAAGCATATGTCAATTTATATTTCAATTTTAGCATTGGATTCTGATCTTTTATTTGAAGAACATCTGGGAAACTATTGCCCAACAAAAAAACAGTTTAAAAGTTCTGAAGCTCACAGCAAAAAAAGATATCCCATGATCCTGGGTCACAGCAGATCTAAGCTGAAACATCTTAACAAATCACACCTGATCAGATGGCTCTAAAGCCCTAACCCCTGCATGATTCCCCACAGAAAGATGTACGAGACTGAACCATTGGGAGTGACGCAACTAAACCACAACCATGTGTGAAGCAGCATCCAGCTCGGCAGGGTTGAGTTCAGTCCAGCATATGGTCTCAGCTCATGAAGAAGAATTGTGAAAATATGGACGGATGGATACTAACATCGCAACTAGCCAGCAGTGAGTACTTTAAGAGTCAAAGCTACAACACCCAATACATATCCCTGTATATAAATACACAGTAAAAGATCATTCTGAAGTTCAGCAAGATTAATCAAATATCCAGCTGTTTCCTTTTTTTTCCCTTTTCTGACATCTGATGATGTAAATAAACTGTACCATACGTAAAAGGGGATCTCCATTGAGGACATAGTGAAGAACTACTCATGGGTGCATAATATTCACCTCATATTGTATGGGGAAGGCATCTTCACATAAGTGTGCACCATTATCATGACAATATGTATTAACACACAAAACAGGTAGTTGTTCACTGCCTGAAGTACAAATTACATTTTGTTAAATTAGACTTCCTATTATGAAACAGTGTTTGGCTGCTTACCAAAGTCTTTGTTCATTTGGACGTCTGTGCACAGCTCACTTCCCCAGTGGCCAATTGTCAGCGGACTGAGTTACAGTAGTAAGTTGATTCTTCTCTCACTCATTCCTCTTGCATGATTATCATTTTCTCTGATAGTTTAGCCCTGAAATGTAAGACAACCTCCATTTTTAAAAGTTACGTTTAAGAAAAACAAACTCTTCAATTCAGCCAGAGCGGTATTGTTTCTCTCCATTGTTGTCCAGTTCTCTCAGCAGTTTGTTCTTCTGGGCATTCGGTTTAGGCCCTGCACAAAAATGCTCATGTGCTTAACTAAGACTGACAATGGCAGTGAAAACCCTGGAATTACTTTTACAACTACATGTTGCCCTGTTACATGTCATCCCTAGTAAATTAGCCTAAAGAAGGAAAAATAATGCTTGGAAAGTTGAAAAGATATACATTAGCTATTGTTGATAAACATCCCCCCTACACTCAGCCAAAGAAAAAGAGCAGCCCAGGGACAGCAGTAGTTGTTTGTCTGACCGTTCATCGCCCTTATAATTCACTCTTTATGTTGTGATGTCCTAAAATAGGATTTTACAGTCACTGCTTGTATTTCCACATAAAACTGGGTCTTGTATAAGCCTGTTGAAAGAGTATCCAACAGTATCTCGCGAGCTTGATCCCAAAGTGCCCAAACTACATAACAGAGCAGAAAGCCTGTACTGATGCCAGTGTCTGACCGTCGCCTTTCCCTATCACAGCCGGCTGTTTGTTCTTCTCTTCTCTCTCTCTATCTCTTCCACACTCCAAGTAACAAGAAGATACTAAAGACAGAAGCCATCAAAGAGAGAGGGTTTTATGAATTCATATTTAACTCACATACGGTATGTGGCAAGCCCGGTGTAGGAGGGGGAAGGAGCTATAAAGTGGTAAGGAAAATCAGAGATGAGAGCTGAGAGAGAGATACTGAGAAAGAAAGGGAGCAACTGAGGAGAAGAAACAGAGGGTTGGGTCATATTTCTTTTCATGTTCTCGGATTGGAGTTATTCTAGATAGATAGAAAGAACAATTTCATCTTGAATGGTTTCAATGCTCAAAATTACAGCTAATTGTCAGAACTACCCACTAATAAAGTCTATGTATATTATTGTATTTCACAAGACCTTAACATTTGAACGAATATAATTTACCTAAAATGTGTTGACTTTTTTCTAGCAAATTATCAGTTTGTGTTTGCTCTCAGCAGGCAAACCAAATTGAGCTGTAGCTGTTTCAGAGCAAACATTTCTTGATGCACATCCTCCTTGGCCACGCATGCCTAAGGTTAATTCAAGAGATACCATGCCTTCGAGGGTGACTGAAAAATGGTTTGTTTACTGTGAAGTTGATATAGCTGTGATCAGTCAGAGGCTCTTCTCTTCCTGCTAAGAAAGCTGCAATACAGAGGAGCTTGGTGCAACAGTGACTTGGCAGAGAAACCACAATAAACCGCTGAGGAAGAAGCCCACAATCACATCAACGTGAGTGATAATACACTTTGGAGTGGAGGAGTTTTGAAGGCTGTCGATGCAAGTGCTGCTGGCTGGACTGCTGAGTGTTATGAGGGGAGGCTGATTCCCTACTGCCACTATATCACTTGACAGGTAGACAGCAAGGGGGAGGGACAGAAAGTGGTTTTGGTCTCTCCAATGGCACATCACTCCGGGCAACCAATGAGAGGTGACGAGGGCTTATTGACTTGTCTGGCTTGATGGGCACTCAGTGAATGACAGCCCTGCTTGTAGCATCCTTCAACGCTAAACCAAATGACCAAACATGATCCAATCTTTTGACTACTAACCTCTTTACACCAAGATACTCCTGGGATTACGGTTCAACCTGCCTTACCCTCCCACTTCCCACCGGCAACAGGGAGTGATGCATTATGGATATCAATGCCATAAACGGCATTTTCATCTCGCATTGACAGCGCGTCAAAAGGGGGAGTCCAAAACCATTCAAAGCATGTATATCTGTCCTTACATAACCTTGAGACTATGTTCATTGTTGCACATTAACGTTTGTACAAGGGCTTGATCAAAGAAACTAACCTTAAACTTTGATGGTACAGGAGGAGACAATGTAATCGTACATGTTCTTTGCAACGAAAAGATGTTTCATGAGAGTTTTCAATTACAAAAAAACCAGAGGAGTGTTATATTTTACCCTAAATTAATGCTGACAATATCACAATGCTTTTGTTTAAAGAATCCAATAGCTTTTGGGTGTAGCCAACATTCAGGGAACATTATGAAACATCACTTGGTGAACAGTACTAAATGAAATACGTTAAGGAAAAGGGACAGTGTAAAAGTTGGTAAGTCAAGCTATTATCTTATTACAGGTGTCTCTGCTCCAAGGTAAAGTAATTGTGTTGAGGACAGAGCTGGAAAATAGACAGCATCTCTTTGGACGGACTGTAAACTGAGATGAACCTAGGAGGGATGAACTCCTAATCAGCCGCCAGACACAGACAATCGCTCTGATGACTGGTGAAAGGTATTCATTGGAGAGGAGTTTAACATCATTGCGTCTGATTGACTGGGCTCTCCAGCACCGTGGGTTAAGGGGGCTCCTGGGGTTAGCCTGGTCAGACAGAACAAGAGAGAGCGGGAGACAGAAGGGGAGAGAGGGCCCTTCCGTAAATAGGCAGCCCGCAGAGAATTGTGCAGCAATCTAATGGAGCCTCATCACGGCCAGTCTGTCAGTCAGTCAGGTCCTAATGAAGACAGCTTCACACCGAGTTGTCTTGAAACTGCCCAGCTAAAAAGCAGAAACACTTATTATCCATCTCCCATACTGTGGAATATTGCCCACTCAAAGCCCCTAACAAGAGCAGAGGAAGATCCAACCGTATAAGACCAGGGTAGCCAACAACAGATTCTGTTCACTCTCTTTGGATTGAACAGGGAAACAGAACGGGAGAGTGACCAGTGCAGCACTGTACAGCTGTAACGTAGTTTTAGACATGAGGCTGCAGGCTAAATGCTGAAGATAATTACAGCTGATGGTACGTAGAGTAATACACATATACATATTCAGTTTATAATGTAAACCAGTACTTTTGGATTACCCTCTTGTCACAGATGCCTTAATGACACCCAGAATATGAAAAGCATTGGAGCGGTGAAGCACAACATGCACATGCAACGTATAAACCCCACTCATATAATGCTAGCTTTATTATATTGTAATAATCCACTTTTATATGGACATCATCATCATCATCATATCGTCTTTGGGTTTTTTTGTAGGGTGGGCTGCACCAAAGTGTAAGAAGACATTAAATATATAAAGTACTGCAATTTGCAAATGGTTCCCCAATCTTATCAATAATACACAACCATGACATTGCTTAATTAAGTCATTAAATATGCATATGCATATTGGGATACAGAGTTTGTACATGTTTTTAAAGCATTCCCCACTAAATGTGTCAAATAGAAAAATAACGCAGCAGGCCGAGAGGGAATTCATAAGATAATTGAAAGATAAAACTGTATTTTAATCGATTTGTATTGAACAGCAATACATCATATACTCAGGTCAACTACAATAAACCGAGACAACTTTTACTGCAAACAACTTTTGATGAAAAAAGTTGCACAAGTAACAAATTGAATATTCTTGTTTTTGAACCTCTTTTGTTTTTTTCTGTTATAAGTTTTTCTTAAACCACCAAAAGGTTAGGATTTTGAAGTGAAGAAAGAAAGACATAAGTCCTTAGAGGTGTTCTCCAATGCAGTTTGAAGCCCATTCTATAGGTACAAAAAAATGAAATGCTGTTAAATTGGTATAAGAACAGAAGATAAACTGGCGAGTCAATCATCGCAACTGTCCATCCAAGCCCAGCAGCATTGCCTCAGGACACAGCCGCTGGGTGGCCCATAACCAGGCCTTAGCCTGTCATCTCTATGGTAAGTGCTCTGTCACGAAGCTGCCAGGGGCTACAGCATATGCCACCAAATCCCTGGCGTCTCCCCGATGGTAAACACAGGCCCTGCTAATGGAGGCACAACTCTCTGTATGTACTGTATATCTATCTGTCTGTCTGTCTGTGCTTCAGACTGACCTTCAGCTGGCCCACTCCTCCTCCTCCTCCTCCTCCTCCTCCTCTCCGCCAAATGGCTTCACGGCTGGATGATGCTGCATTGCCTGACTCTCTACATGTGGGAAATGGAGAGAGAGAGAAAAAGACGAAATGGGTTTCAGCGAGAGAGATGGTGAGAGACCTCCTCATTTCTCCTTGACCTCAGGGTTCAGACAAAGGGAATGTTTGTTCTGCGAGTGCAGAGCACAACAACGCACGCATGAACTGTGCACTGGATGAGATGTGCAGTCAAAGTGTATTCGTGCACATGCAAATTCGTGCACATGCAAACAGGTGAATATACATTTAATCAAAAACTCATGAAAACAGATGCACATAAACACACACACACAAAATATGCACTCAAATCATGGTACTAAATCAAAACATTTTTTGACACCACCTGGCATTAAACTGTTGACATTTAAATAATAATTATGAGTAGGGATTATGCTGTAGAAGAACAGGACACTACATGGAAAACTACATTAAAGAAAAACCAAGTGTAGAAACCTCCAGTAATATGATCACGTGTTAAAATCACTGTTGGTGTAATTTCATTGTTCAACATATAAACTCAGTCTCTACACATAATGACAGGCCAAGCCATCCACCTATGTGTAAACAGTCTGCGAGGACTGCTGAGTGGAAACTGCTGCACTGAGGATCTGACCCATGGGCCTTGGCAAACAAACCTTTCCATATATTTATTTGTGTTCACTTTGTTTGTACTGCATGCAATGCCTACTTCCAGTCAAGCGTTCCATTGCCCACACTGCAACCTATGTGCCCAAACACAATCACAGAGTGGACAGAGTTAGCGGACGCTCGGTACTTCTTCATCTCACAATGGCCAGGGCCCCAGTGTGTTTGCCATTCCGTGGGCATCGAACATAATTACAGGGCTTTGTAGGTTTGTATAGGAATATTGGGGCTACATAAAGCCGTCCTTACAGTACACATACACTGTCGACGCACAGCCCCGGTGCTGGGTACAAAGCAATCACTACAACTGTATTATCTTTGCGGTACAAGTCTATAATTAGTTTTCCTCTTGTTACAGAGTGGGCATATGTTTCATGGAAGAATGAAAAGAAAGATTACTTCAAACCTTAACCCTGTCCTATTTCTCTGAGATAGTTTTATAGCAGGCAAAGATAAGAGGAGAGCTACAGGGAGGGACTAATAATGTGTCTCCATATCAGGGAGTATGTGGGGAGTTCAGAGGCAGAGTGGAATCAGGAGCCCGGGGCTTATGTCTTCAAATCACAGCTTTCCCAAGCACCGTCTCTGCTTTGGAACAGTGTAGATGTTAGAGGGACGGGAATTAGCTTTGACAGCGTATGTTCATCGATGCTCCTGGAGTATGTGTGTATGCATGTTCATTACACACAGCCAATAATGATATCAATAATGCCAACTTACAATATCCTCTCATGGCTTCTGTCCAATATGCTGCAATTAGTTTACCGTATAGTTCCCCTCTCATATCTACATGGTATTTTAGCAGTGAAGGGGTTTATGCTGGCATCAATTAAACATAAAGGGGTCACAGTTAATTGCGAGGAAGAGAGGAGATGAGACAAGACTAATTATCTTTATAGCCTAGAGGCAATATTTTATTTAACTTCAGCACTGGGACCTTTGCTATGGGCAGTGGACATGAGATTTACTCCCTGAGCTGAGCAGGTTTTTGTCACGGCTATGATTTCCAATCAACTACCAAGCAGACAACAGAAACGATGTACTGTATTCATTCTTGGTGAGCCTAACACAGAAGGTGACTGTAGTACTAGAATTCTACATACACATATTTGTCATCTCTCTGACTCATTTTTTTCCTTTCTGTATGCAGACTGCAAAACTAGTGGCCTGGTTTATGGCTAATGCCGCTCTAACACTAAGACTAAGGCAGTCAGGGGGAAGATGAGGTCAAAAGAGAGAGAACATAGAAGGAGAAGGAAAAAAAAACAGAAAAATAAATTGAGTGAAAAATCCAGGAACAGAGAAGAGGGCAGGAGAGTGGTGTCATGGGAGCTGAGAGAGGCTAGTGCCATGCTATTGAGCGCCTGGAAGAGCACAGTCTCTGATTTCTTCCCCTTCTGCTTTTTTTCCCCTTTCAAAGAGCACTTGAAAGCTCTTCTGAGGTATCGAGCAGGTGGGAGTGTATGTTAAGTCGGACTGGGGGCTTAGAGTAGGCAGGGCTGGGTAAAACAGCTCCCGCTTTCTCTATCCAACTCACAGAAGTGTTGGACTCCGAGGTCCAAAGGCACAGTGGCCCAGAGCTCCAGCCAAGCATCTCCAAGGAGCCTTCAGCTGGGCAGAGGTGCAAATTGGAGGCGCGAGGCTGGGCAACTCAGATGAAGGCTGAGCACAAAGGCTGCCTAAAAAAATATCCGCGCTTGGAAAAAGGAGGGCAACTTTGATACATATTTGAAGAGATACAACCTTTTTTTTTTACCAAAACTACAAAACATTTGACACAGTTGTATTTTTACACTGCTGATTAAAATCCATTAGATTGTTTCCCATTGCTCAATGAAGCAAGTTTAAAAAAAACTTTGTTATACAAAAACTATCCATACATACTCTCAAGTGAGAAGAACCCAAATCTCTACAGTCACTTAATGTCATAATATATGTTTTTTAAACAATATGATGATGACAGTATCACCAATATTTTCATATGCAATTATACTATATATTAACCCGTGATATGGTAATGACCACCCTTACCTTATGACTGATTATGAGTCATTGAGACCTGCATATACCACTGCTGAACCGAAGCCGACTGGAAGGGCGGTATTGACGCAATCCAGATGTTTTAAAGTTTGCACTTTAATAAAAGTGATCAAAACAGAGACCAGCCTTTGAAAGCTTGGTCCCCTTGGGGAAACTTCAAACAGTATCAATTATAGAAATCAGCGCGAGGAGTGGAGTCAATTCCCTATCAATAAAGTATTCAGCGGCAATTGCCAAGAGATTAAGGGAGAGATGAGCCGAGTGCAAACCCAAAGGACTGCACTAAATCTACTGCACAGTGGATGCTCCAGTAAACTAAGTAGCTTCAGATGATCAAAAAGGAGGTATTCCAATCAAACACTGCTTAAAACTAGCGGAAGCTGTTAATACAGTGTTAACCTCTGAAGAAATGCTTTCAAGCCTCGACTGAAATGGAGATGTGTCAGTATATTTTTACAATCTGTCTGCTCTGTATCCATTGCTATGCGTCATGAAAAATAAATCAATCTGTATTGAGATGCACAACAAAGTTCATGGTAAATTAACCTGGCCAAACGTTGTCATTGACTATCGATAGTAGAGATACTGTTAGCTGTGGCGACAGTAAAAAACAGGATTTTAACTCCTAGTTGGCTGGGGACAACAATCTTCGTGTCCTGTGTTTTCTCAATAGACAACTGAGCATAACCTGATGTGCATACAACTTTTCCTAATATTTCATGAGTATCTCTAAAGTATTTAGGAAATGTAGAAATAGCTTATTGTGTGGCAAAATACAATGCTCTATTTTCAAGAGAATTATATTATCTACAACTGAACAGTAGCAATAATTACACTGTGCATTTAGAACACATACATAGTTTTTAAATCGAATATATAAAGCTCAAAATTCTCCAAGTAACTAAGTCACACACTCCTCTCCATTCTCAACTCTCACAGTAAATTCACAATTACTTCCTGTTTAATTGTTTACCAAAATGTCTCAAGTTTCTATTTCTGAACCAAAGTGAACAAGAAGTCTAGAATCAAACATGTTCTCCACAGTGTGAAGAGGAAATTGCTTGTTTTGCAGCCGACAAAGACATAAGTGTATTAATCTTCAGCTCATGCTTGTTAAACAATTAAGAGTAAGTGTTATCAGATTGCCTATCTGATCTACAAACACCACCGGAAAAAAAACAAAGATGCATGCACGCGCCTGCACACATTCACTCGCACGCATACATGTAACATAATATACATCCACTCCGCCACAGAATCAGCATTACACTGTATGGATCTATTGACAGAGCCATGCCGTATCAATGACACCTTCAATCTTTACAGGCCCTTCTCCCTGAAAGCCTCAGTTGCGACACAATCATTACAAATTGATTGCAAAATAGCTAACAATCATGATTAAATCATTAAATTCTTGTCTGCGCTTCAGAGAATGGGGAGAAAATTAACTTCCCACCAACCTCATTTTTTCCCGAACACGAAATAATGATTTTCTGCCAGTCTAATTACAAAGCCAACATCTGATCAAGCCTGCATCCAGAGGGGATTATCACATGCGCCTGTATTAGACCTCATTACCAGCCTGAGTGCAGAATTATTACATCTTGTAATTGGATGGTGAGATTTATATACAGATCAGGCTGGTTTCTGTAAGATTGTAATTACAGGCTCCGTTGGTTAGCTACTTATCACCCAGTACTGGAGTGCCGGAAATCGGCGAGTGGAAGAGCATTTCATTAACCCCTCACCCTGTCGGAGGGGGAGAACGCTGTACCTTCCACGTGTGTGTTTTTAGGGACAACAGCATCATGCGCACGTCAAACAATTTATCATCCCCCCACCCCTTTATCCCGTACCTGGTTAAGGAAGCCCTTACTTTGTTGGGCTCTTCAATGAACAATTATAATTGTCCATTCGAGATCCTTTTTTTATTGTTGACCGAGCCCCATTTTCAATTGCTCAACACCCAAGATAAGTGTGTGGAATACACCCTCAACAGAGGCTTCATCAAACACCTGGCTTCAGAATAAGATGGCCAGGGGTTAACAGGCTAAAAGCTCCCTTTACGCTGCAGGTGAGGAGGAGTGTGTATTTGTGTGTGCATATAGATGTTTGTATAGCCATCCATTTGGATTCCCCCCTGTGTGTACAGATAAGAGACCACAGTATCTTCCCCCTCTCTCTGTGGGCAAAGACTGTTCTATTTTCCTTTAGCTCATGTAAATTATTGAATGCAGTTACTCCCCTGTTTTTCTTGAGGAGGCCCTTAATTAATGGACCGGGACGCTTGTTAAACACCTTACTTTCCATGGCACAAATCTGCCAAGTGTGATTAGACAGGGCCGGTGTGCTCCAGTTCATCAGCAGAGCAAAGGAGCGAGATAGAGAGGCTTCTGCAGCCATCATCATCATTCCTCATCATAACTCGAGCAACGGCTGCTCTACTTACAAACAGGTCACTCAAGATAAACCGGAGTAAATCTGCTCTGACAATGTCAAGCTCTGACACCTCTTACATATGGTAATAAATTGAAAATTGGGCTGAGGCGAATCTTGAGGCAAATGGAATGAAAGACGACAGAGAGAGGGGAAAAATGGGAAATGTGTGTAAAGTGAGGCTGATGAAACACAACTCATTTGCTGCTCACAGTCCTGCAACTCAGCAAGAAAAAACCCTTGATCCACATGTCAGGGTGACACTGGCGGGGAAAGAAAAGGAACCATCAGCACCTCTTCACAGTTAACACCCATGCAACTTTCTTTCTCTCTGCATATCGCCGAGCCCTCCTCCAACAATCAATACAGGCCTACGTTTTATGAGACAAGGAGTTAACTTGTTCAATTATGCTCCAGACAGCTCTATTCTTTTGTAACAAGTAATCTGGGTAGTGAAATCAATACTGACAGGCTCACGGCACGCTAGCTAATTTCATATTACCTCCAGCCAATGGCGGAGCAGCTCGTAATGGAGATGCAGTTCCACTTCATTATAAGAAAGGAGGGGGGGATCAATACTAGCACAGACGCACGCACACGCGTCCATGTTAACACCCACATGCACACAGACAAAAAGGTCTTATTCTCCACACAAACACATACAGGCAAAGGGAGCTACTTCAAAGCCCCAAAGGGGCTACACAGAACTGTCTGATGCAGGGCAGATGGGACAGGGGAGTGGATGGGGGTCCGGGGTCATAACCCCTGCCCAAAATAAATTACACTTCCAATCGTCAGCAAACATGTGCACATACACACACATTTTCCTTTTCAAACTGTCACGCAATCATGAGAGAAACACGCGCACACACACACACACGCACACGCACACGCGCACACACACACATGCACACGCACACACAATTAACACTTGACTCTTTCACAACAAGGTCATAATCTGATTCAGAGGATGACTACTGAGAGGGGAAGGGAAAAAGAAAAAGAGAAAAAATAAGCGAGGATAACCTTCAGATGGCAGATCAAGTCTTTGACCTCTGCAGCTAATTACAAATTAAACTCCATATCTTCTTTTGTAAAAAGAGAAAATATCTCCATTCTTTTTTTCCCATTATTGTTATCACTCTGTAGGATTAGCTGGGGACTAAGGGGATGATGTTGTCTAAGCCGATGTCAACTGTACAATTACTCGACTCATCCATCCCTTTCCAAGAAAAATAAGACACTGTAGATTAAGATAAGCCATCTTGAGAAAGAATGAGGATGTAAAGCCTTTGACAATTACTAAGTACACATGGCACAGGGTGACGATTGCTCTTGGTAAACAAACTAAATACTCATTAGACTAAACTCTGACATTCCTTTTTTCATAACTTCCTATTATGCAATTTGGATTTATTGCACTCATTAATAATAATCTTTGCCAGGTTATGCTACGGCAATATCGTTTAGCTTCAGTAAAGGGCACGCGCAGAACAGACTGCTACGTGAGAACACATCTCAACTGCGTTTGGAGAGAACCCAATTAAATGTATTTTAATCCAAATACGCTTCAATATGCTTTATTGTTCTCCTTTAATTTCCTCGCCACTATTCCATATGGAGCTTAAGTTATCAAGCAGGCAGGCTTTATGAGCCCGACAGAGTTGTGCAACAATAGGGCTCATCAGTACTCAGCCATTCACAGGCTGGCAATGTCTCAGCAACAGGGGGCATAGGCCTGTGACAAATGCCTGGCGCTTGGTTGGAATGCAGTAAGAATCCAGCTATTCACTGGAGATACTCAGCATTTATTAGCAATTCGGTGTACACAGCATCCATCACATGTTTAAATTAGGGTTTTGGTTGCATAAAGTTTTAATGTGTGGATCATTGTGAGATTCCTCTTGAATACATGGATTGGTGTAGGTACATGAGTCACATTTTATGACAGTTCTGCTCTGCTGCTGCACAACATCACTGTTCAGAAAACAGACATCGCATTGTCTTCAAGGCGATTTTGTCAATGCAAAGTAATGGAGCACATTCAGCTGTACAGTAAGTACAACTTTCTGCAAAGGAACATGGGGATGTGGCTGTAACTGGGGGCTGCATGAAAGCACTATGCGTGTAAGAAGAGTAATCTGTCTCAGCATTAACATTTCTCGCTTAAGTAGATTCATATTTCAAATGCATTACAGACACAAGCGATTGATGATTGGTCTAAACAAACTTAAGATATATATAATTATATACTGACAAGTAAATCTTTGATCAGCTCCTCCAGGAACTCTCGTGGTTACTGCTTCACAACATGACAGAATGTACACGTATTCAACTAAATTTGAATATGTGGAACTATTTTGGATTATTAACAGTAGCGCAGGATATCTGCAACTGCAATCTGAATAATAATTCTGTTTTGGAAAACCTGTTAAGGTGTGTACAACATGTAACAGGGATTTTGACTCATCACCTGTACCAAATAATAAGTGGAGATATTTAATCCAGTTTTTTGAAAGATAATACTGTTCTGAAACGGGAGGGAAAAAACGTTTATATTCAGACATAAAAGTAACGAAGACCATGAATCACTGTACTGTGAAAACACTATATGCGCAACCATCGCAGTTTAACAAACTCCAGGTGGCTAGCTGGCCCTGGATACTTCACTGTGAATATAGTGGAAATATCTAAGAGAAGATTAAACTAAGTAAGGTCACAAAATGATCCAAGGCTTCGAGTTTGTGTTCATTTACAAGACAGTATCTCTGGACATAGAGGCAAAACCACAAGAGTCGATTGAAACAATATGTTAAACTAGATGTCTGACACTAACATATACAGAAAAGTTTTTTACGTAATTTTGTACATGTAGGCCTAAAAATATTTCCAATCATATTTAGCTTGAGAGCAATATCATACATAGCCCTACCAGGAGGGCTTAAATTTATACATAGGTTCAAAATGCATCCTCCCCCAGATCATAACCCTTTTCACGCAGGTGGAGCCACTGATGCAACAACTTGGACATGATCCCTCACCACCCGCCTACATGCCAATACTTACAACTGGGCAAACGGTCACGCCATATAGGACGACAGCCTGCAGGTGTACATGGACCCTCTACTGTAATGGATTTTTTTGCCTTGTTTCCCCCATGTTTTAAAACCAAATAAAACCTTAAGAACTGGAGAACAGACTTGTTTCAACATTACTTTTAAAAGTTGACATGCTTTCAATTATAAATCAATGAGGTTATGAGATATCCAAAGGTAGCATGAATTCCAAATTAGAGAAATACTTAACAGAGCAGAAGAAATTAAAGCAGACAACTAATCTACAGAGTCAATAACCTTTTACCGGACGATGTGGATGTAAGTGAGACGGATGCTGAGAAACACAGAAAGGCAAGAGCAGGAGTTGAGAGATGGGAGATTCCCACTCACTCTTTCCCATTTCCACCTCCCATTATCTGATTAGCCTCCCATTTTTTCCCCATCAGTGCAGTGACCTGGATTTCGGAGGGATAGTGATGGTCAGCCAGGGCGGGGTCTGCAGAGAGGGGCGAACCATTTGAGGGTGGCGGAACCATAAATCACCAGCAGCAGGAGAGAAGAGTGAGGGGGATTTATAAAGATGTTGTGCTCAACTAGCCCACTTGTGGACACTGTGATGAATTCACAAGCACATTGCCAAGGCAAACTACTTCATTATACCATGGCCCAGTGGTCATTAATCTCCCTGGGAGGCCTGCATCCTGGGGGATCGCCAGACCAGAGAATTTATTCAGGCCTGGAGGTACCCATTTCATTAGCCATTCAATCTGTTCACCACCCTCCCTTTCTCTGTCTCTACTATCACCATGGTTTATATTATCTAATAAATAGTAGCACAATGTTTGGCATTTGCTCCCTATGTGTTGTCTTTTGTTGAGAAAGCACAACTTTCTCCAAAAACTGTTGATGACATCCAGATGCTGGTATATTTCAAACACGGGTTGGATTTGGCTTGAGCTGGATTTGTACGAACAAAGATTTTTTATAATCAAACATGCATATGTACAAATGGATCATACGTGATCACCACAATATACTGTAGTCTGTCCACTTGTTTGTGCATTTCTGATGGTTTAAAGCAAGGCTGGGTCAGAATAATACAGAGGGGCATTTGTTTAGTTGCACGGAGGGACCAACACTGCAAGTTCAGGTGCAACAGACAAGCTCCCGTACGGCTACGAGGTGAGGCAGAGCGGAGACAGAGATTAGATTCCCAGAGGTAAACTCTGGACTGCTGGCTACTTCAGTCCAGTAATGGTGTCATTACAAGGGGCAAGTGCTGCTGGCCCAACATGTTATGGGAGGGACAACATCCAGTGATTACTTATTGATGTTGGGACTCCTTATTTCACCCACATATAGAGAAAACAAATATGCTATCCCCTCTGTCTATTACTGTGATCAAACAGATGCACCTGGACACAGAAAAATAGAAACAACAGTGCGTGTCCACACACACACACACACACACACACACACACACACACACACACACACACACACACACACACACACACACACACACACACACACACACACACACACACACACACACACACACACACACACACACACACACACACACACACACACACACACACACACAGTGACATTGTGAATGGTAGAAGATATCGATATTCATCTTCAGCCAGGCCGTGCTAAACAACTGAGGTTAATTGGAGTGGCATCATGTGGAATTGCCAATTGGTAAAACTGTGTAGGACTTGACCACAAACACAAACACTTATGCATATGAATCTTGTCTGACACACACACAGACATCCACTGTCTCACTCCTATCTCTCGCACGCAGCCCGAGAAACATCACACACGTCACAGTGAACTCCAATATTGTGAGGTCTGTAATACGAGCACACGAGCACCCTCGGTCTTTCATCGCGTCATCAAACCTTGCAACTAAAATTGTAGAAAAGTCTTCATCTTTTCTATGTTTCCTTAATCCTCTCCATGACAGATTTAACCATATATAAGGAATAATTTCATCAACCATGCTCTGTCCCGGGGGACCCCTTCCGCTTTAAACACTTAACAGGCTAAATAAATAATGACGGCTAGTGCACTGTGTGAGTGTTCACGTTAACGGCACCAGGCACTAGCCCCGGGTCCCACAGCAGCAGGAGTCCTTAAAGCGAATAATTTGCTTCCGCTCAGGCCGCCACACTGTAGCCATTTGCCAAGCAGATTATGGGCCTTTAAGTAGCAGCCAGGCCTGAAATGTGACTCTAGGGCTCACAGGCTGCTGGGGAGGAGGCAGGACTCCTCGGAGAGAAGGAGTGGGACAGGGACAGAGAGGGATGGATGAGTGACAGTTAGCAGAAAGCTAAATCTATAAATATGAAGGGACGAGAGAGATGGGGGAGGGGGGAGGTAGTGGGGTTGCTAAAAGATATAAACACAGTAACACGAAGCAAGATGCCTATGTTGTGATTTTTAAATTAAAATATGCACAATTTAAATAACTACCATTATTTAAGGGAAACAAGACTGCTAATCCAATAGTGTTACAGCATTGTTGCATACAATTCAAACTAAAGGAAGGCTATTTCCCCTGATACTTGGCAAAGTTAGCCTCCATCACTTGTCGCTGGGTAAGTGTGAAAAAGACACAAGGGTGCATACGATTGCAATGATATCAGTCGTCCACCAGTTTCATACCTGTAGGTGTTTTAAGCAGCTGTCAACATATCGTCAAGTTGTGGTAAGTGTGTTCCACAGGCAGCTGTGATCAGAGTCTGCGATGTGGGCACAGCACAAGGGACACAAACGACACGGTAAGAGACGTTGCTTACCTGGAGGACATGCACCTCTTCATCTCTCCAGGTTGCTGGCTCCTTCCCCTTTGGTGTTCACTCCTAAACAAGGCAAAGCAGACAGAACATCACATAATTGTATGTCCTGAATACAGATACAGTATAATCCCCTCCCTTACTATTGTAGTTGACTCCTGTTCACTGCTAGTTATTGCTGGTTTTATTATATTACCTTCTATGACCCCAGCCCGACTCTATGTACTGTGGTTTAAACATTACTCGCTATTCTCCCCATTCAACATTATCACAGTGTCCTGCTCCCCCTGCTCTCTGTGTACTTATTACCATGCAGTATTGATACAAATGCAAAACATCTGTAATACAAACAGAATAGAAAAAGGTATTCTTGCTACAAGTCGAATACACAGTGTATTGACACCATTTCTATAGATAGCTTGATGAAGTGGCTCGGTCTGCATTTGTGCGTTTTAGGAGATTATGATGATAATCCCATTAAGATATCAGGCTTTAATTCAAGTAGTTTCCCTGACAAAAAAAGGAAATCTCTGACATCTAAATTTTCCCCGCTTGTTTGTTTGTTTGTAGGATCAGCACATTCAGCCTCAATTTAACAGCCACAATTTCACTCCAAGCAGCGCAGGGCTCCAGTAAAACCCTGGAGAAGGCAAGCAGACGCCATCAGCTGATCTACAGTGCCACCTCCTCGCTGAGGAGAGAACAGAAACATCAAATCCCCCTGAAATGACATCTGAACATCAATACGTGGTCCCCGCCCCTCCAGTGTGACAGTAAAAGCCGTATTGATTTCCACCCCGATTAAGGATACTGCTGGGAGCAATTTAAACATACAAGCTGAAGTGTCCCGGCCCAATCGTGAGTGATGTCTTCCACCATGTATAATCACACTGACGCTGTGCTTTTTTTTGAGGAACAAGAATCTGGATGATGGAATTGGAAAGAACTCAGATAGATAGATAAAGAGAGGGAAATTATAACAATTGTTGGAAGGGAGGATAGATAGATAAATAGATAGATAGATAGCGAGAGAGAGATTTTCTATATCCAAATTATTATTATTATTATTATTATTATTATTATTATTATTATTTAAACAACATTTTTTCCAAATTCTACTTAAAACATGTGATAATTCTTTTATCATAGCTGCAGTATGTGTACAGAATACCTTGAAAGGTTAAAGTTTTTTTCTCTCTTTCTCTCTGGTCAATATTCAAAGCCCCAGAGACACTAAAACACTTAAAAAGCTGGACTTTAATCAGGCTAGCTTGCTAACTTGCTGCTAGCAAGCTAGCAAGCTAGCAAGGAAAAACTGTTCATGTGGCCAGCAATTATGTCAGATAGCATTGTTGGTGAGTTAGCAAAATAAATATGGTCACCCCAGTGAAGATACCAGCTGAATTAGTTGGCATTTGATGGTAAAATCACTACTTACTTATTAATAAGTTAGTCACAGAGGCCAAGAAGCTGCTCCTTCCTCGCACAGCGAGGAAAACCACCACGCACTCTGCGCAGGTGTGCAACCACGTGTCGCACGCAGGAGGGGGAGGGGCTTGCGTTCATCCTCCGCTTGATCCGAATAACGGCAGGTGGAACTAACGCATACATACGTCACTGCTTCCTGCAGGAGTGAGGATTTTTTTCAAAGTGAGGACTTCTCAAACTTAATTTGGACAAAATATGTAAACATACACAGTTTATCATCTACTTTAGGTTGTGTTGCCCACATGTAATCACAGTCTCGTTTAATGTGTATGTGTTTGCGTTTATAGCTAAAACAGTTTCTACATAGTGTTGTCCAATAAAAAATGTCCTGAGGTAGAAGGTTAATATATATATATATATATATATTTCAGATTTGGTATATATTCTTAATTTTTCTTATGTTGTTTTATATTAAATTAAACTAAAATTAAACTAAATTTCGATGTACAATTTCAATGACAACCTTGCGTGTCTTATGTCTTATCATAAAGGCACATGAAAAATACAGTTTTAGCTTTGATTTAACAAGAAGCTAAAAAACCAATGGATTTGGGAGGACAGCTACACAGTAAGTGTCCAGGGTGCTACCTGATGTATTATTAGTATTCATTGTATATTATATTGTAAATTATGTCAAGATAAAGACGGGAAATTAGTGAAAAAACGTACATGAAGTGTTATATAAATAAGGTTGAAAAGAGACATCATTAATATGGTTTGAAATGTTATTTCTTGATCAGTGAAAACGGTAGAGTGTAATAAATAATTTTCAAACGATACAAATGCAATGTTAAAAATCTCCAACTTTATTGTGAAAGGTCCATTGCAGTAAGAGGAAGTAGTGAACGAGATGAAGAGTAATACTGGTCAGTGATTGGTGGGGAAAATCTGTGTGACGCGTAGGGGAAGACAGGAAGTAGAGTGTGAGTGCAGTGTGAACGCTTAACTGTCTTAGTTACAGCGGAAAAAGTCCGTGTAAAGTTTGTGCAAACAAATCAAGAAACAAACATGTAGGTGATGTCTGAAGATGATCTACTCGAAAGTCTCAACCAAGATATTCCCCATAAATATCCTTTGTGTGTAACGAGGTATTTCTGTCCGAGTTTGTATTAGCCTCAACTCTGTGTTAGCTTATTAGCCTGCGGTGTTTATGTTATTAGCATTCATTAGCCGTGAGGATTTGTGAGACTGTGCCAGAACTATTCGGCTAACGCCCACAGCCCCTTGCAGTTCGCGGGAGAGACCACACCATGTCTGGACATCGGCCCGCGTCCGCCACCTTGATCTTCGCGGGACAACGACTGGTAACATCATCAGCTGCCGAGGCCACGCCATCCCTGGACACCTGCCTGCCCCGTGTTCTTCATCCGAGGCCGAGAGACTGGTAGAAGCTGCAGACTGGACTCCGAACTGGACTAAGGTACCACATTTGTATTTCATTGCTCTGTTGAGTGAAACGGCCCCAGTTTGGGTCCCCTCCACACCCAAGCATCGCATCAGGTGCACGTCGTGTGTGTGTTGAGTGTGGGCCCACGGAGTTTCCTGTGTATTTTGAAAAAAGTCAAACTGATTTTATTATTTCCATTTAAGGGGAATTCTTACTGTGACTCAAGTGGAAAAGAGGAAAGGTGACATTTCACAGACACCAAATAGTATTCTTTTTTATTTATTTCAAAAGTATCAAGGAAGTTATTTTTTTTTCTTCTAAATCTTATACCCGTGTGAGGTCTGGTTATTCATTTGGTTAATAATAATAATCGAGCATAGGATGTAAATATTGGTCATTGGTGACAAGTGATACTTTACTATGAATATACATTTTCATATTTTAGAAGTTATTCCTCGCGCCACTAAATTGCATATTTAAAGCCTCCTGAAGGTGAAGATATTCAGCAAACTCTGACATTGTACTCTAACCAGCTTGTGCCCCTTCGCCTCCGAAGTTATTGCTAGCAACATCTGAACCATCGTTCATGGCCGTCACATTCCCCCTACCGAGACAGATGCGCACTGGCACATACAGATGTGCAAGTAAACATGTGCACACACACACACCCATTTGGGCCGTCCAGATTTTCCACCACCTCCCAGCTGCGCGGCGGTGCTGAGGCCATGTATCCTGATGGCACTGATGATGCTCCATGCAGCCCTCAGGCCCCTGAAGGTTAACTCCCTGACCTCTGTGGTCCCGTAGCTGAGGGCTGCAAATAGATATAGAGTGAATATATTGTTTTAACGAAGAGAGAGCACACAGCACTGTAATCCATCTATTGTTAGTCATTTTATGATGGATGGAGCTCAATAATATCTACCATGCTGGTCACGTGAGCCTTATCAATGTTTTAGTCACTTAAAATTATCCCACATTTACAGCTTGTAACACCTGTGCAATAGCACCCATGGTAATATTTATTGCTGCTGATGTTAACAACATTCATCAAAGTTGACTGCAAATTAATGTAGTTTCTCATTTTAAATGTTTTCATCTTTATGTACTTGTCTGCAACAATGTTATATGTGCTGCCGCCTGTCTTGTCCAGGACACTCTTGAAAAATTGATTTTTTAATTTCAACAAGTTTTGTTCTTACTCTAATTAAGGTTATACTACTGATCATAACATTTCTCTAGCACATGCATGTACTTGATGTAGTATAAATGCATTTCTGTGTACGTTTGATATTCATGAAAGCACATGAGGTTCAGGGTTGTATTTGCGTGGCCTTCGATCCACAGCGTCTCTATCTGTTAAGGGCCCATCCTTTCTGTACACAATGCTTGCTAGGCATATTTGAACAACATCCAAACGGGGGGAAACAGCAGATCGCATCGGTAAAGGCAGTGGAGAAGGGAGGAGGAGGAAAACATTGGGGGATAAGAAAGAGGGCACAAAGCTAGAAAGAGGAGTGAAACATTGGGTTAAGGAACAGATGAAAGACTGCAGGGAAAACGAAGAGAAACAATGTTTTCGGCCAAAGCTAAACGACATTGCATGCAGCGTTGCAGAACAATCAAAGCTTAGGTGAGACCTGAACATGCACACACTTGAACTTGGCTAAATGTTGTTCTTGAACGCGTGATAGGTGCCGGGAAAAACAAGCCATTAGAGCCGGTTCAGGTAAACAAAATGGGACTCCAGCAGGAACGAGCAACATTGAAGTGTTGGGGGGTAGGTAGGTGGGTGTCTTTGAAGTGGCTCTGAGTATTCTCCTGGCGCTCCTGAGATATTTATTTGAATAATGTGCGGATTCACACCCGAGTGAGCAGAGATCTGTAAGGTGGGTGGGAAGATGACAGGGTTTAATTTCCAAGTCTACTGAGAGGAGTAGTGAGAGTGAGGGAGGGAGAGAGGGAAGAGAGACATGGGAATTAAAGCGAGAGCGAGGGGGGGAGAGTGAGAGAGAAATAAAGAGCTAGATATGGGATGAGGAAAGCAGATGGAGGTTCATTGGATTCCCTAAAAACATTTTGACATTTTAAACCTGAGGCAGTTTGCAGGCAGTAAATAAAGAGAAGGGAATCGATAGCAGTCAGTGATAAGGGGATAAAGCAGCTAAATATGAAATACAGCCCAACAAAATGGTATGGATTTCCAATGGGTCCACGTGACACAAGCTGCTTTGAAATGCAAATAGTAACTTATGCACATTGTCCTTCTCAGGCCTGGCCACCTATTGATCGGCTAAAACAAATTCTATTGATCATTGAATATTTAATGGCGCTAATTAAATCTCTCATGGAGGTACTTACACCCCATTTCCCGCTTTCATCGCCTCACTCGGGAGACCGGCCTTTTGACTCGCCGAAGCTTCAGGACTGCTCGGTGAAGAATAGCGCACAGCTAATTGCAACAGGACTAGATATCGAATTCTTGTTCAGAATATCGTACAGACTGTTTCCTGTTAACCTGCATGTTCCTCACAGAGAGAGAGACGTGTCTGCTTAAAATGTGAAGTGAAAAGAGTCCTGTACAATCTGAATTGAGGTAAATGTGATTTTTTTTCTGCTTAATGTAACATTATGTATTAATGCTAATACTCCTCTGTGGCTTGGTGAAAAAAGAATAAAGTTCACATGAGGAACACAGGAAGTCTGACTCAAAACCATTAATAGCATGCGCCAGTGCTTTCAACTCTTTTACTCTCTCATACTATAGCAGAGTTGTGACAACGCTTTTTGTCTGAGGTGCCCCTTCAAACCCATCATCTGTATCTATAATTTTTCATATTTTGTGATCTTTGTGAAATGTCAGTGCTGAACTTTGGTTCTTTTTTTGGCTATTTTTTCATCAGGTCAGATTGTTTTGTATCTAACAGAGTTGAAGAAATCAAATGTTTCAACAATTCATTCATTTTTTTCAGCTATTTATTTCAAATGATCTGCTCGCTTGCTAACAAGGTATGACACAAAGTCCTAAGGTGTAACTGATGTTAGAGGTTGGTGCGAAACTTTGCAGTTGAAGTAGCCGGTAGTCTTTTTGTTATTTTCTCAAATTAACAGAGCTTCCAGGGTTGATATTTTTTATAGAAAACATTAAATAAAATGGCATGCAGCTGTGCAAATTACAGCTGAATTAGCTTTTAGAATTGAAATACAGGAAAAGCTTGTTGTTTAAGTAACCTGGGTGTTTGCCATTTGTTGCAATGGCAACCAAAATATCAATGGCACAATATTGTACAAAACTATTTATACAGATTTAAAGTATGCAGCTTGTTGTCAATCTCCTCATCTGTCTGTGGAATACAGAGCGTTTAGCTCTCAGGGGCTACTTCAGTCCTCTTTCCAGGTGCCATGATCAAAAAATGTCCTTACACTAACAGGGTAAAGACGTGAGGCAATAAACTCCTTAATCGACTGACATAATTTATGACATTAGGAGACTGGCAAACAGGAAAAGGTTGCTGTCAGGATGGTATTAGAGGGCAGCTCTCATCGCATGGGCCAGTGTTAAACAAAGTGCCAATCAATAGCCCTTTTATTAGTGGCCGCAATCAATGTACCTGTGACTGAGTGAGCCAATTAATGCTATCGACCGCCTAGACAGAAGAAAGTGAAGAACAGAAGGGGACGGGGAGGGCAGAAAGAGAGAGATTGCAAAGAAAATATGGGAAGAGAAGATGAGCTCCAGTGTCTTCCTCAGGTCCTGTTTTCCTTCTCATCTGTAGGGAGGGGGGCGTCTGCCGAGTGAGAGTACCAGATTCCCACCAAGCGAGAGGCCCCAGGGGTCCGCTGCTGAGGACACCCTGACAGAAAGCAGAGGCCTCTTATCTCCCAGGAGGAAGTGAATGTACGTGTGTGTGTGTGTGTAGCAGTGGTGGGGGTGGAGTTCAGGGGAAGCTAGTGCCCACCCCACACACACACTCCCCCATTCGTGCACATCATCTACTACTGCTGGGGGTGAGCTGTACTGGGAACACGGCACCACTCGTCTTCTCACCACTGGTTCTGAATAGTAATGAGGTCACAGGGTTGTGAGGTCTGTGCACGCTCAACTCCACCTTTCTCCCCAAAGAGGCTGACCGGTGTGTGTGTGTGCGGTGTGTGTGCCTATGTATATGAGATAACCTGGCCTTGGTGACACACATTACATAATTTCCTGAGGACTCTGTATAACACTAAAACTGCTTGTGACATGTCACGACTACTGGATTTGTCTGAGCTCGCCACTGTTGATAAGAAACCCTTTAAGTCCACATTGTTGTAATTAGTCATAAGCGTAGCATATCTCTCCTGTGTCTGCCAAACATCAGCTTTTCTCGAGCTAAGAAAAACAGATCTGTTGTCAGCTTAGTGACGATGCATTTTCCAACTACATTGGTACTCAGCAGAGCGCATACCTCTGCCAAAGCCCAACATTCCCCTTATAAAACCATATTCCGATATGCTAGATCCAGATTTTTATTTGCATCCACACCAAATTGCAGTCATATTTATCAGTCCCTTAAATATGCCAGATTTCTTTTTTTCATCCAGTTCCAAGTCACACCTTCTCAGTATGGGAGCAGAGGGGGTTCTGCTTACATCCAAGCCCCCAGGTATTTGTGTTTGGGTGTCCTGTTCCCAAAGAGAAAGGAGTGAGAAGGACATCTGCTTCATGTCAGCTGGCAGCGTAGCACTTGGCTTAGGGGTTATCGGGCCGCTCCTATCAGTCTGTGTTCGGAACACAGACCTCTCCTTCCTGAGGGAAACCCTCCGAACCAGGGTGCCGACAGCTTGAGGAGGTGCTACAGAGAAAGAGCGGAGAGGAAGAACTGCAGGGAGGTAGAAGGAAAAGGATGGAGATGTAGGATGAGAAGGGGATTGACTGTAGGAAATGACAATGTGTATAAAGCGATAAGCCCCCGGCAAGGACCCCCTCACCCTGAGGGAGGACTGGGGGCTACAAGACTTCAGCCTCAGTGCTCAGTCTTACCACTGTCCCTGATGACCCTCACCAGCTAAGGTGACATTGTGAACCAAGGCACTAGACAATACGTACATGCAATAACTGACTAAAATGTGCTTTATATGAACAACTGCTCTGCTGAAATTTTACATTTGATTTAAACAAGTACAGGTGAAATAATTCACTTGGAAATTCACTCTAACAGAAAAATGTTTTAATGGTAGTTGATTCAAAATTGAAATGACAACATGTCGTACAATGGATGATCTGTTGATAGTCTAGATGTCAACTCCCATCTGGAATATTGCTAAAACACTTCACGACTTGGTGAGCACCTTTGAGCGCACAGTGAGAGAGAATATGATGTAGTCTAAAATTAATCCGGACTGCTGTATTGTTCTATAGATTGTAAGTGTGCAAAGATCAAGACAGGCTAAGCAGAGAGAGCTGGATATAAATGCAGTCAGTCTCATCAAACACTTCATCTCGAGTATAAAAGGGAAATGCTGCACTGCTCACCAAGATTAAATGTACACAACATGGGTCCAGTGAACATGAAGGCCAATGGAGCAGAACAGAGACGAGGAACAGGAATAAAAGGACAATGATGGAGAGAAAGAAGGAGAAAGGCAAAGAAGTGTGTGTGAATGCCGCCGGGCTCCGGTATGTGATGATACTGCCAACAGTTTGTGATGAGGGAGCTTCAGATGAAGCGGTGCGAAGCGAGCCCCAAAGCCGGGGCTAAGTGAGCAGATTAGAGGGCCGCACAGTGGCAGTATCACACTTCCACTGCATTTGCTCTCTCACGGGCAAAGGTCAAGCACGTCCTACGTCCACACAGTCTGCAGTGTATACAGGGACAAAGATTTTTAAAAAAAAACAGTAACAGCACATACAGACTTACAAGACGGAGACAAAGTTAATGAAGCCAACAGTAACATCAGTTTGAGCCAGGTAACAATGCTCATGGTTTGATCTGACAGAACACAGAGGGTGACATGACGGGATGACCTGTCAGAGTAAAAGCTGCGTTCTGGCCCTGTAGCTGTAAATAAATGAGTTTCATTTCTCTCCACTTATGTGATTGTTTCTTTTTCAAGCAGGAATCCTGCCAAGTTACAATCACAGAGCGCTTTCCATATTTTGCTCCACTTACATATGAAAATATTCTGCCGTTAGCCTTCATACCTACTAAGATTTTACATTATATATGCCCATTTATATGCAGCTGTGGTTACTTGAATTCAAATATGAGATTATGTGTCTATGTACACATGTTACATTTTACTGTTATTTTTGATTGAGAGTGGGTGTCATTTTTCGGTCCAGAAATGCGGTCCTTTCTTTTGGGCATGCAAGAGGCTTTACTTGGATCAGTTTAGATCGTATGCGATATCCTCAGCTATCAGTCATCAGATGTGATCTACCGTCAGTCTATCTAAACCCTGCTGTCCTGTCCTGCAGACCTGTCATCATTAGATATAATGCAATTTTTGAATGTAATCATTAAGATGGGTGGAGTTACATTTGGTTTGTCAGTATCAAATATTATTTTGTAGCACTCATTAGGTGTCCAGTTTTCATAGTATTGATACTTGTTTTTCCTTATGGAGCTATGTTATGAAAGTATGGGACTATTTGACACAATTTACTCCAAGATACTATAATACCATATAGATATAAATATGTATATATATATATATATATATATATATATATATATATATATATATATGTATATATATATGTGTATATATATATGTGTATATATATATATATATATATATATATATATATATATATATATATATATATATATATATATATATATATATATATGCTAGCTTTCTGTTGCCAACCAAGGCAAAACCTAGGTAGCCCATATATCACTATAACAACAAAAAAAGAGTTAATCTTCTGTCTTTTCCTTTTAGGTATGTCTTCATATCTTTCACAACAAAAGAAACAATTAGAATGTTAAACCATGTGACACTCATTGGATGTTGCAAGAAAACTATCAAAAGCAAATCTGGAACATACCATTGCTGTCTGACTGACTGTACCAGCTTACTGAGACAAGAGGCCGTGTAGTGCAAAGGTGCAAGAGATGTCACCTGAAGAGAATGGCATTCAGATGCTAACATGCTTTCCAGCTCTGACAATGTTATATAGCAAAATAGCATCAGCTAGCTAATTCAGTTTCTTTTTATGTTTCACATCACACAAGACAAAGTTACAAAATAATAATATATATCAACAACTAGTTAAATAGTTAAATTTCATGCCACTAAGCTTTTATTCCCTAATAATTATTGCATGTATGCTGCTGGTGGGTTGCTCAAATGGCAGAAATACCGATCAGTCAATCTAACTTGACCAATAGGCTCTTATGTACGTGGCATTCTATTTTGTTCAATAAATGACCACCTCAGTATGAAGTTTGGGGGATTGAATCATGTTTCTGTGACAGTGCAGGTGTTGCAACACCCTCAAATGTGTGTGAAGAACAAAAGTAAATAGAAAATGTAAGTGTTATTACTTGTTGTCATTTTTGCTGCTCCTAAGTAAAACACTCGCTCTACTTTGTCAGTGATGTGCACTTCAATCTCTGTGTTTTTTCCCCTCCTATTTAGCCTAAAGGTAACACCGTATATTTGCTCTCAACACCTTGGGGTGACGCTGCTGCGCTTGCCGTTTGGAATTTAAGCCGTGCTCCGTACTAAAGAGCTTTTTTACAGCCCCCTCAGACGCCGCCTGTGTTGATTTGTTTTCCCACAAGCAATGTAAACACGACACTTGTTGAAGGACGCTCATTCACCATATATTCAAGGGAATGCTATTACCCCCCAACCTCCCCTCGTGCACCGTCTTTCTCTCCATGTTTTACCCCTTATCATCCTCAGAATAAATATACACCGAGATAAATAGAAGATATATCTCGACCGCAGAATGGAAAAACATCTTGAGCCGAGCAGGGAAAGAGGATCTGAAAAGGAGCCAAGTTGTATTTCAAGGATACTGCCCCCTTATTCCGAGGTTGTCCTTGTTACTCTGGAGCAGTAGGATCTGGTGGAGATCTGATCCTGTTCCCTCGCTTTCTCCAAAGTAAGCTTGACAATCTGCAAATCAGAAATTAGCCTTAACAAGCCAAAGTTGAAACAAAAGTGTGTTTTTCCCCCCTGTAATCTGATGATGTATTGGCCATGAGGCCAAGGTCAGGGTTCACTTGGCAACCATGTAGCTCGTTTACATTAACCAGTAAAAAAAGGCTAATCAGAGGTATTTGATTTCACCTTCTCTACAGTTAAACAGGACCTTTTGATGTTGGCAACCATGTAACATCTGCTTTTAAGTTGGATGGACTGACGGAAAAAAGAAAAAAAAACTTTCTCAGGCCTGCTGATAGAGTGGAAATCCAACTGGAGGGCCAGAAATTTTTTAGGAAGCAGAAAGCACAACATCATGCTGGTTGACACTGTAGTTTATATGTGTTAGTCGGAGCCCTGTGCTATGATAGATACTTTTTTTCTCCTTCACTTCACTTATAATCTGACGCACACTTTTTTTCTTTTTGGCAATTTGTCTAACTTGTTTCAAATTGTATTACCTTGGTTGCTGAGCTTGGCAAATCTGTGCATGTGCTGAGACCAAATCCGTCAACGGGTAAAGACAGAGTAGAAATGTAGGGTGTTTGGTCCATGGACTACCACATATACCATCATTAGCTCTGCAGTCTGACACAATGTGGCTGCAGAGGAGCTGAGGAAAAAGACAAATGCTGCAGTGAAAAAAAATTTTTTTAGCTGCATCTGGATTTAGTTGGGAGTCGACCACGGAGGGACCTCCACTGGCTAAGCAGCAAATGAAGACCAGAGGGCCCAAACGATTGAACTGTCATAGGTAGAATTGCAATTTTCATCCTATCAGGGGCTCCGGCTGAGACTCGAGGGGCCTGGGTATCTGTAAAACTTTCACTAAAACCTGTCTGGTATCAGTTAGTACTAAGCAGGCACACTTACCTGGACATGAAATCAATCAGGTTAATTTTCTCGTACCTGTCGCAAGGCCAGAGCTAAGTGATGATGACTACCAATTGGTTGCTAGATCTTTTTTTTTTTTTTCCCCTCAGGACGGCGGTGCGCAATCAAAGCAAAAAAAAAGTGCCTGCAGTAATAGAAGATACATTTTCACTGACGTTTTTCATCTGTGTAACACAAGTCTAATTCACCTCACTACATAACTTTCTTTTCCCTTTCTTTGGTGTTGCCTTGACCTATGGGGCAAAGAAAACAAAGTGGATATGTGAGGACTTTAAGAAAAGAGAGACATTTTCCCTCCATTGCATTGGGCCTCTGAACTTTTAACTGAACTTTTCGCATGTGTTGAACGCTACATTGATGTTATCGAGATTGACACTGCTATGCTACGAGAGAAGAGAGAGCAGTTCAGCATTCTCCGTCGTCACACACCCACATTCTACACACACACACACACACACACACAACCCACTGAAAAGTTCACAGTCCGAACTCGCTGCCAGCAAACCGAGAAGAAAAATCCAAAACAATCTTCTTTTCCTTTTTTCTTTTTTTAAAGAAGACCAAATCTAACTGTCAGCTCAATGAGGATTATTCCACCACTGCTGGCTCCCCAACTTCCCCACCGTAATCCACCCAAAAAAACTCTTGGTGAAGCCTTTCAAAACAATTTATGCAAACAAACATCAAGCTCAGCTATTTGTATTGGCACCCTTTTGCAGTCAACCAGACTGAACCAAGACCAGATGGGGCTGGGCCATTTCTTTCTCAGTGTGGCGCAACACTGGAGGCAGCTCAGCAGACACGCTGAACCCAAAAGCACTGTCTTCTGTAATGGAGAGTGTTTCAATATTTAGACCACTTCTCATCACTTTCCCCCACTTCTGGGTGTATGCAGTGTGTGTGGTGGGATTTCCAGGAGAGAACTTCAAGGGAAATATTGTGACAAATTCTCTATTGTGTGGTGTCATAATGTTTTATTCACTAACTTTTACATGTTTGCTGTGCAAAACCCTATAGGAGCCCACGATCCACACACACTGGGGTGTTGGTGTCCTTCACATGTGATAGTCAGTGAGTGAGCCCTCCCGAAATCTCCTCAACTCTTGACCCCAAGCAACGGCTCATTTACTGTGTTAAAAGATCACATTAAATGTTGATAATCATTTGCTTACAGTTCAAAGTTGTACTGCATGACATGCAAGTTCCCTTGTCCGGAAAATATTGGCTGCACATGAGAGAAAAGATGCCGATACATACCGTGACCCGCCTGGTGTTGACAGCGGTGGCTGTGCTGTGGCCGGTAATTGGACTGACAGTAATAGGAACTGTCTTTTTGCCTCCGCGGGCCCTAGAGATGGGCCACAATGCTGCCGTGAATTTAGCAGCTGCAGTCAGACGGAAACCATGTAACTGCAGTTTTCCTCGTCTTCCTTTCTTCTTCCTCTGTTCGAATGCTGACATGATCATTTAGGAGTTGAGTCAATTTCATGACCCTCCGGCCCTTGAAACCTGGTCAGCTGCCAATATGTGATTTCAGAAATACATGGTTGTCAATGTGAGAATGAGCCTTCCATTCGTCATTCCAGAGGAACTTGTTGGGGTTTTTTGGGGGGGGGGGTTTGCAGATACTTGAATTTACTCAACAGCAGCGTTTTGCTGCTGCTGGCCCTGGCGCCTTGAGGGAAAGTTAAGTTTTTTTTAAAGTCAGCATCCATCTTGGCGAAGACCACACATGTACAAACATGGGAGGTGCAGTACCCTACACAGGCTCCATTTAGCCGGTGAGTTAAAAATGCATATTTGATCACATTCACGTCCAAGTGCGAATGCTAATGCTTTTGAGGAGATCCGCACAATGCCACCGCAGCAGCTTTGACACGCCCGGCATAGATATGTACACACACACACACACACACACACCACTTGCCAACAAGAACACACATAGACCAAGAGCCTAAGGCCCAGAGATAAAAAGTGGCACATGGATCCACAAATCACATGATCAACCGACACCCTACACACACACACACACACACACACCCCGGGGAGAAAGCAGGCACGCATTCCCCCCTCTCGTTCTCCATCTCTATCTCTTTTATAGACACCTACACTCACACAAGCTGAGCGCGCCAGGCCCTCGCTCTATAAGCACTCATTTCCCAGAGTCACTGCCAGCGCTCTCTTTCTCTCAGTGACAAGCTACAAATCCCTGACACCACCACTGATGATAGCTTTACAGTAGAGCCTCAAGGGGACTCTGCCAGCCAGCACACACAAACAACGCACACAGGCCTTTTTCTCTCACAGCCTTCCTCTCCTCTCTCTCTCTCTCCCTCCCCCAGGAGCCCCAGGGGCCTCTGGGATACGCGGCTCCCGACACAAAATGCCTAGGGTTTGTTTGAGTTAAACATCTGACTACAAGCAATCAAAGTGACGAGGGTACAAATGAAACAGCAATTACGCCTGTCCATTCATGTACAGATCTGTGTTTTCAATTGCGGGGGGAAACAAAACCAAATGGATATACAGCGGGGTCTCAGACTTTTGGACCGCGCTGTTTCTGTAATTATGTTCTTTCAGAAATGCACATTGTCTTTTAAGCTCAAACTCAAAGCGAACCGCAGCACAGTGGCACGACTTGTGCTGTCATCATGCACGGTTGTCATTTCTGTTTTTGTCTACGTCAGATTGATTTATTGAGACAGTCGCCACAATGCCGTACTCTCCCTCTCCCTTATGTCTCTGTTTGATGAAGCTTTAATGAGTTCGTCTGTGCGCTCCAAGTGCTCACCAGCCCCAAGGATGTTTGTTTTGGTGTTAACCGGCCACTGCTGTGACCAGATCCTCCACTGCTCTTTTATTTCTCATTACAATATTTATTACTTTTCTCTCCATTTTGGATAATTTAGCAGTGCTAATAACTCTCTTCGTGTAGTGTGTGTGTGTGTGTGTGTGTGTGTGCTTGTGTAATAATTCCAGATCACAAGTGCCTTGGATTTATTGGCATATACCAATTTGGCTTTAATGAGATCAGACACCTCCAGGTAGGTGCCGCTTCATCCCCTGCTCGGCTCGGGGTTCTCCCTCCGTCTCTCCTTCTGTCTGCCCTTATTACCATTTCGTAACCCCCCCCCCCCCCTCCACCTTCAACTCCTCCACCAACACCACCGCTGCCGTGTGCCCCCCCCCCTTCCAGCTGATGAAAAAGCAGGAAGGCTTTGTGTGGTTCATTAAGTCAGCATAGGAAATGTATGAGGTAGGAGAATAGTGCTGGGAGCTATTGAGTGTTGACTTAACCTTTCCAGTTTTTTGTTTTTTTTGTTTTCCACTCAGTGATACTTTGAACGGAGGGTGTGTGTGCAATACTCGGTCTCATTAGTAGCCACATGGTTCATTTAGAACAAGAAATAATAGAGGTTTGGATTTGCTTAATTCATAAATGATTAGAGTGAATCTACTGTAAGGGTGGTTGCCTTTGTCTGCATGTAGTTAAATATTCTATTACATGATCAGTCTCGGGTCAAAATGTCTGCCTGCAAATTAACACTGTCAGAGATTGTTGCTGCCTGTTTCTATCAGAGGCAGGGTTACTTTTTTTTTTGCATCATGCGGATTATGGTTTGCAGGATAATAAACAGTCACTTCCAATAGTTTCTTGGGATTATCTAAACTTTTTTGTGCTCATGGTGTTGGCCCCTCTGTACATCCCCACCAATGTGATGCTCCAAAAGAGATCGATTAACCCAATCTCTTTTTCAAATTTCATTTAACTACATTTTTAAATCTATTTGAATAAATGCATGCAGACAAGGAGGGGGAGCTTTCTATACACCACTTTGCTGGAGAAGCTGCTGTCTGTGAGAGGGTATTGCTCCTTTTTCCATTAACACTGTTGAAATAAAGTATTTCAGACGATGTACTTGATATATAGATATAGTGATGAATGTTAAATTACTACTAAAATAAACAATCCTCAGATGAAATAGTTTGCCAAAGTAATTGTTTTACTCTTAATCACATTACATTATTCTGAACATTGTTTGAAAACAAAAAATAGGATGAACTAATTGCCAAAAAAACACTGTGTTATATTTTGATTACTGAGAAACAGACAAAACAGTGTAAAGAAATGGTTTCATTGTTGGGTTGTTATACAGTTTCCAGGGGAGGGCACTATGGTCAGTCTGCCATTACAATTAGTGTTCATTTGGGCCCAATTCAGGGAGATCTCCACTGACTGCTGGACATGCATTATGCATGAGTCTGTCCATACGCACTTGGGACATCATGCATGCCCTTGTAGAAAATGCATCGACCACCGGCATGCAATTACATTTAGCTTTTTTTCCTCCGTGCGCACATCCTCCTATGTAAGATGGGATTTAGGCATGATAATGTGCATCTTCCTTAGATAATAACCTCTGATCTTTCCATCATCAATGGTAAATAGAAAGTGAAGGACTTCACTTGTGCTCCTCATTGTTGACGCCTGTCTACAAACTACAGGTTTTGTTTGTGAAATGAAGGTTAGCAGTTATCATGAAATGACATAAGATAAACAAATCTGAAAGTATAAATTACCAACAGCCTTTCACTTTTTTTTACCAATCGTGCTCTTATTTTTGAAATAGTTTAGTTATAATATATAGCCGACTTGTCCTTTTCATTTGTACAAATAGTTTGTAAGTAATGAGCACCCTCCCCGTTTTTGTATGTAAATTTGCCAACTAAAACCAAATTGGAGGCAGACTGACCCTGCAGCTCTGAGGTGAATTATCAATATGGGAGATTCCGAGAGAGGTGACTTGAGATGAAAAGCATAAAGGAACAACCGAAGTTGGGGGCCGTGTTTTATTCAGAGAATAACTCTGCCACATGAGCAGTTAAGTCCAGTTTGGTAACACATGACGTAATTCTCACCAGGTTGTACTGTCCAACAAGTTCCCCTCTGTATCATAGGTGCCTGTCAGAGGCAATGACCACTTGTCAGAACCAAAAATGTTGTATGTGTGTGTGTGTGTGTGTGTGTGTGTGTGTGTGTAACATGTGTGTGGGGGTGAGAGAGAGCTGCTCTTGCCCGTGGGTATTTATTTTTTTAAAGGCACTTCCCAGGGCCTGGACCATGACCACTGTGTCCACTTTTATCTCTGTGGAAAATCTCTGACGGGAGATCTTCATCTCCTTCATGCGGCTCTTTAGCGCCCCTCGGAGAGAAAGCCCGTAATCGCAGATGCGTCTCCAGGGGAGGGGACGCCATGCATCCACTTTAAAAGGCAGGGCACCGACAGATTTGGCACAGGGTATCCGTCGTGACAGCGGACGCCTTACATCGCCCCAGATACCCAGAAAGGTGCAGATCATATGCCTCAGTGGGACTGATCGTCGCTGCCAATGTCAATACAGACATACTGTGTGTAGGCTATGGGCTAATAATAGACCCCCCCCACCTCCTCCTTCCCTGTCCCAGCTCAGCATCACTCGAGGAGGGGGCACGGCTTGTTTATGTTTGTGGGAGAGGGGAGAGAGCGAGAGAACTGGTGATGGTTGAGGCTGATGATCTAATAAGGCTTAAAATCATTCCTCGTTGCATTTACTGTGAGGCAGCACCATTCCTTACCCATCTTTCAAGTGAGCGTCATTCAATTAAAATTCAATTCTCGTCGCCCCCCCCATCCACGGATATTTAATTAGACTGGAGAGCAGGGCTTCCACTGTATTTATTTCTTCTTCGGATTTCACCTCTAAGGCATATTTTCACTCTGTAACTCGTTGGTTAAACAAGGGCATGTATCCATTTGTTAATTGATACAATTACGCATCACGCGTAATGGTCACGTAGGTCTCCTGGCGCGCATCAATCACTGGTCTATTGACCTGCCAAACGCCCCTCCCCATCTAAACGCTCCTGCCAGGACTGCCCCTCTCTCTAATGAGGAAAGATAGAAAAAACATCATCGTCATTAACTTCGGGATGGACCTCTGGCCAGAGTGCCAGAGGCAAGCGGGGGTCGACGTTCAAAATATAAGAGGTGCACCTGCTTTAATTGCAATATATTGTACTTAAGAGAAATGATCATAAACGAAAATCTTTATTCACTTAAAGTACTTAAGAGACTTTTAGAGTTTTCATGTGCGATTCCTATTTGCCTGGGTGGACATTTAAAAAAAGAAAAGACATTGTGATCGTGAGATATGTTTGTGATAACGAGTTTTTATTTATTCTATTTATGTATTCAGCAACACAAAGGATTTCCAATAATTATCTGTGTCTTGGCAAATCGGTGAAATGATTCCGTTACAAACGCCGGACAAGACTGTGTGTGTGTGTGTGTGTGTGTGCAGTGCACCTTAAGAAAGCCCCGTGTTGTTGGACGTGATTGGCAAAGACATTATTCTATCCTTGGTACCCTGCCGTTCCGGGATTACAGTGACGTCACGCTGATACCCTCGCATGGATGAATGCTAAAGAACTATGGAGCCACAAATAATAGCACAAGCAGAGTCCATATCTTGCAAGTCTTACGTTATCCCTTAAGCCTCCTTCAGCTAACACAACAACAATTTTTTTCTTTTTTTTTTGCACTTAATGACGCTTAATTTCATTTCTTATCGCGTCCTTAGGGGGGGATTATTCATTCATATAAAACAATCTGCAGCTGGTGCCAGCCCAAAATCTCCCTCCTGTGAGTGAAGTCATCTATTATTGAGCGAAAGGCCGTGTGTGGAAATGTGTGTAAGACGGTGGATTTGAAGTAGAATTGGTTGCAATCGATCAAGGGGTGAAGAATATTGCTGATGGGAACAAAAGAAGCAGCAATGTCTTTCTCGCAATTTGGATATCCCTACAATGCAACTTCCCAGGTAAGTCGCTTTGCCTTTTTTTAATTCTCCAAAGTTAACACATTTTTGTTGTTGTGTGTGCATGTTTTCTTTTCTTTCACGACAATATGAGCATCTTTCTCTCTTAGGGAACATTTTTGAATGAGTGCCTGCGTGCGCTTTGACAGCAGTGGCAGCTATTTTTCTCGCGTTGCTTTTGTTGTTGAACCAAATATCGATATACACGCACCCGTGTCCAATTACGCTGAATTATGAATGAACTCACGTGTTTTTTTTTCTGATGACAATAGAGATGGATGTCACCTATTGCGCACGGCGAGGTGTAATTGGTTCTGCGACGCGCGCTGCGGCTGCAAACTTTCTATCGAGATCGCTGGGACGCGTGTTCGACTCTCTGGATTACCATGGGGGCTTTTAAAACTTTTTTCAGATTTTCAGACACTATTGTTGCGCACGGTGACAAGCTCGAAGGAGCCGATGTGGACCAGGGGACAGAAGTTGACTCTCACTGCAAAGTTGTCCCCCAACTTTTTATCGTGATCATATTTTTAATATTTTTTAGTAGATTATATGGAAAACTCGTGATCTTTTGCTTTTGAAACAGAGCGGCGATTTACTTGACTATGACATGGTTACATGTTTTCTTTCTTATCCTATGTAGAAATTGAAATTATGAAACCGATGAAAAACTGGAACAAGTCACTTTTACGCACATATTGCGCAGAAAATATCAATCGGATGTCGTGTGTTTCTTATATGCAGTATTAAATTCCAAATTTTATTAAACACGAAAAGGGGCTAAATATGTGGTATTGCTTATTGCACTCATCCCCAATATAAGCTGTACTCTCTCTCTCTCTGGCTCGCTCTCTCACTCCAGGAATGATCTAAAAAAAAAAAAGTGACTTACCTCGAATTAAGGCAGGTCACAAGTTAAGACAGAGACACTTGACTCGCGATAATTGAACAAACGGAATCAGTTGACATCTCTCCGCTCGTTTTAACACGAGACATGCGCAACTTGATGGGCATTTATTTTTGCAGGGGACCAGCCACAGTCGCCTCAGAGCTGTCACAGACATCCAGATAGGAGCCGACACAGCCAATGACCATATCTATCCACGATTCTCTTTATGCAGTTTTTCGTGTCGGCAAACCCCAGTACGACTTGCTGCGATTCGATTTCCAGGTCGGTGTCTGACGGGACAGGCGGCTCCCAGACCGCCGCCGCCTCCTTCTGCTGCCCGTCCTACGAGAACCGGCTCCTGGCGAGCAGCCGGACGGAGCTGAACGCTGCGCTGGGGATGTACAGCTCGCCCTACGCCGCCGCCAGCCAGAACTACGCCAACTACTTCCCGTACAGCACCGACCCGACCTCCATCTACTCCACTCTGGTGGGCTCATTCAGCCTCATTTGATGCGCCAAGGGGGGGTTGGGGGAGGGGGGGGGGGGGGGGGGGCTCAGACTGATCGATCAACAGGGTTTTTGTTCAATCCATTTGATCTCACACTGCAAAACGCATCCATCACGACAAAGCCGTTCACTCCAGCACCCAGTGGTGTCTATGCTTCTTTACAACGAGTCAAACAAACTAACAATCAAACAAACAAACAGTCACTGGGGTGAAGGGGAGAAGTGTAGAAACAATGCAGAGTAACTTTCTCACTTCAATCGAATTATTATTTTTAAATTATTGTTATTATTCCAGTGTAAACCTCCCCATTCATTCCTTGTTTCAAAATATGTGTACTTGTTTCTGTTGCTGAAGAAAAAAATCTAAAAAGCATCAGACTGCACTCTCAGATTTGAACTTTGTAGAGCAGCTATAACTTTTCTTCCTTTCATTTCTGTATTTTTGAAACAGCTAAATGCTGATCACTGTAGTCTACCTAAAAACCACCGAACTATATTTTAATAATAAAGTTAATAAATTAATGAAATTATGTTATTATAAAAATGACCATTCTTTGCACCATCATTAAACCTGCTAAAACACATTTAACAAAGGCATATGGATGTCATGACTGGGGACATATTTTGTAGCTGAACTCACTTTTGATTAGAGGGACTTAAAGTAAGACATGATGTCTAGTTCATATATGAAAAATATGAAAATGCTGAGAATGTGGTCAAAGCTCAAAGATTGTTTCAGTGCAATAACAACTTCCCTCTCTTTTACAGAATCCACAGTATGACATCAAGGACGGCACGGGCACTTTACACTCTGGCATCAGTCAGACGGCTGCATACTACCCGTATGATCATTCACTGGGACAGTATCAATATGACAGGTGAGGTGTGTTCATTTGTGTCCACCATATGTGATATATGAGCTCGAGGGGAACTCAAAAAGTATTTGACCGTTGACCATTTAAAGCAGCCATTCACTCAGGGGATATGCCACATTCAGATCAAAGTGTAACTTCATACTACTACTACCTGCATGGTGAGAGGCTGTATATATTTCAAACAGCGGGGAGCAGGGCTACAGGATGTCTGAGTGATATCCTTCACTAACTGCACTAATGGCCAGCGTCTGTGCGTGCGTGTCCCTTTCCAGATACGGGACAGTGGACTTTAATGGCACAGCCAGAAGAAAGAACGCAACTCGAGAAACCACCAGCACTCTGAAGACATGGCTGTATGAGCACCGCAAGAACCCGTATCCCACCAAGGGAGAAAAAATCATGCTGGCCATCATCACCAAAATGACCCTCACGCAAGTGTCCACCTGGTTCGCCAACGCCAGGAGGCGGCTAAAGAAGGAGAACAAGATGACCTGGTCACCAAAGAATAAGGCCGGTGATGACAGGAAGGATGACCTCAAGAGCGACCAAGACTGTGTCACCAAAGGTAAATCCATTCCACTTTTCCGTGGCAATAAGTTTGACTGTATTCGCTTGCGTCGATTAAACTATAGATGCTTAATTTAGAGCGATATACTTGTCAAAAACATATAGGCCAAAAGGTTAAAAGTAGGTTCCAGACCAAAAACATTTCTGAACAATACATACATAAATTTAGAATAGGGGGCGAAAAACTTTTTGACTTTAAAATCTCCTTTCTGCTGTGCAGATTCTAGTGATTGCAAGGAGGAAAAGGACCTGCACCTGAGTGATCTGGAGGACATGGACGGCGACGACTGTGACAAGCTGGACAGTGACAGTGAGAAAGTAGCAGCGGATGAGCACGACATCCAGAGGGTCATGGCGGTATCCGGAGGCCTCCAAAAAAGAGACTGCAGCTCCGAGCTGCAACTCAGTTTAACTAACAGCTTCCACACGTTCCCCTGTGCCGTTAAAAGCGTCGGCGCCCTCCCTCCTCTCCCCGCCGACTTCCTGGATCCCGTTGCGTCCAAGGCTCCTTCCTTGACCGGCCCCGCAGCGGGAACCATGTCCCTCTCCCACTTTGAAGCAACCGACAAGCCGCGGATCTGGTCCCTGGCTCGTACGGCGGCCTCGGGGGTCTTACTGAGCCCCCAGCAGCACGGCTCCGACCCGAGGACAGGCAACTCGATCGGGGACTGCCAGCTCCAGAGCACCAGGCTTACCGGGGCTCCGGCCGGACAGTGTGGGGGCATGAGAGGCCTCCACGAATCCAGCGGTGTCAGCAACACTGAGAGCCTCTTCTCTGAGGCTTCGTCCTTGCACTCCAAAGTCTACGGCACCGGCAGCTACAGTCACAAGGGCCTCCAACTGCACTGTTCATCCTACGCTGCACTCGCAGACACATGTCAATACTCCATCATTGAAGGTATTTGATCTTTGCCCTGCAATTTTTAACACACTCTATAACAAGGCATAGGATCATGTGTACAGATTATGTGTTATACAGACAGACAGGTATACAGTGACTTCCACTGCTCACTTATCCATTTTGGCAATGCCGCTGTGCATAAGTGCACAGCGGCATTGCCAAAAAGGATAAAATATATTTTTCCATGTGTTTTTTGGATATAGAAAAGCCCATTTCTAGGCTTTTACGAAGTGACAAGATTTCCATAGGCAAAGTTTCTCAGATGTGCTTTTATGTGGCTCTGTAGGATTCTCTGGCGGCAAGGCCGAGACACAGTCATCAGACCTGAGCGAAGCCTGTGGGACCGTGCAGGATGACAAGGTCACTGCATTCAGGCCAGTGATGAAGAGGTGAAGCAGGTGAGGCATCTGCACTGAACTGGAAGGAACCAGCCAAGTCACGACACACACACACACACACACAGACACAGACACACACACACACACACACACACACACACACACACAGACACAGACACAGACACACACACACACACACAGACACAGACACAGACACACACACACACACACACACACAGACACACACACACACACACACACACACACAGACACACACACACACACACACACACAGGGCAGGAAAAGAAGAAAAAAAGGAAACTCACAGGTGAACAGGGACACACACACAGAATCTCACCTTTACTATTTGGAAAATGTCTAATGATTGCAACGTGATAGTTTTTTGCGAATACACATAATGTCAAAACTAAAGTATAAAAAAGGACCGAAATATGAGACAAAATAATAACATTTCTATTGCAATCACCTTATCTGAATAATAAACTGACTGTTCATTTGGGTGCTAATTATAATTGCTGCTGTCACTTTCTCCCTCCCCTTTACAGAGTTCTGGAAACTGCACCACAATAAATAATGGGACATTTATTATGCACTAAAGGACACACTGGCCCCAGTAGGACGCATGGGAGCTTATACAGTACCTGGCGCCGCTGCAGTGAGGAGCTGTCAAACTGTGGACGTGGCCACCATTTTTGCACAACGATGTTTCTATGGTGTTAAAGACTTTATGCAAAAAGAAGAAGAAAAAAAAAAAAGAATAATTCTACATGCAAAAAGGTACGACAATGGCCGAATTGAAAAGGGCCGAATTTGTGTATGGCAATCGTGTAGTGTAGCAAACCTTTATTTATTTCTCTGGGTATTTATTCATTTCGTCACGTCGTCTGTTCATGTTGATTATTTATCGTGTTTTATGGGTTGGATTCGTATGTCCTTTCAAGTGTTTTTTGTTACATGTTGCGTTCATTTGTGGCGTCGTGTCATTTCGCCCGATGTAAAAGGAAGAAGGGTTTAAAGGACTGGATCCCTGTCGCGCGTGGAGTGGAGCATTTTCCTTTTTTTTGCCATTGTGTTAAAATGTGAGCTTCTCCTGTGTTTGCCATCAATGGCATTTTTTTTTTTTCTTCTCTTTCTAACAATACAACTTTGTCTTTTCTTTCCAAGAGCTCTTGGTTTTCCGTGTCACGGTTATTGGGCCAACCGGCCAATTAAAACATTCGCGGATGTGCACGTTGATCAAAGTTTATCATCTCGGCTCGACGCGTAAAAAAAAGGCGCACGCAGCGCAGACGGAGCGGTCGCAATTCAGCGGGAGGACGTGAGCGCAATGCACAAGTTGCGGAAGAAAGGGGGACGCTGGCTCTCCATTGTGGGCATGTAATCGGAAGTGGCATCGAACACTTTGTTGCCGTGCGGGCCGAGCAGCGAGGCGGGGATGTGGGATGAATGCAGCTTTGTCCCCCGTGCAGCGAGCCGCTGCGCTAACTTAACATTGTGTTCATTAAAAGGTCATTTGTAGGATCAGACCCGGCGCAGATATTCACATGGTCCATCAAAGTCCCTTTGATTTGCCTGCTCTTGCCCGCGGTCCATTTCAAACTTTCAAACTCTTTTCATTTTCAAACTTTTTGCAAAATCAAATAGTTCCATAACGACGAAGGGCTGCTGTGCCAATCTCACTCCTGCCGGGATATTGATTTCGACCAACTGGCGGCTGCTAAACAAGCCACAAAAAGATTCAGTTTGACAACTCTGAAACGTGTTTTCACTTTGCAGAGCAAACGACACAGACATCCCTCGGATAGCTCGTCAGGCCTCAATGCCAGGGGGAGATACTGGAGCAAGAAGGACAACTTTGAACCCATTCCTGATGCATTCTAAATTGTTATAATAATAATATTGATATTAAGTGAAGTGAGTTCCTCGATAGTTACTTAGTGTTACTGAGCAGGAACATATTTAGATTTTTAGATCTAGATTTGATTCCAGACCACCGCCTAAAATTACACCTGCAAAATAGTCCACGGCCTCGCGGAAACGTCATCTGAGGTCGTGTCTGTGGGATTAGGTCTGTGATAAAAAAGTATTTTGCAGATTAGGGCAATTCCGGCTCAGTGCCCGAGGCGCTGTGGTCATCCCGTGTGTCCTTGGCCAGTGGCGGAGGCACGGAGCCTGGTAAATCCAGGGAAATACATGATGAGGATGAGGAAGGTCAGGAATAATAACTTAGGCCTATTTGGATTTTTTTCTTCTTCCCCCAGTTCAATATTTCTCTCTGTGTTAATCTGAGAAGCAGAGAATGATGTGTGTGAAGATAAAGGTAAAAATAAGTAGTATGTAGCTATGATAAAATTATATATATATATATATATTTTTTTTTTTCATATCATAACCAATGAAGGGGACACATCCAAACTGCAGGTTCACTTTAATCTGCCTTTTACAGTAGGAGCTGGGTGCAATTCTTTTCTAACGGTATTGATGAAAACAGATGGGAGTTCAAATTTAAATGATATGTTCAGCATAATATGTGGCGATCCAAAAAGAAAAAGGTACCAGTTCACTCCAGCTCCTGATATGAGGTATAGATCACTGAGTGGGCTGACGACCTGTGTAACAGTCTGCCTGTTAATGACAAGCTGCTAACAGGGAGCCCCTCTCCTCCTCCCCAACAGTAATCAGTCATGACGCCCCTGATCAGTTGCTCTTTACATTAAAATGTAGGGTAGATGTGTATGAAATATTTACAACCGCATTTAATTAATCGGGGCGGGGGGGGGGCGTGAAGTAAAGCGGCCTTATGCTATTGAAGGTAATGATGCATGCACAATGGGATAACCAGCATGGCGGCGTACCTGGGGGAAACCGCAGATAATGGCCATGATGGGCTCATATAGCAGTTTATGCCTGAAGCAGCTAACAGGTCAATTAGTCTGTCCTATACACAGTGTTTTACATATGGCCAAGGCAGCTGCAGAGAGGGGAGACGATCAGGAGACACGTCAGCCAGATGTATGTGGACGCCGTGCATCAGAAACAATATCTAGACTACTGCTTTTCACGTCCATACTGGTGGGGAGGTACCCACCAGCTAAATAAATGAAAAAAAAATGACCTAAAGAGAAAAGCAAAGAAAAATAAGTAGATACTGAGCATGGTGGTTTTTTGGTGGGCGCAGGGGGAGGAGACAAAAATGAGACGTTTTCTTTTGTCTGTCATCTTTTAATCTGAGGCCAGACATGAAATCTGTGGCAAACTACAATGTTATAAGATAATGAGTAACTTAAGTAACCTATATAGGTCTGTACACCACTAAATCTCCCTAATACACGCCTTCCTGTTGGTAAATTACATTTTTCATTAGGGAGGGGTAAATGAGGGGGGGGGGCTATGAGAGCATGTTTCCATAATCCAAAACAGATTTGCGATAATCTGTGAATGAGGCACCAAAAAAAAAAAGGCAAAACAAGATATGATAAACAGGAACACTTAAACAGGTTTGACAATAATAATCTGTGAGCATCCCTCGCCTGGAGTCCGAATGTGTCTTTATGCTCATATGCCTGTTAGTATCCAACACTTCCATGAGTGTACAGTCAGTCAGTCTACCCCTCTGCTCCTCCTCTGCTCTCATGGATCACTGTGCTTTTCTTGGCCAAGTTGCCGCTTGCAGCCTCTGCTCTTTTCAAGGCACAAGGGCAACTGACTGTCAGGGACGACATGTGTTCTGTTAATGTGTTTGGAACATTAACACTTAAAAGGAAGCAGGATTATAATTGTGGACATATTGAGACTCATGCTCACTTTAGAACAAAAGCTTCAGTCTATGTCCAATAATTTGAAACAACTTAAAGTAAGTTCATGTCCTTAAATAGTTATGTAGTTATTTTTTCTTCACGTTCAATATTGTAGATCAACTTCAAATATGATTTTTTGCTATAAAAATATATATTTAAAATACAAGAAGGAGACCGTGATAAACATGTGCTGCTGTTTTCCTCTTTTATGGCCTGCAATTTTTTCAGCAGTACTCGTAATCACGGCTCTGAATTACACAGTTGAAAGTGCAGAAAGTTACCATGAGTTTATAATAACTACACAAGTACACTTGTTACAGGTTTGGAAGCTGTATTTTAAGGAGCACAAGTATATTATGGCTTCACTTCTGAATATGAGTGTAACATATTTAGGGGAAGGCCTCTTGTACCTCAACTATTTTTTGTGGACTGCGGAAAAGTACTGTATGGGGGAATTTTCACAACTCTGGGGTCAAGGGCAATGCTGCCGAGTCGCCCAAGTGAATGTAACTTTCACAGCTCAAATGTGTGGGAGGAAAGGAGGAAGTGAGCACAGTTAAATAGTTTGTGCTTTTCTTCTGCTACTACACGTCTTGTAATGCAATGAAAATGTCATATAAGCCTCTATTGCACGCACACACACACACACACACACACACACACACACACACACACACACACACACACACACACACACACACACACACATACACACACACACACATACACACACACACACACACACACACACACACACACACACACACACAATGGTGCAATAAACAAATTCCATCCCAGATTTTTTTTTCAAAAACGTGAAGTTAACTAAAACAAGTGCTCGTTTCTAGCATTTAATATTTTCACTGCTATACCTCTAAATCTCTGAATCCAGTTTAACAATGAATGTTAACTACGGTATGGTCATAATACATAATGCTGCAGGTCAACGAGGGGTTAACCTCTGACAATACACTGTCAGGGACATCCGTCCTCTGTGCTCTTTACTTTTAGGCCCCCGGTTAATGAGCATGTGCCTACCACGTACATGCTTATGAATCATTTTGACATGATAGCAAAGGCCTCTTTCGTATATAAATAGGAGCCACAACAACAACAACAACGTCAACAACAACCTACCGAACAATAATTTGCCCTCCTGTCGGACAAAAGAGCCCGCATGGAGGTGCCATTTGTTGTGTCCCACGCTGGGCAGCTAAGGCTCATAAAACGAGCACCAAGTCTCTGCAGCGATGGCTCAGAGTTCAGATGAGGGGGACAATATACACACTTCATTAAATCTTGTCAAAAGGCGCAATGAAATGTGTGTGGGACATTGTTTCTGTGCATGTCTCCCTCCATGGAATTTCTGATTGCCGATGTTGCTACAAGGTCTCCTGCTAATGAGTTTTGTCAAAGACAATTATGGACTTGGTGGAAATGGCCAGAGACGGAATGAAAAGCTGGCTTTGTGCAGTTTGGGGAGATGTTGCAGTGCGACCCCTGCCTCCTTCTATACCCTGGGATTGACCTGCAGCTTCGTGCCTGAAACAATCCGGGCCTCCGTTCCATTATCGGTGGCGTACCCGGGGCCGAGGGATGCGCTCCAGCACCTTTGCCCTCTTTATACTTCATGCCCGCAACCCAGTGCAATGTTCAAGGCTGGGGCATGGCACAAAGTGATTTCCCAGGGCCCTCTGTCGTCGTCCTTTCCATCTCAATGAAAGGCCTGGCTAGCTTCTAGCCCAAGTGATTCTGCTCAGGTGAGCGTCACCTTGTGTCAAAGCTGCAGATCGTTGCTTTTCGTGGCTTCCGCTTCCTGCCGAGGGATTCCGTCCTGGCGTCACTGCCACTGCTAAATCGGGGGGCGAGCTCAGTCTCACACTTTGGACCATCTGTAACTACTGGTAGAAGAGCAAATGGTGCTGAAGGGATAATACGAGCTCTGATTGCCACGTTCACTTTGAACTCGTGCAAATGTAAGCAGGTCAGGAGGCTCCAATCACAATAATAGGCAAACCCACAAGGAAATACAATAAAATACTTTATTTTTCCTGAATGCCAGTGCAAAAGGAGCTTTTAATGTGCCGTCTTGTTTCCTGTGTCATAGGGAGGAGACGCCGCTTGAGAATCCTGAACAGAAAAGTCTTTTACGACAAAGATGGCGACCGTGTGACATATATTTCATATAAACATATATTTATACCAATGTTTATTCGATCTGACTGGTGAATCTCGCACAGTTTTTGTCCTCGTGACCCTCGTAGGCGCAGTAATGGCTGTCTGCCCATTCATTTATATAAGGGACCTGATCTTTACCTCAATTTAACTTCATGGGGTCATTGCCAACAAGGCTGCTGAGTTGTGAGACTTGCCCATGAGGACTTTGGTCGCATCACGCAGTGCAAAACTGAGTGCGCTGTTGTTCCTGTTATCTTGTTTTTTCATTCCGTGTTTGCCTGCTGGACTGGCGGTTTTTCTGCCGCTGATCTTAGGCTGGCGTCACCAACATCAGAATAATCTTCTGTGTCATTTTAATGCTCTTTAATAATCCGCTGCATCTCATTTTTTAATCTCGCTCTCTCCTTCTGTTTTTCTTCCCCTTCATGTTAGGCATCTGTTGGCCTTTCATGTCTGCTGTTGTGGCTCCATTCGACTTTCGATCGGGGCGTATCGTGTTATTACCTGACCGGCAGAATAGGTATCAGCCCCATCTTACACGTGAGGCTCTACGAGACTATAAACTTAAAACAACTTCTATTTATGAAACATAACACACCTCACATGCAATTCCATGAATCACATGAAAGAGGCAGTGTGTTGACACTGATGTAATGTGGTATGGGTGTTCTGGCAGTGGAGGGATATATTAATTATATCAAACATACTTTCTGCCATAAGAGAACTTTAATTTAGTAGGACATAATAAATTGTCATGTCATCATAGCCGCAGACTAGCATAATACTGTTCTTTCAATCATTTTGCCATCAGCCATTTGTACATTTTATCTCAATCATGACATTTTTACAGTGTCAAATAATTTAATTTAAACCAAGCTTACCAGAAATACAAACACTTGGACAAACTGTATATTACATTACATGTTACAGAGGGATAAGATATACCTAAGATGACAGAAGTCATCTTTGAGAAAAATGTACTTAATGTGTGCTTTGGCTCTTTAGTTTAAGGAGGCGGGGTTTATGACCCTGAACTGCACACAGCCACCAGGGGGCGATCACGCTGACTTGGGCTTCACCTTCGAGGCGCTGTCATGTCGTCCATCTTGATATACAGTCTGTGGTCTGGGGACATGGTGGTCGCAGTGTATTTGTTAATCAGTTCTGATATTTGTTCTGCCCCCTAGTGGCCAAATAAGTCAGTGTAGCTTTAATCTACCACTAAGACAATTATCTTATTTGCTTTTTTAATCAAACCTGAACCTTTTCTTAAACCTGAGTGGATGCACAGTGATATACACAGGCAGAGTGTGAATTAACCTTCTTGTTTCTGTCTTGATGTGAACATTGTATGAAAACATACAATGATTGATGTGAGGCTGCTTAGACGTCTAGTCGGGGGCGAGTTCACATGAGGTCAAATCAATAGGATAAAATTATATTTCACCGTTTTTTTTTCCCCCTCAATAATTTAGTGGGATATTTATAAATTCATAATCATAGTATGGTGTCCCTCCACTTTCTATGCTTGATATATTGTTATTTATTTAAAAAAATGTTGTCTGTAATGTTTGTGAATAATCTCTTTGCTAAGAAATAGTCCCCATACAGTAAAAAAAAGAAAAAGAAAAGATGTGCAAAACCACCCACACAATTTTGTAACTTCATATTACCCGGACAGAAATCACATTCCAGGACAGGTCGGACGTTTGCTTTAGGATGATTGATGATTTGTAGAGAAATCAAGTCTATTTTTGTGCAATTGTCCAGGTGGCAGCCTGCAGTGCAGTTCATTTGGACTGGACCTAACAAAAAAAAATGTTCAGCAACAGTATTCTGCAAAGTAACACTGGGCCCATCAATTCTCTCCAATTTATGTCTGCAATTTCCCGGGTTCAGCCTGTACCAACAACACCGCTGCCGATTTGACAGATGAAGTCCAGCATGTGAAGCCAGCGGCTTGTCTCTCTTGAAGACTCTACACCTATGCTACCCACCTTTTTTTTTTTTCTTCTCCCTCCTTCTTCACAGATTCACAATGAGTAGCAGTAGCAGTGGCACCTATAATGAACAGCTCCTCCACCTGAACACACGGTATTTCCACCACATTAGTTTCACTGGCATCATGCGGGCAGGAGGAAAAACTCACAGCAGGGCTGTGTAACAGTATGGTGTCGACAGCACTCTCTTCCACTGGGCTCTGCTCGGGGGCCCGCCTCTCTGTGTGAAGCTCCTGTGCAGGATTAGACACTGGTGTGCAAGTCAAATGGTTGCTAGCTCTAATGGCGTCTCCACACCTGCCTGACGTCTACATCAGCTCTGCTGCTTGCCGTTGCTCGTGGCCTTCACATATCAAGGAGACACACCAAGGAATGTCGAGGCATTTCCAAGAACAGTATCTCCGTGATTACAGAACGTATCATTACTGTGACAGCGCTGACCTCAAAAAAACTGCGCATGCAACGTGACTTAAAAAAACGACAGAAGGGCACTCTGAAGCAATTATGTCGTGTTGGATACCTACAGGGTGTGCCCGATCACAAACAGAACAAGTAATTTATGACACTGGAGAGAGCCTGATGGCCGGGCAAATCAAAGGACATCCTTTAAATACATTGTATAGGAGCCGTGAGATGTGAAAAATCGCTTTGTTTGTCACCAGCAAACCGAATAGGCTCTGCGCATGGGCCGCAAGAAGCGCTGCACATCAGGCGAAGCAGGGTGGCAGCGAACAAGGCGTTGTTGTTGCGGTGGCACACCCAATCGTGACGTGGCTCCGATGCAGCGGCGCAATGAGGGGCATCGAAGAGGGGGCAGCCACAACACGCTCCACGTTCTACAGCAGCAAGGTAAACAGCTGAGGGGTGGGGAGAGGGAGGATGAGGGGTGAGGTGGTGGAGGAAGAAAGGGAGGAGGGAGTGCTGGAGGCAGGGTGACACACAGACCACACATTTTCAAAGTTCACTCTTAAACACACTACACTCATAAAAGTACAGGTCCCATTATCCACGGGTGGGATTTCTCTCCCTCTCCCTTTTAACACGCAGGCAAACAGCCCAAACCCCGGAGCTGTGTCAAATGATGGAGCATCATAATTACGCCCTTTTTATTGGCCATCTTATTCCAGCTATGACTGATGCAGCACCCAACCCCTAAGTGTTTCCATTTGCACTTTCATGTGGCGAACGAGCAGAGAAGCCGCGACTCGCCTGCCTTTCAAAGGTGGGCTGACAAATATTTATGGCCTGACGTGAAGTCACTTTTAATCAGAGCCGGTGACCTGTTCCCGTGGAATCTGGCTGCTGGAACACGCTTATCTCCTCCGTAATAAATGAGCCTTCAAAGGGCCCCACTGTGCTTGCATTATGCAGTTGTCTAAAAATAATAACTGACACATTTCTTTTGAATCACTCATGATCAAGAACCCCCGAGGAGGTAAATGCAGATCCCTGCTGTAACATTGGCAGAAATAAATCAATGACCTCCCTCTACTGGTCAGAGGCCAAACTACAGTACAGTGAAATACCAGCCCTCTGACTCTGTCTGCTGGCAAGGTGAGCCAGGCTTTGTCAAGGAAGTATTCCACTGACCTAAAATACAATTCCCAAATTCTGTTTTTGTCTAACTCTATATTCGATATATTAAATGTACACACACGGGAGCAAGAGGGATACAAAAACTGATGTATTACTGTATATTTGAAGGACAAATTATCCGTATTCTGTGAATCTAAATCTCTTAAAAACGTATGGTCATCTTGAGCTGGTAAAGCATTTAAAAAATGATGTGAATAGTGTCTATTACTATACTGAGGATGTGATGGATGGCAAAGGAAGCTAAGGGCAGATTTGTTGACGAAGCACTATTAATAGAAATTATCCCAAACCTCCAGACTTCATATCCAAGCCACTCAAGATGTTCTGTAAGCTTTTGCTTTGGTTTACATTTTTTCACTCTCGTCCCCATCTGTAATCCCGCAATATGTTTTATGCCGTCTAGTTCGAAATCTAGATTTATGACACCAAGATGTTCTTTTCCATGCTTTAACAGCCTATAAGGCATTAGGGGAGAGCACCCTTAGTGAAAACAGATATTTTTTCTCCATATTAGGACTCATGTGGAGAGTGATCCTTAAAAATGAGAGCCATAAATCATTTCCCCTCCACGATTATACCATTAACAGGAGCATGGTTTTGTCGTTTGGGTCATGCTAATAGTTTGGGCTTGAGGTTGTGGCCATGGGGGAAGGAGCACAGAGCGCGCTTGGCCCTGCGAGAGGGAGGCGTTGAGAGAGCAGAGTTCGTCTTGGTGGTCCCGTGTTAGTGCTCCGGCTCTCTTAGCTTGATCACTGCAGACGTTATCCGCATCTGCTCTGGATCCCCCCCCCCCCCCCCCCCCCCCCCTTTTTTCCAATTGGAGATTCTATATTGGGCCTGGTTGTGGTCTTCCAGAGAGACCCCGCGACAAACTATCACAGCATTTTGCACTCTGCAAAAGGCACCGGATGCCAGCAGAGTGCATATTAAATTTGTTACTAATTTTAAACTTGGCATGGCGGACCACGCACTGTAGCTGCCACTAGCTCCCTGGAAGCAGGCGGGTTCAGCCCCACTGCGACCACAACCACAATACAAACAAAGCATATGGAACAGCAGCTTCAGTGTACTACTGACAGTAAATGTTTAGAAAGGGAACTTTTAAAAATAACCCGGTGTAATAGAATTAGCGGTGGAGAGGCGCCTGGCAGCGCGATTCCTCCTTCTTTCGACTCCTGTGCGAGATTAAAATAATAGCTTGAGAAGCAAATAGAGGAAAGTATGAGGCTGCACATGATCGTTCTGGTGAGTTTTCTGTGGCTTCCTTGGACATCTTAAAAAATATACTTTTTTGTTTTTTCGAGCCTTCCCGAAATCTGAAAGAACCTGGAAAAAAAAAGTGATCTATATTTTTTAAGCAGTGTGAACGCTGTTGATAGCACTGTGTGAGGTGTTGATAATAGTGGTGAAGGTGCACCAGAAGCATGGGGAGTTGGGCCCGTTTCATCTCTTGCCTGCTGTACAACCAGCAGCAGACATGTGAGCCGCGGCGTCAGTGTGAAATCACTGCTCCTCGCATCCAAAACGCAGCCCCATGCCGATTTGGATCTGCAGCTTTTGGCGACATGGGTTGCGGGGTTTGTCCCGTCGGTTCGCACGTATGTGTCTCAGTGTGTTGCTCTGTTGACGGTGTGAGACTCGCCGTGCCCGGGCTGCGGTTTCTCTCAGATTCCCGCTCTTCCCTCCGTTCAGTCCATGGCTATTGTCTGAACGTCTGCGTTGAACAGGATGTTGTTGAGCCGCATCTGTCACCCATGGAACTGCAGTGACCTCTAGAGACAGTTCCCTCCACATACAGTGAACAGCCAACCTGAGGCTCAAATCAGGTGAAGTGATTGTGTGTGTGTGTGTGTGTGTGTGTTTGAATAAATTGCACATATGTGACATACGCACACGCCATTGAAGGTGCACGCCAGCACTCGCACGCGCTCACACAGTTAAACAAACACAAACGCACGGGACCCTGGGCCACCCTGCAGATCTCCCTGATCAGCGCGAGGGGCCATGTCTTCTCTGATCTAATATGTTTAGCAAACATTCATTTATTCTCCCCCAATCAATAACACAGAGCAGCAGCGTGTTTATGACTCTGCCTTTACTCACTCAGTTCATCTGCAGTTCATCTGAGCTGACACACTCGTCTGCCCTCTAGCCTCCATCGCTTTTTCTCTTCCAGTCGATGAACATGTCTCTGCCACTCTCTCTTTATTGCCCCCTCTTTCTCTCTCTCACACACACACACACACACACACACATTTTGATTATTTCCTTTTATTTTTTGTAATATTTTGCAGCAGAACTTGCTTTGCAACATTATTACTGATAATACACTGTGTCTGGAAGCATATGGATCAAGGGAAAAACATTTTTTGGGGGGGGGCTATTTTATGTCACATTTTTTCAGAACAAATATGTCCGTCTAGATCTGTGAGGTTAAATCTTTGAAAACACCACTGCGGTAGGAGGGAGGCAAAATAGTATTTTATGGTTCCTCTTAGCAAATAGAAAATGTTTTGATAAGGGACCAGATGGAGACATATGTATTACCACCCAATTTTAGCCGTGCAAAACCACCACATCGAGAGAGAGAGAGAGAGAAAGAGAGGAAGAGAGAGTATAACCTTTAGCTGCACTATGAGAGTAGTGGGGCGGTAGCTTAAAAGGAATGATTATACGGCATCTTCAGACATGCTGAATGATTCGCTACGGGGCCTTTACACCCCAAAATTCCCAAGATAGAAAATTATCCCGAATAAAACGTTTCAAGACGTGGCCGTGAATCAATATCAGATGCAGGCAGAGTTTTCATTTTAGGGAAACCGGTGTTCCCTTTAACTCATGGGATGAGGAACGCAGAGTACAGGATCTCGGGGAAGGAATGGAGCTCGTTCACAGTCCCAAGTGTTGTGAGGGTATTTTATATGGGTAGTTATTATTGTTATCATAATTATCATTCCGCGTGGAAACCATAAAAGTGGATCATGGAGGATATATGGAGGGCTGAGGCTGTAAATAAGGGCTGTGGTGGAGGGCTGTAAAGCTGTCCCCTCTCTTCTGTGGCAGAATAAATAATGTGTGCGTGCATGTGCTCAGTGCACATCCACGCTCATTCTGCTTTGTTCTGAGAGGCCACTGGGTCCTGTGATGCCAACTAAGTTATCCAAAGGTATTGTCTGTGGATTTATAGCTGATTTTTGTAAGTTGGCTCTCAGTATTTATGTGCACAGAAAAGGCAGGTGATTACATCTAGACTGTCCACAAAGCAGCATGGATAGACAATGCATGTCCCACGTACGACTGTCCTCTGCATTGTATGTTTGGATATACAGTAGGAACTTCCCATAAGCCATGTACAGTACAGGGGCTGATGCACAGATGCCCTGAGTGGTGCCATACGGCCGATGGCTCATTAGAGCTCAGATGGAAGACATGAATCAAAGGAGCAGGGGAGAGGAAACAATCAATCTGCCTAATGGGAATCCCCTGTGAGGAGCGCGGGCCAGCCGTCCCGGTGCAGCTGTAGCCGCTTTTATATGTGACCTCCCAGCTTAAACGACCCACCAAAAATGTCCCCCCATGTCGCCGTAGCCACTGCCACCGGAGAACACAGGACACACACACCGAAAGGCACCGAAGTCCCACAACAAGCTATTAACGCAGGGGTCTCCCAGCGAGTGTGTGGGCGCCGCGTGGTGCTGATGTGGTTTCTAAAGCGGAGCCGGGGAGACCTGGCGCTCCCATGCGTCTCCGGCAGATCCCCCCCCCCCCCCCCCCCCCCCCCCCCCCCCCCCCCCCCCCTGCACATGTGCTGTCCATATCCCTCGTACCACGGAATGACACCCAGCTTGATGTGTGGGGGGCTATCAAAGAAGCTGGATTTATAGCGTGGAGGGCGCCTGTGTGCTGGGAGGCATGCCGAAACTGTATGTTTACTGTCAGTGTGTGAGGTTGTGGCCAAGGTTAAAACATCACTGTTGTGGTACAGCCTATCGAGCGCTTCCCGGGGTCAAGGTTAGGTCCCATCCCGCAGTTTACCTGAACTTTCTCCCTTCCCACCTCTCCATGAGCCTTGATCTGTTAGGCCGCACACTCTCTCTACTCGCAGAAGACTACTTATCTATTCAGCGTGGGGTTGCCAGCAGCGCTTTAAGAATCGAGTTATGCTAAACAGTGGTTGATTTAAACCAGAGGTTGACCTCTGACCTTGGCTTAGAGGATAATGTCCCAGGCAAGGAGAGCAAAGTCCTGTTACCGTCCATGAATCAGGCCCACACCGACATTATTTCAAAATTGCTTAGTTGCATGGAACTCCCTTTAGTGCTGAACGGACTTTCATAAAATTGATTTTCTGAGTACACCCTTTTAGCAGCTATAAGCTTGAAATATGAACCCTTCATTGCTGAAAGCATTTCATTTTTTTTTTGCCCCTGTGACTAATGATCCAGGGAAGAAGTGTGTTTGAAATTCTCCTCGGCAGCCATTTCCATAATTAAACACTGCTAATTATAGAGCTTTGGCTGACTTTAAACAAACAGGCACAGTTGCCGAGCATGCTTTCACGCCTTCCATTTGGAAATTTATGCAAATTGTACCCATATCGTGTGTTTTCTAAGATGAAACTGACAACATTAAGACGCATTGCTCGATGCGCACGCGAGGATCTGACGGTAACGCCGAGAGAGAAATGCTGAGCAGAGGCCCCGACAAGCCATTGGTGGTTTGGAGGAAATACCCTGCACAGGTACGAACAATGAAGATCAAAGCTTGCGCTGCCGGAGTATCAGATGATTGAATGTGTTCACATGCATGTGTGTATGTGTGTTTGTGCAAACATGAATATGCATTCATTCATTGCCAGGAGTGCCCGCTGGTATATGAAAAAAAAAGAAAAATGCCCCTGTCTTGGCCAACAAACATTTCTGCATTGTTGATTCCAGTGCTATGATACTGCTTGTCAATTTATCAGCCTCTGACAGCAAGTCACTAGAAGCCATTATATCAGACAAATGAAAATTATATATGAAGATTAACATCAAGTCATTTGTTAGGGAGAAAATAATACAGCTAGGAAATAAACAGGGCACAGGACTGAGAGCTATGCTGCCAGTAATTCACATATCAACAGCATTTAAATTATTAAAAAGATTGGAAATCATAATTGGCCATATATTTTTCCCATTCTTCTCCACACAAATGGCTCGCCTGGGGTACTTGACATTCACCAGTGGTTTGTAATGTAAATGACAGAATGTATTTCCTCCACATCTTAACAACGGATGGAGTGATTGACTACTGAATATAAGCAAGCTACAGGTGGGGGTCAATTATCATTTGAATAATCGAGCATCAGCGGCTGCCGAGCTTGGCTGCGGAGTGTGACACATTTTTATCTCTATGCATTTCAATGAAGTCAGACTGGTACATAAAAGGTTATCACCTAGGAAACATATTTGCCTAGGCGCAAGTTAAACAGGCAAGTGAGATCAGCATAGATATTCAATTTAACCAGTCAACCCTGACCCATAAATATTTCAACAAAACCCAATGAGGACCCCTCCCTCCGCCCCAACCCCCGTCTCCCGTTCTTTGATCCAATTCCATTTCAGCAGCGGGAGATACGAGGGGAAGAGAGGGAGGAAAGGGGGGGTTGAGAGGGTGTGAGTGAAGAAAGTCAAGCATATTGTAGCTTATCTATTAAGTGAATTGTTTAATGCATCTTGCATCTTCTCACCCAAGGGAGAGCCGCTGAGCGAGAGGGGAGAGAGGGGGCAGATTTACACCACAGGGCACTGGTGGCTTCAAAGTTGAGGAGGAGACGTACACTAATCTATAGTTGCGCGCTAACAAATCTGGCCTGACACAGTGCTCTGTAGCGGGTGGACTCGGGAGATGAGCATTAATCACAGCGTGTGCTCTGCTGAGAGCACCTGCACACCGGGGACACCTCAAAGTGAGCTAGAGGTTATACAGGCGAGGGGGATTAATCAATACAGGCCCATAATAACAGCCAACCGCCAGCACTCAAAGCCCTGCCGGTGCCAAAGCACAACACACTCGGCCCCGGCCGACTCGTACAGGGAGGCACGCACGCACATACGCACACCTGTACGTTTTCCATTCAAGAGTGTGTGAAAGACGGCGCGTCGACACCTCGGGCAAAAAGGAGGCACAGACTCAACACAAAGTCGGGCCGGGATCAGTACATCTTGTGTCAACAAAAGTAAAACCTAACTGGCTGGCGATAATTATCTTTAATGCAATTTTGTTGTTATCGTTGCTGGGAGTGTCTGGGCACAGTGAAAGAAATAAGGTTTTGTCTATATAAGGGAGGTCTTTGGATTTTATTTAACGAGCAAAGATCCGTTCACGCACAAACAGCCCATCGCATGACCTCACCCCATCTGAGAGCCAGGTGTAACGTCACGCTGAGCTGTGATTGCAACGCCGCCTCGCCAACGCCAAACTGACAAGCCCTCTCAGCTGGGGACGGGCGGGCCAGTGGTTCTCTGGAATGCCCCACTGGCACATCCCCCGAACCCAGCGGGTAGAGGGATGTGCGTGGGAGTGGGCCGGGGGGGGGGGGGGGAAGATGCCTAGAGTCACTAGAGTGCAAAGAAGCCCCCCGAAAGAAACTAGCTCAAATGTTCTGTCAATGGCCGACCCGCCCCTCCCTCTTTTGTAGTAGTCTGCCACCCACAGAGACCTCGATCAGCAGCCCCCAGCCTGACAGCAGATCTGTCAGCCCTCCCGCCCCCTCACTTCATACGGTCGGCGAGGGCTGGTTGAGCAGGAAGCAGACAGTGTAGCAGGAGGTGAAAACTCCAGCTATTTGTCAACGTGGCGCCCGTGTCAAAATGTCAGGCCCGGGGACATTCCCTGTGCAGCTGGGCTGTTAGCTAAGGAGACAGGCCGTATGGTCGGAGCAGGAGCACGCTGTCACCGACCAGTCAAACTGCCTGAGACCGGCAATCAAGAAGCCCCTTCCCTCTCTCCCTCTCCCTCTTCATCTATCTATCACGACTCTGCTCCGCGCGCTCACACTGACTCTTATCTCGCCGCCGCGCTCCTTCCCGGACTCTCTCAATCTCCCGGCCCATTCACTCTCACTCTGTCATTCTCACTTCCTCCATTTTCCATCTGAATCTTTCAGGCCCGCACATTTCTGCTCCTGTTCATAATTCATCGGCTGATCAATCTGCGCAGTTTTTCTTTTGTCCCTTTCCCTCTGCCGAAATGGAAATAGTTTCTGAAAATTATACAATCAGAATTAGTGTGCCGCAATCTCCCGCCTTTCTGCACCAATTTTATTTTTTCCTCACAGTTCTGAAATATTACAGGGAAGACAATAAAGCCGAGGAAAACAAGTTGAGGAGGACCTCCCAGATTCTGGATAAGCTTGAAGCATTTACTAAGGTTCAGCCAATCGCTGACAGGGAGCTGTTATGTCAAAATATTATCCCAACATTGCGAATTCCGTTGTTTGTGGCGGATTGAGAGGTCGTCAAAAACAACAATTCCTGAGTTAAAATCTCATATAGAAAAAACAGTAAACATCTTAGCGTTTGCTTGAAGTGCCAAGTCGGCTGGTGATTTCATCGTCTATCGGTCTGACTGAGATACACTCGCCCTGGAGAGTTGCAATCCCAGAAGATTAAGACCTGAAATAACAATAACAGGAAATCAAATCAAGTAGCATATGAGACGTGAAAAAACAACATTAACTGTATTCATGGGCGGCAAATTCATCGCGCTGTCTTTTCCTAAGCTCCTTTGACTTGCCGTTCACTGGGAGAGGACGGAGGATTTACAGTGGCAAAATGCAAACAGGGTATTTATGGGTCAAACACAGCCTAGCTGGCTTTGTGGCAGATTATGCCCCCTATTTTTTTTTCCCAGAGAAGAACACAAATTCAGTTTGATAGCGGTTTGATAACATTTTACGGCATTTACTTCTGAATCTTATTAGGTCATAATGCTACAGGGGTGGTGCAGGGTGGGGTGGGGGGGGGGGGGCTGTGGCGCGGGTCGAATGGGATGGGGTTGGCTGATCTTTCATGACAATTTTGACAACACTGTAATTGTTTGGGTGCGTATGTGTGTGGTTTTTTTTTGTCTCTCTTTTAGGCCTGTCGATCTCTCCCCTTTTTTTCTGTCCATTGTGTTCCTCTTATCTCAGCACCCCTCGCAGAGTCCATCTGGTACCTTCGCACCCCCTCAGAACATGGGCTGGTGGAATTCCCTGGCCTAATTAATGAGCAGACACTCACAGACGGCCAAAGGCTCACATGTCTGTCTCTGTGCACCACCTTGCCTCAGGAGGCCCTTTATTGAAAGGGGAAATAAATTAGATCCACTGGACAGAATGTACCAGCCAACAGCATGAGATGTCACACACAGGTTGTCTTTTTTTTTTCTTTTTTTGACCAACGCATGTTTTTAAAAGGAGAGTAGTTGCTCTCGGGGCAATATTTTTGCTGTGATTTTCAGTTCAAAAGGTGCAGGGTTTCTGTATTTACTTTAAGATTCTTCAAGAGTATGACATGTTCTTCAAATGCGTCCTCAAACACCACTCCTGCATCAGTGGAGTCGCATACTCTCGCCTTTGCTTGGGTTTTCAACCTCAATTCTACATGCCAAAGACCTATAGGACACCAACTGGTGTGTTAGTCCCCTGATGGAGACTTCCTCTTGGTCTTGGCTGCTTTTCCACCCACAATCCCGGATAGAAAAGGCTGCTATAAAAGATGGATAAAAAAAACAGAGAACACAAGAGGAACTCTGCGAGAGAGTGGTGAAACACACAGGATGAGTTAACAGTAGCTGCCAGGCCACCCAAAGGGCCCTGCTGGGATCCAAAACATCTTACTGATAATTTCATCTCTCTCCCATCCCAAGTGCCAAACAAGTCCAGGAGAGCTCCCCCAGAGTGGAGGAGTTGCAAAAGAGAGACTGGCATAGAGCTCGCTCTCTCTCTCTCTCTCTCTCTCTCTCTCTCTCTCTCTCTCTCTCTCTCTCTCTCTCTCGACTGACAGAGTGAAAATGAACAAGAAATTATGTGCTTGAAAATATTTGCCTTTTTCCTGTCTCCTTTTTGAGTTGTGACATTAGTCATGTGGGACATCCATCATGCAGTGAGTTAATGACACATCCAGCCCATGAATCTTTCAGCTCCTTTCCCCAGCCTCAACAAGGCGTGCTGGGGCTGTTCCTGCTTAGCAGCTGCTGGAGCAAGGCTCTGCCGGAGCCCGGGCGGATTTGCCAGCACCGGCACTTTGATCTCAGCTTGTGGAACAGATAGCTGTGAGGCTGGGCCTGGGTCTGGCTAGGCTGGAGTCGGTACACTGCACTGTGCACACACACACACACACACACACACACACACACACACACAGTAGCCCGTGTGGTCCCTACTGTCCCCTCTTCACTTCTAGGACCTGAGTATGCAAACTCGAGTTTTCTACACCGCAGAAACACCAAGTGGCTACAAAAATTAAGCGACTGCAGAGGCCAATATTTTCATGTTTTTACAATCAACGGCACAGCCCTACTTCCTATCTACTCCGTTCCCGAGGAGCCACAATCCAGGAACAGCCTGCTCCATTCACACTCCCTGGGCAGCTCCACTGACATACTTTCCCTGCTAATGGGGCCACCTGCAGGTCTGTGCAGGGCCGTGTCCGGACAGTGTCAGAGGGGAATGCAGACAGAGCAGGCGGTGGCATGGTGCTGCTGGACATCTGTGACTGGCACCAGCAGAAGAGCTCTTTCATTTCCCCCTGTTCCGCTGAGTGCCATGGGCACACACACACAGCCGGGCACGGGCACATGCCAGGGCACCAACACATGTCAGGAAATACTTTCTCTGTGATCTGAGTGAGCGCGGCCCAAGTTAATGCTCCCCTGATATTTGGACAGTGGTGTGAAAGCTGCGGGGTACATAAAAAAGAAAAAGAAAAAAAAGGATCACCCAGAAAATCCACAAACTTTATTCCTGAACATTTTCAAACACCAGGAAACTGACATAAACTAGGAATTAGATTCTATGTGCTAAAATTATTATTGCTACTGGCACATTTTCACTTTATCTAAATTTCCTTGTGGGAGATGTTAAACTGTGCTTTTTATGAGGTAAAATGAGTTTTCATCATGTAGAAATTCTGTACTCCTGCTAGCCGCAAAGTCAGCTCCCTAATCCCTGCTGGATCCTCCATAACCCTGATGTGAACAATATATGACTTAACACTGTACACCCTGATACAACACATTATGATACAATACATTAGTACATAATATAATCAACTTCATGTAACACATTATGAACATAATACAATGTGACATGATACAGCATGGTAGGATATGATACTTCACCATATTAAACAACACTACACACCACATTATTATACAACACAATTTGATACATCATGATGTGTTGTAATATCTTTATATACAACACAACATAATATGATACATGCATAGTACCACACCATATGACACACTGCAACATAATACACAAAATGGTGCAAGATATCACTGTCCCCCACTTAATGATGAAAAGCATCGTAAGGGCCATGCATACCCTGTGCACTTATATGCTGGTACAATATATACACTGTATATGCTTTATTTGTCCTGCCAGAGTTTCATAATAATACAAGCTCTCTATCTTAGTGTTTCACCTCGTTGCTTCATTGTTGAACTGTGTGCAGCTCTCTTTGTGCCACTGTCTCTCTGTCTCTCTCTCTCTCTCTCTCTCTCTTTCTCTCTCTCTTTCTCTCTCTCTTTCTCTCTTACAGAAACAGAGACTATCTTCAGAAATTCCCCCCTATGTTGGCGACTTGTGAAAACATCCCAAAAGTTTTTACCATTCTTAGCAGACAGGCAGGATTCAGCATACTATGGTTAGTTACGACTTTTGCTGTGCGCATTCACGCAACATGCATAGAGTTCTCAGCAGCAGGCAGAGCTCGGCTGAACAAGGGTCCTGCTCTGTAAGAGCTTCCTGTCTGCATGTGTCACCTCCCACCCACAACTGATCGGCTCCAAAAGTTAATCATCTGGAGATACCCTCCAAAGTATCATTCCGACCAAGTGTGGTGAAAATGCGTCCATGCCATGTTCAGTTATTTGTTGAACATAAAACAAAACCCTGCTACCCTACCAGGAGCGGGGTAACATCATTAAAGTCATAAATGTTTACACATCTAAAAACATTCTTATCTCTTTCCCACACATATTATTAGTGCGACTACACCTACTTAATATTTAGGAGGTGCAACAATGACATACTGTATTACACAACTTCTGTCGCGCTGAGCCATTTAACCATTTAACTGCCAATGTGAATGAACGTGTCTAGAACTCCGAGTCTTCTACCAGAGGGTAAAAGCTACATGAACAGTTTTCTTTCAACCACTCTGATTATAGACACCTTGTACAATAATTGTGTTTTAATTTGTGTGTTAAAAGTAGCAATTATGTACATAAGACTCACAGTAGGAACCCAGTGATAAAAAAAGGGCATTCAATTAACAAAGCCTGGGAATGCCTGCTACCTGGGGTGTAATTTCCTTAAAGACCATCCTCGGTTGTTAAAGAGGGGCGTGAGGGAGAAACACTTTGCAGTCCTGACACATTGGGCCCTGCCTTCAGGCAGCCGTGCAACTTTATGGGTGTACTTGGCTCATTGCACCAGAGAATAATCAGACTTTTAAAACGAAACCTATAATTTTCTGAGCCTCTGAAGTCCACAGTTCTATTCATATCATTTAGTCGTTCACCCTATATGTTGTTTGTGGTTGTAATTGCTCCTCAGGAATGGGACAAGGAAGAATGATCAAAACTACAGTCTAATACTCACAGAGCCGGTCCTCCCTATACACTCACTGGGCACGGTGCGTAGGGCCACGGAAATTAAGGAAGACCAGGCATTGTTGCCATGTCTGCCTTTTGTAAGCGACTTTGGGCTTATTTTTTGTAAAGTCACTTAGAAAATATTGGTAGTCGCGCGTTGCATTATTTTTTGGCTTGCTTCTAAAGTGTAGTTGCTTATTTGGGCTTGCGCTATCTCTCGCTCACTCTCTCCACTGAAATGAAGTTTGTCCCGTAATGCAGCTACCGTCAACAACTCCAGGATGACGGCGCGATGCTTTATTTTGTCTCTGACTGGTTCGTTTTTGTTGCCTCCCGTGGTTCAGTTGGCTAGTGTTCTTTGACATCCCTGTTATCGTTGACCACACCGGAAGCCACAGCGGGCACACCGCTAAAAATGAAACTAAGTGTAATGTAAATATAAACCCTGAACTATGCATATTAAAGCAAAATGCTCATTGATAAGGATGCTAAGCGATTTGCTCAGGTCTTTTTCACATACGAACACCTGTGGAAGCTGCTAGAGGATGTCCCGGACACGTGAGAGATAGTTTGATGTCAATAAATTAATAAATGAGTGAGCTATTGAAAATGCAAACCTTGAAATATACATATTAAGGCAAAAGGCTCACTGATAAGGTTGCTTAGCCTTTTTCACAAACTAACAGCTGTGAAAGCTGTGCAAGGATGTCCCAAACACATGAGAGGTCGTTTAATATCAATCAATGTCTAAAAGAGTGAGCTATTTAAAATGCAAACCTTTTATTTTAAAATAATACTAAAAAAAATGAATTTAAACTCTCGGGTGTGAAATACTAAAAGGTTGTCATTCTGTATAATGGCAGCTGTTTGACATTCCTATGTCTGACATCAAAAAAGTTATTGAAGATTGAAAAGGGTCGTCCCTGACAACGCCTAATGTGGGTGCAGTGCTGTGATGAGTTGGCTAATCAGGAGCAGGAACATTTTGAGTTTGGCTTTGGTCATGAAGGACCGTGCACATTGCGTTCACATTCGGGGCGCACAAAATGAACCTCGCGATTAGTAAATATTGTTTGTTTATACCTCATTCTGTTCTGTATAGATCTATATATTCTTAGACTGACAGATGGAGTGAACTGTTTTAAAGGAAGGAGGATTGTAGTGGGGTGTCAGGTGTAACTGTATGGCAATGGCAAATGGTTCATGAGTCAGGTAGGAGGGCACCTTAGCAGAATTTTATGTAGGGTTCCAGGGAGGTCAGAGCCGGCACTGATTACTCAATTCGACAAGATTTTACTTTGTAATCTCTGAGAATTCATCACAAACTCACATGGAAAACAATGCAGTGCATATTTACTAATATACATCTTTACATCTTCTTGTGGTATACAAAAGGGTATGATTATGTTTTGAGTATTCACATTATATTCAGTATTATATTATAAATGTTATTACCACGATAAGTCTCATTTAATAATTACAAATTTAATTAACCACTGTCTGTTGATCTTGTCCAACCTCTGTCAATAATATTGACAAGCAAGAACAAAAACAAATAAGAATATATTTCTTCACTGCACTTATTATCTCAACAGTGCACCATCATTCTTATTCAAACAAACACACACACACACACACACACACACACACGCGCACACGCACACACACACACACACACACACAGCTATGCACAGTTCACCAAACACAATCGCTAAGAGCAGAAACCTGACTCTCCGTTCAGGACAAAGTGGAAAAACGCAGGCTGAGTTAAGAGGGAATCAAAAGGAGAACGATTTAGAAATTCAAGGGGATCAAATGGTAGCTTTATTAGGAGCTGAAGCCCTGAGGCTGGGTGGAATGAAAGCCTTGTTTGTGCTGGGCCTAACTGGCCAGGTCAGGCGAGACACTGAGTGAGAGAAAGCACTCAGGCCTGGAGGAGCCTTCACACCGTCGACCAAACCCTCGGGGGTCATCCCAACCTCCTGCCATAGCATACTGCTGCATTAATGTCCGTCTCAACAGGTACAGTGAACATGGGGGCAGCCAGGTAACCCAACACTGATGGGATCATATCGGCCTCTCTGAAGGCAAGGCAGTCATTTTTTGTGATCTTCGTGTTAGCTTTGGTCTCTTACAAGATGGCAAGCTTTTAGCAGAATGGGCTAAATGGATGGGGAAAGCATCGCTCTGGACAGCGAATGCAGGTGACGACAATTCAGGTCAAAGATTATCTTGTGTCTTGCAGGGGTGTGTGGAAAGAAATCCAATTTTTACAGCAGGAACATGAAGCAAAGCAGACCAAGGAGGATATCATTCATAATTACAAGGCTAAGCCAAAGCAAATGCCCCCCACCGAGAATTGCAACAATGGCCTTAATTACATTTTTTCCTCCAACCTCACCTCAAAGAGAAAAAAAACATGGATGACAAATTTGGCATTGGGATTCCAGCTCATGGCTACTCTCCGTGCCAATTTCACTATTTTGCTTCTTGCCAAGACAAATCATATTAATACGTTACTAAAGAATGCTAAACCTTTTGGCTACATACTAGTCTAATGCTGCCAGTAAACTTCATTAAAGTGAAAAATGCTTTTAGGAAACCTTTCCTCAGTTGCAATTATAAATAAGTTCCTTCATGAAGCCCCCCATCATGGGTGGGCTAGCAGCCCAGGGGCCACTGGCGTGCAGACAACTGATCACTAGCCTGAATAGAAAGCAAGCCCAGGGAGCCAGCTCAAGTAACTGCTTTGTTACAGAATAAATGTCGCCAGCAACAAAGTTCACAAAGGACCATTTGTCAACATGTTTATGTAATAAAGGTCTTTAACTATGGTGACGACAGCCAAAAAAGAGTGTCTGAGCCCATTAGGGACAAGAAAATAGCTTGTTCTGACATAATACAAAAAACCTTGGTTGGGAATGGCTAATAGTGCACGGATTGAGGAGCACCAGAGACTCATGAGCCGGTGTGAATGTGTAAGGTGAGATGACTGGAGCTCCTGGGTGCTACAATGCGGGAGACTTTCATATTCCCACCAAAGGCGTCCCTCTCTGCCTGCCGTCACTACTGATGAAACAAAATCCTACCTGAGTTGCTTTCCCTAATTAAATTGAACTAAAACACATTGAATATACATTTCAGTTTCGCAAATCTGGCAACGCTCACAGTTTTTCCGCCTCCTTAAAGACCCCAGAGGTATGGGCAGGCACATAATAACATATTAATTTAGTCTTAAATTGCATTATTTATTGCTTCATTTATTTGCTTAAGAAGCACTCTCAAACACGGGGAGCCTGCCTGCAAATGAGCAATCTACTGAGACTGATATAGAAGGGGGGAAAAGTCTAACAAACAAATACATTTGAGCCGTTAGGTTGAGCTGAGATTTAAGTGGACAAAGTGAAGATTTGCATTACTACCCTGCTACAGCACTCAAAGTTCAAACAAAAATCACTGAACATGTAATGCTTTAAACGAGAGCAGGCGTTGGTGCTATAAGCCTAAATAAGAGCTCCACTGTTTCTCTGCTAGCCTTGATCTGCCCCTAACTTGGTGTGGTAGTTAACAGACATTAAGAGATAATCGTCAGACATTTGGGAGCCATGGCATCATGCTTTGGATTCAAGAATACAAGTATCCATGTTGTGAAGACATAAGCGCCGTGATTTCTTGGCTGTCAACATGTTTCCGTTTTGCACAAATTGTTCAGTGCAGCATTTCACCTCATTTCCTCCCCCGAAAAAGCAGGAGAACAAAGAGCGGGGCTATGGCTCTATTTAAACTGGTCGTTTCATATCCTTATTCAGATAAGGAGAGCTGGTGAGTGTTGTGACCCACTGAGAACGTATTAGGACCTTTTCATCTGCGGCTGACCTCTTGAGACTTGCTAGAGACGGGGCTATGAATGCGGGAGTTGTTCGAAGAGGCCAACCAAAGGCCGAACGCTGTCTCCTCATCACTCCATCACTCAGTGATCCCTCCACAGGACACACCAAACCAATCAGCCGAGAGTCCTTAAAAAATCACCCTACCTGTCCCTGGCGATCCCTGGCCAGTCGGCGGACCTCTCCCTGATAGGCAGTTCCGTGGCGACTGGAGGAAGGCCTTCATTTCAGAGAGGCCATTAATCTTACTTCTCTTTCCCTCCTGACACCTGAACCAGACCCACACAGCAGCAAGCCACTTCGCAACCGCCTCCTCTCTGGGCCCGATAAGATCGGATCAGAGCCGTGCGGCAGGTCGCCTGCAGAGAACCAGCAGCCTTACACTACCTCCAAACACATGTAGAACACCTACACACACACACACACACACACACACACACACACACACACACACACACACACACACACACACCAGGTAACAAAAACCAAACATATATACTGACACAAACATACACTTTTTCTCAGCTTACTAACAGGAAACCATCTGAGACTGACACTGACAGCAAGATGATCCCTTCCCCTCATCCCTCCCACTCTCACACAAACACATCTCTACCTGACAGTTTCTCTCATTGTAGTCAGACGCCAAACGGAAGGGAGTTGAGGGGTTTTGGAGATGACTTCCGACACACACTGCAAACGAGACGCCTTAAAGATGCTCTTGAGGACGGGGCTTTGCCTAAACGCACGTCTGTTTGAACACACACACACAGGTGCACTCACACCCAGATGTTATTCCTGTGTTACTGACACCAAAATGATGTTTCTCCCTGAAACCCCTGATGCTGACGCTTCCTCGTGAACTGGATGGATGTTGTGATGACAGTCAGTTCAGAGGATGCCAGTGATGCGCAGTGATACGACAGCTTACAGCTGTGATACCTGTTTAGACAAACCCTCTGACAACAAGATGTGTCACTGAGCAAGGCTTTAGCGCAGCCGATTCCTGCATAACAAGATGTGGATTTGCTTGCCTTTGGAAGTGTGGAGACTAGTCTCCAAGCCTCTCTTATGACGGTTAGCGCTAAGCCACAATGTTTACACAGCCCCTCGGGGCTATTTCACTTTCCAGCACCAAAATAGCAGTCATCTCCCAAATCTTCTTGTGAGGAGAGAAAGTCTCATTGATGGGGATAAGAGGAGAAAGGGACAAGACAAGCTTGGGGATTAGTTGCCCTAAACTCCTGCACAGCACACTCCACCGTCTGGTACTGTGCACTGAGCCATCTTGACAGGAGGAGGCCGTATGGCATTTGAGGAGGTTAGATGTGGTCGCGGAGCGTTGCTCAGCAGGGATTAGGAGGCGTGTGGCCCCTTCGCTTTTAATCAAACCCTTCCAATCAGGTCAGATTACAATGGGATAAGCAGCTTCAGCACATTGTGTGGTTAGTACTCCTCTCTTGACAGGTCTCCCAAAGTCCCCTCTCCCGGCAACTAGAGTAGGTCTGCATTATATCTAGAGAATGCAAATTGTTTGCATAATTGCTTTCGTAAAGTAGGTTAGCCCGGCAGTGATGAAGATCAAAATCCAGAACATCATCTGAACATCTTGAAATATAGTTATAGGGGCTTTTCTGTTATTTCATTTTTTTTGCGTGTAGTTCATGTGGTTGTGTAGTTTGTTAAATTGTTTTTGTGTTTGAGCTTTTTTTTTGTGGGTTAGGGTTAGTGCGTACAGAGGCTTTCTCCAGTCCCTTTACATCCTTCCTCTTATTCTTTACTCGAGGGCCCCCTCAGGGCAAATGCTCTGCCCTTTCATGCTGCCCTTGTGTTGCACATTGGATTGGATTTGACGTTATTTTATATCAGGCAGGTTAGTCATTACTAATTCACATTTTCTGTTCATAAACAGCAAAGATGTGGCTGTCAGCTGGGAGACTTTCTCCACAGCTATCATTGGTTAGGAAAAGAACATTGGTCTTAGATGGGCACAGCCGCCGGTTTGATTCGCATGCATCTCTTTAGATCCACGTCAGGCGGATCACAGAGGGGTTTTGTCACAACCGACTGTTTTACTAGTTGTTTCAACTTTGCAGAGCTTTTCTGAAGAGTTAGGTAAACAGTGTTAACAAGATAGAGGTGGTCATGGTCTGACTGAACAAAAGCCAGAGACGGGGGCTCTTCGCCTGCGCTACCATCCAGCACGATCGCTAGTCTTAATCTGGGAGTCAGGCTGCATACCTTCTGATTTCTCTGTTAGAACGTGGGGAGCGGAGCGGCCTGTGGAACTTCAAAGGGGCAGGGAGACGCACATGGCTGCTAATTTTTCAGACTGGGCATATGTGGCGGAGAGCTTGGATTTGAGGCTCTCCTCTTACTTCAAAGCCGGGGCGCCTTAAAAGGTCTGGCTGTGTTTTGACGCGGATCTGCAGAGGTGAATGAGAATCAAGCGCCCGCTGCAGACCCTTCAGAAGTCAGGCTCACTCTGTTTAACCCCCCCCCCCCCCCCCTCGATTCTCCCTCTGCACACTCTCTCCTCCCTGCCTTGACAAAGAGAAGAAGAAAAACAGGAAAATTCAATAATGCCTTAGAGAGGCAGGATTACCTGAGGAGACGCCCGTGCTGCTATGCCGTGAGTGAAATCTCATGTGCCCTCCTCTCCTTCTGCTCTCACCACATCCCTCCCTCTTTTCACTCCTCTCTCCCTTCTACTCCCTCGCCTGGCTAAAGACAGCCCTCAAAAAGCACATCAAAACTCTCCTTTGATGCCATGGCAGGCAATTAACCCCTCGAGTCCAGAATTACAGATTGCTGGGGATGTGACACATTTTGGATGGGTGGGGTGTCAAGTGTTCATGTGCCTGCTCGGGGGGGTGTGGGACTTGGGCGGGTGGGTGGGTTGGGTGTATTGTTTGTTTGTTTTAAAGCAGGCTACTTCTTTAATGAAGCAATGCCGTGGCAGATTTGAGACAACCCATTTCTGTCAGTTTGAAAAGTAAAGTAGGGTAAACCTCTAGAGGAAGGGCTAGCTGCACCGGAGGAAGTGTGCGCACTCGATTATTTGTGCTCCTGCTCACTTCTGATGAACAATGCTGCAATACAGCAGGAACAAAGGAGCCGGGCTTCTTGCGAATTCTAATTAAGTTGCGGGTGCAGCCAAACAATGATGAGGTCTATCCCAATTTCAATTGTGTTTTCGTGCCACTTGCTCCTCTTGTGTTGCTTTGCATGAAAGGTAATTAAGCTTGGTTGGAGCAGCAGGATTGGATGGAGATGGCGGATAAAGCCCACTGTTCCCTTGACTCATGTAGTTGATGTAGTCCATCACTGACGGCCATGTGCTGTTTTGGCACAGCCAAACGATTTGCAAAGTGACTCTATTTTGGAGGCTTGTCCGTCGCGGGGAAGGTGTGTAACAGGCCTTGTCAAGTAATGCAGTGACACCGTAGTGGAGGTGTGACAAGCACTACACGGTGTGACAAGAAAGGCCGAGTGGGAGCCCGGCCATCGTGACTGGTGACCCATGGCAACGGGGCCTCTCTTTCTGATAAAGTGCCATGGCTGTTGCTGTCCACGCTGCTGACATTAAACACATCAAAACGCCTGGGACCTCGGTCGCATGGCATTCAGCCCCAGCAGTCTGTGCACACCAGATGAAGCACAGCAAACGCCAAATAACACTGTTAAATAAATAAAAAAGTAACGATGAAGATCTGTACAGTGCACTAGCACACACTACTGTTTTTGCTTCTACATTATAGTATTCATCTCAGAACGCACCTACCACTGCTTTCTGTCACTGTGAATGCACCCATGGGTCTTTCACCTGCTAGGTTGAGCGTCAGCGATGACGTCAGTCACGGCAGTGGGCGTCCTCAACTCGGCGTCACATATGGCCTCAGAGTTCCTCCCTGTGCACTGTCAGACGCTCACTTGCGCAATTACCGAGGTTCAAGCAAACATGCAGCACTCTGATCTCTCGGCAAGCTTCTCAGCGGTTGGCCACACGGCATCAATCTGTAGTTTTTCCTCCGCTGACGACCAAAGAGTCATTTATTTTTTCCCTTTCTCATTGTTGTTTCCCTGGGTTTTTTTTCTTCCAAATACAGGCAAAGGCTTGTGATCTCCCCAAGACATTGTCTTACAGGGGGCTTTGGCGCCGCCCTCCCCTGGCAGACAGTGAGATTACACAGTGATTATAAGCAACGCAATACTGTATGACAGCCTCCTCCACGTGAGGGACTTACAATCATGTTTCATTAATTCAGCTTGAATGAAGCCTCATTTCAAACATAGAGGAGCTTAAGATTTATGTGAAATTAATAACGTAACAGATGTCTTCAGAATATCGTATTTCTGGTATAAATAAGAGACATCAGATTTTTATAAAAATACGTTCATAAATATATAAAAGCTTTAGACAAGCATTCACCCAGGCTTACAAGGATGGCAACCAGGAGTTCAAGAGCTCCTCATCTACATCATGCATTATGAGCTAGCAGAGGGGGTGTCAAGTGAAAGATTTGTATCAAATGGCCTTATTTAACACTGCCTCTCGGCTTTATTACTGGCAAGCCACGACAAGCATCGTGTTGGTTATGTCAATTGAATGTAATCACCCGGGGATCTTGCTGGAGCACAGTATGCATCAGACTCTCCCCTTTTTAATTTTCATGAGTTGCCATTACCTCTCATCTATTCTTTTCTTCTGTAACAAAATGCGTCTGTGTTTCAGAACTGTCTCGTGCACTTTGTTAATGCGCAGGGAGCTCTACACAAGATCGCCTCAGGCCAGAACGGCTGCACTCCCTTTTCCCTTTTGTGTGCACTGTCTCTGCGTAGACTAAATACGGGACAAGAGCTGCGCAGCCTACTGTCTTGCATGGTGCTGCCCTCCCCAGGTACTCCACGAGCGCAGCTCAAACAGAGGCAGTGGGGAGACAGCATTTCGCTGCTCTTCAAAGAGGGGGAAAAGATAAATCATTCAGGTTGGGCTTTTGTTCCAATATGCCACGGAGATGCGATCACAATCCCCTTCTCCACTGCCTTTGTTTCCCAGAGTAAAGCATCTGGATGTGACAGTGAATCTGACTCCTGTGGCAGGTTGTTTATGCAGCTCAATCACTATAATTCTCCAAATTCGAAATGACACCACCGACGTGCTCACTTTTAGGAAAACCGGCGCTGTGAGATCTTTTTTTTGTGCAGAGATTGGCCACTTCTCATTTCAGAATCACATATATCCACATCACATACAGTATATATGACAAAATACCTAAATGTAATGCAGATGAGCTGTGTGCTTTTTAGTACAATACAGTACAATAAAGGCAATAGAATGACACAACAAAAAGATGAAATGTTATTAATAGGATTAATAGAAGCTGACAAACTAACAATGATCATTGTTATTTTGGAAGCTATTTGAGCAGAAGCAGATAGTGATTTACCCTGTAATTAATTTAATCACATTAATTCTGCTCCACTAAGTCAACTGAACCATGAATTCAAGTCTTTTTTGTTACCGTCAATGAAGAGGGCCTGTATTTATTCCTGCTCTCAGTCAGCGAAGTGAGTCCTATGTACGTCTTTGTCAGGCGGAGCTGCAGAACTGCTGTCTGTGCCAACCAATGCCATCCGGCCCGGTTGAGTCGTTTAAAGGAATACAATGCAAACAGAAGAAAAAAAAAACAATAAAGGAAAATCAGAGTTATTAAATTGGATATTGCAGTAATGCATAATCTAACTTCAGCGCAAATGAATCCGATGGAAATTCTTTGTTTAGCCAGAGAGAGCTGCGGCACTCTAATAATTGAAAAACCAATTCAAATTTTTATATGAGAGCCGGGTCTATGCAAAAGTGGGCGGATGGGAGAATGAGGTGTAGGAGTGCATTAATCTTTATAACATTATTATTTTTTTCTTCATTTCCAGCATCACAATTGTCTGCCGTATAATAGGATCAAAGTGAGTTTGCTAATAATGTCTGAAGAAGAAGGGGCTTACAGTATGTCAGTCAAACACTTTCTAATGGCGTCTAATTCACTCTGCACTCAGCAGCCCTTTGCACTGCTCGCTCTGCTTTACACATCAATGGGCACAGTGGCCCTCCAGCTCCTGTGGAGAACACAGCCAGGCAGAATAAAACACAGCATTGTACTAAACTGTCTTTAATCTATTCACTGTTAGGCTTTGGTTAATGTTCGGCGTCTCTGTTTTATAATTACATCCAGACAACAACTAGAACAACTCTTAACATTCATCATACATTCTTGCTACATCGCACCACCACACCATGGGAGTTGTAAAGAGAAGACTCTAAAAAGAAGCCTTGGGGTTTGTTTTTTTTGCACGCCAGCACAAATTCATTTTTTTCTGTGATTGACATCCACATACTTCGGGTCGTGGAGGTCAGTTGGAGGATTTTTGGGGCAGGTGGTGAGGGAAGTGACGGTGTATCAATGTGACATTGTGTTAATTTACTAATAAACAGGGAAAGGGAGGGTGACAGGAGGTCCAGACGACGGGAAGTGCTCCTGCTCACGGCCCCAGGGGCGATGCGTGGAGAGACATGGAGCCACAGAAGCTCTGGCCACTTGCCAGTGTTAACTGTGCTTCTCCTGCTCCTCCCTGCTGAGAGAACATCCATCTCCCTCCCCGGCCTGACACTCCGTTTATTCCCACATTCATTTGTCATGTCCCCAATCAGCTGGATGAATAGAAAGGCTCTGACCATGATGGATGGTGATTCTAATTAAGACCAAAAAAAGGGAGTAAAAAAAAAGAAAGAGCTGCTCTGAACTTGAGATGCTATTTTCCTTTCCCCCCCCAGTTCACCCTCTCTGTTTATCTAATAAGATCTTATCCCTCCATCTTTTTTCCTGCTGGTGGTGGGTGAGTGGCCTTTACAGTCATTGTCAGTCAGCTGTAGGTCATCTGAGAGAGACAGAGCACTGGGATGGGGAGTCAGGGCTGGGGGTTTAAGGATGGGGGGGTTTATGATGGAGGGGGGGCAGCTGAAGTAACTCTGGACCCAGGACGCGTTTGTTTGTTTGTTCGCTGTGTTTAAAACAAAGAGCGCATGGCATTGAGAATTCTATCTGAAGGAACTCCCCTCAGAGATTAGTTATTCAAAGGCATGCAAATGACATTGCCATGTGCTGGTTTTCAAGGGGGTTGTGTTCATTTTGGATCTGCTTAATTGCTTCATTTCTAAAATAACTTCTCTGTTGTTTACCAGTACAATACAGATAAAGGCTGTGAAGCGCATTTGATGCATCCTCTTATTTATTTTTTTTTGCATTGTGTGCGCATTATTTCATGGCTTCGTCTACAATGTGTTCATCAAAAATTCATAGGCTGTTTTTTTTTTGGTTTTTTTAAACAGTATGATGTGGGTGCATTCTTCGGACAGCAACATTGCAAACGTTCAGAAAAATGCAAAGCCATGAAAATAAATGAGTAGAGACACATCTTGAACTAATGAAAAATTACTATAAGTAGATTCTAATTATTATTCTAAGTGTTTGTTCTGCACAACAGACAGTAGGTTCATTTTATGCCCATTTGGGCTCATTACCTTACCTTTAAAAACCAATGCTATAAAAACTACAGAACAGTGAACCTTTAAAGACTTATGCTCATGATGGATTGGATGGAAAGGGGAATCGGCAGTGTCTATGTTCAGCTTTCTTGGCCATTTTGTAAAGAAACTACATTTATTTTGATCATTCAGATGTCATAGCTTACAGGGATTAAAGTTAAAGTTGTACTTTAATTTGTACTTCTATTTTGCCAGGTCCCTGTCAGTTTGACTTTTATATTGAAATACAAATTTACCAGTTTGGAAAATATTGCCGTGAACGGTAGGTTGTTTCAAACAGAGCCGGACTCTGTCTGCGCCCGCCATCCGATAGGGGTTACAAACTGACATGGCCCTTAGTAGTGAACATGTTCCTCATCTCATCTTTATTGTGTGCTGGTTAAAAATCAATACATAGCCCAAATTTAGATTAGCTTTAGCTAAGGATAGCTTTATAGAGCCCTCTTGTTTTACCATCGTGTTTGCTGTTTCCTTGTGGCAATCTGTAATAAGTGCAACAGTTTATTATACATGATGTAGCCCAGAGAAAAGTCAATGTCAGAATAAGACAGCTCCATTTTGTAAATGTTAAAATAAATAGATAAATACTACATTTAGCCACATATTTTTCACAGAACAAGTGCTAATATATATCAACACAATTTTGACAAAAATGAGGAAATTGCATTTTTTACTCCATTTCCCTTTGGGCAAACACAATAAACCAATAACCACATCCACATTGTCGAAGCCAAGTCACATAAAAAAAACTAATAAAAATGAGACTATGTATGTAGACATTGCCATTATTCATGAGGTTACATGAAGAAGTTGATAATGGGCATAATCCAGGGGAGGAAGCCCAGCAGCACTTGTGTCCAAGGGAGTTAATCACCTTGGTTAGGTGTAGAAAGGCGGGATAGAATTACAAGGAGGTAGCATATCTGTGGGAGTAAGCCATGCGTGACATGCCTGCACTCCTTTAGACATGCAATGCCAGCAGGTGCCTCAGCATTTTAAAATCATTGAAAAGAATCAATTATTGTAAATGCAACAGGGGTAGTCAAGCATGTAACATTTGACATATCTCCACAGTTCAGTTTTGGGAGCCTGGAGCAGCGTTTGGACTATCTATTGTGAAATTCTGCATGGCAGCCAACCTTATTGTAAACTAATTCAACCGGAATTCACAGCACATACATCCTCTCTAAGATGCTGGATAAATCTGTAATGCATCTTTTGTGAGAAAATGATATTAGCCGATGAAGAGTCAGATTTATAGCAGGTAAAATTGTCACCTCATTCAGAAGAAACCATAATCATACCACCTTATTCATGATACATTGATAGGACATTTATTTTGGTTAACAAATGGGTTTTGAATCATTTTATATATTGCAAGAGTTATTTTTTTCAGGCCCCAGAGAGGAGTAGTATGAAACCAGTGGTTTTTGAATCGCTGTCCTCAAGTCTTTCCCTAAGCCTTTCAAAATAACCCCAATATTGCCTAAATATTCTTATTATGTACATCACATAACCTGCTTTACTTCCAATCAGCCCAGAAGCCGTACTTTGGCTTTGTATCAGCAGTAACATGCCTAATCCCATGTTAAACGGAATAACACATCATAAAAGGACAAAGTAAACATCATCCCGTGGTCAAGGCCTAAATCTCTTTTTCCATGTCCGTCCTGAGTGGACAAGCAGGGTTATTTATTGTGGAACAAGGCGGGGACAAGGATCAGAGCTCCTCTCCGGGCACCATCTGAGGACTGAACCACTGTTTTCACATCATATCCCAGTGTAGACAAGCTGTAAACCGCCATTGGTAAGGCCTAGGCCCTTTGTTAACACTTGTATATTGGTCCTTCTCTTGATCAGACACACTCACAAATATTGATCGCTACAAATTTCTGACATTGCCCCAATTGCCAAAACAGCAACCTTGAAAAAAATAAGGGGCAATGCGGAAGAGGATTGCCCGTCTACGGTAGCTCTGTGTTGTAGAATGACCCCCCCCCCCCCCCCCCCCCCCCACCCAACCCCTTCCTCTTCCTCACTGCCCGTGTAGGCTTATGCTGGCTGTTCTTGTTTGAGGGGCATTGCTTGATCATTCATTATTAGCTCGCATCTGTCAAGCCAAACAATGAATGGACTGCCCAAAATTGATGACTTTATAGAAGTGCATATGCGCAAAAAGACTTTCATTTAGTGCCCTACTCTCCATGTAGGAGGTGACAGCTATGATGGATATGACACCACACACCAGATTTATCTTGGAAATGGAATAATTATGCATTTAATGCTTGACTGGTGGTCTGCATTTATACTGATAGCTAACAGGGCATGCAGCAGGATAAGCAGAGGGGGTTGGACATTTAAAAATCCCTGAGGCCTTATAGCCTCGGGTCCAATTGGAAATCTTTAACTACTGGAAAATACATTTTTTTCGGTCAAGGTTAAGATACAAGTCTACATATGGCAAGTGACACTCTGACAGAGTCACCTCCACAGGGACGGTCGGCCCATTGCAAGGTGACCTCAGAAAGGCTAATGGTGACTAATACCCCCGTAGAGGGGAGTTAAGGGTCATAACACGCCACACCACTTACAGGAGAATGACACAGAGACACCAGCGGACACGATCAATATGTTGCATTACAAATTCCTCCATCTTTCTTTGTTCCTTTCCACAAGATCGGACATGGAGACACATAATGTAGAAATAATGTAGATTCCCTTCCAATCTCCAGTGAAGGCAGAACATAAACACCTTGCATGTAAATGCGCCCTGTTTCAGGAGAACGACTTTCCATTATACAACTTCTCCGTTTGGGCTGTTCTGCTCAGGGAACTGAACAAACAGCTTTACAAGCAGCGCGGCCTTTATAATTGAATGTGTATTTCCCAGACATCAAAATGATCTGAATAGGGCGGTGGAGGCCTTTCTCTTCATTTTGCCTCCGCCTAACTTCAGACAGGGTTCCTCTTCTCATACGGTGGGGGGGAGGGAAGAATCCATCAGTGGTGCCGCCGAGTGTTTTGTGTAACACTAGACAAATAATCCGTCCTTCTCAGAGGCCTGAATGTATCTTACAGGTATCCGTCATCCGAGTGTCAATCATGCCGGCAGATTTCACACGCCACTGGCACCACCTCACCTCCGCCTGCTCGCTTCCTGATTGCATAAATACTCTCAGTGACACAGTGGACTGCATCCAATTCCACACCCGCTCAGACATCTCAGGCAAGTACATGCACAAGCCACGAGGTAGAGGAGGGGGAGAAAAAAAGAAACATTAAGTATTAAGCATAGAGAGACAGTTAAGGACAAGGTGAGGCTTTCATCTGCAAGACTGGCTTCTCAACTTCTGAACTACATATATATATATATACATATATACATATATGTGTGTGTGTGTGTGTGTGTGTGTGTATGAGCATTGTGAAATTTTTCATTCAGCAAAGGGGTCATCATTGTGCCTATCAGCTCATATTAGCTAAGTACCACAACACCTCAAAGTCAGCCACTATGTGATTAAAGTAATTGTGGTCATTAGCCGTGCATTTGCTTAATAATAAATTCCCAACGGCTTAGCGTGATCACGCTGTCGTGTTGAGGCCCTCCGAAAAGCCACAAATCCACCCTGGTGCTAAGCTATGTACAACAAATGTTACAATGCCAAATTCCAGGTACAGGATGATGAACAGCAGCTGAATGGGAAAGGCGCTCAATATCCATCTGGCAGCTTCCTATTCACCTCTGTTCCCGTGGTTTTTGGAAGTGCACGGTGGCGGCACGCTGTCGAGCCTTTGATCAGCTGATGGAGACAATGCAGCCCTCCTCAGCACCACGGCACCGGGGTTCTTACCTGCTGCTAAGTCAGGTATCACAGCCGGGGACCGAGCACCTTAAAGAGGCTTTAACCCTCCTCTGGATCAGGCTGACATGATTCACATGGGCCGGGTGAGGATTTGAGTCCCTGCTGTGGCACGGCGTCTTTCAACTCGGCGTGTTTATGAGAATATGGAGATGGTTTTGCGCGCTCGTGGGTGTTCCTTAAAGCAGCGATACGACCTCTGGCTGGGCTTGATCCCCGACGAGTCAGAATCTACCTCTCGATGAATCTCTTGTAGCACACTTAATACCCAAAAGAACATGGTGCACGAGGTCCCTCATCTTGGTAACAGAAAGGAATTTGAGAGCAGATTAATATTATGAACAGTAATATTCCCCCGGCGGCATCTGCATGCGCCAGGGATTACAGGGCTCTGGGGTGATTACCGGCAGGGGAAGAGGGGTTACAAGTCCAAAAAACTTTTCATCTTCACCCACGGCACAAGAGCACACACGTAACAAGACACATAAACACATTATAATAGTGTGTGGGTGTGCATGTCTGCACTAAAGGGCCTTGTTATGTTCATCAAAGCAATATTTATTGACATAGATTCTGTGTCACGATGTCTGGAACACATTTTCTTCCATACGCACCTTTATATTATTTATCTTACAGTTTTCTGTCTTTTATCCATTATCTCACAGAAATGATAAACATTTTGAGATTTTATACACAAGGAATCTTTTTGGTCAGCTAAATTTAATCTAAGATTTAGATTCATCCAGCAACCAACTAGATCATGGCATTCTTTCTAAAAATGGAGCTCAAATACTGTCCAGAAGTTGTTTCAGAAGTTCCTACAAATGTTTTACCTCCGGCAAGACAGTTATGTTTTCACCCCTGTTTGGTTGGTTGGTTGGTTTGTGTGTCAGAAGGATTTACACAAAAACTACTGAACAGATTTTCAAGACAATTGGTGGAAGGATGGGCTATGGGCCTGAAACAAGAACCCACTACTAAATCACGTGCGGATCAGGCAGATCCAGGATATTTTCAATAACTTTCTTGTGAGATGTGCTTTTCGTTTTACATCATTTTCACTGATTGATCATGGAATAGTGGATGGTTCTTAATGACAAAATTCCTATTCAAAGGACTGCTGTCTATGTGCATGTGCATTCTGTGCAGCTTGACTGAATTTCAGGCAACTGGTGGGCCTTGGCGGAGGCCTGCACTGTACTGAGTGCCGTTGTAGTTCCACTGGTTACTACCAGCTTGTCTTCCTCTGTTAAATCCTTATTTTCTCACATTATCTTTTGTGGCTTCAGTTACCTCCATTAGAACAGGAAAGCAGTTTTCTATGAAATTAACAGGAATTTTCAGTTTATGGGGACTAAAACTTTACCACTTAACCGTTGTACCATTTAAGTTTCTTCCATGGATTTGCTCTAAAACTTTAGAACAGTGTAAATTCCATGACCGTGCCTATCATTAATCAAATGAAGTAGCCAAAAACACATGTACCTTTGCATCAGCCACTTACTGTGAATATTTAATCTTATCGCCCCCCCCTCGGATGTGCTAGCACACGATTAGTTTAGTGAATTAAGAGCGGAAGCACACAAGGTGAAGGGTTGCACGGCTAATCTCCCACAGGACTGCATCGGAGATCCCCCGGGGCTCTGTGTCCGCCCCAATGTAGATACCGGTTTGCAGCGAGGCATGAGGACCTGCCAGGCTTAAGACCCTGCTCACTCTAAACCTCATTATTCCCCCTGCCACCAGGCTGACGCCAGGCCACGCGTGCAAAGCAAGGCCGAGGAAATCCCCTTCAGGACCTGTCTGATGATAGAAGACTCAGCAATTTCCTCAGCACCTTTTGCGTGAGGATAACACACAAGTCCACTTTGGCCATGTGCAACCAATAAGTCGACCTAATGAAGGCCAGGCCACGCCGACAAAGGGGGGGCTGAAAACGGGCCTCTCATGTCTGAAATTATTCAGGGGAAAGTGGTCTGACACGCTGTTCTGCCGGTAGGTGATGGCGTGAAAGAAAAGAAACAACACTGTTTCCATTTAGACTTAAGTTGGAATCACAGAGCGCCAGAGCTTGCACACATTTGTGAGGGGAAAAAACAGCAGAGTATTCCCCCTTCTTCAGACTGTAATGTTGACTTTGTAGATTCCACAGGGTCTCAGGGACTGAGCAGAGGAAGGAAGGCAAGGGGCTCTGCAGTACACCGGCCTGCGGAGTCTGAGTTTGTCAGCAGCTCATAAGCCTGAAGTTCAAAGAGCAATTCGATAGAAAAGCTGTCTTGGCAGCAGTTTCCTCCCATGTGTCTGCCTGCAGACTGCTTCCGTCAAACTGCACCCAGTAGTCATCAATTAGAAACCTGAAGGGTGCCGTCCACACACGAGCACGGACACTATTTGGATGTGAGTTGAACAGACAGCGATGCTTAAAGGAGTTTTAGGCCTACAATCATACGGGACCAATACACAGTGATGATATATGACAGGTGCTTTGAACTGACTCAGCAAAACTGTTTCCCTGAAATCATGTGATCAGACTTGTGTAAGGTTGGAAAACAAAAGTAGTTTTGGTGAGAAGCTCGACAATTATAAAGTTCCCATGATATTTTGAAAGCATACAACAATTGGAAAGTAATCATATTTTTTCCAGCAACGGGACATTGGATGAAGTGAAGTGTATTCATTCTGAACACACCGAACACTGCTCACAAAAATCACCCATCGCAAATCTAAATGCTCTGCTGTGGACACTGATATGAAGGAGGGTCACTGAGATTATATTCCACTGGGCTCACAGTACTGAATGACAGATTAGGTGCTCTAACTAAGTGCTGAATTTCACATCCAAATTTAAAGTGCAATTTCTTTTTTTCTGTGTGGAAGTAACGCATCGTCCAAGTGATCACAACTGTAACGACTTCACAAATGTTAAAAGTGGAAAAAGAGAGTTGTCTGCAATGTCCGTTTGTATTTTTCATCTCCTGCTTCTGGCCTATTTTTTTTTTAACTCTTAGATGGCAAAAATTAAACCAGCTATGATCAATATCCTCATATTGACAAATGCATATTGGACTTGCTCAGTTACTACTCAATGTGTAAAAAAGGAGCTCAGTGTTGTGTTCACAGCTTGTTTCTGCTGCCCACAAGTGGTTAAAAAGTGTCAGATATTGCAGGTCTAAGGTGGAGTAGTAACGACATTTACACTCATCAAAATTGGAAACATTTTGGACTAGTCAAAGCCCTGTTGTCTTACTGAGATTAAACAGAATGCAACAGAGGCATGTGAGAAATTTAGAAAAAATAAAGGCAGATTTTACTTGCACCTTTCGACTAAATATTATTCAAAGTCTTGTGTGAGGAAACATCCCAATTCATGATGCTTGAAATGTATCATTACGGGAATAATGGCTTGGATGAATTACCTGGAGGTTGAGGCTGTGACAGTTCGGTGCAACACCACTTCAGAGCCGAGGGAATTCATTGGCCGTCGTCGTCACCACTGAGAAAAGAGAGTTCACTGTCACCGCTCCCGTCTCAGGACTGGGGCTGTAAAAGGATTTCATTGCTGCCCAGTAAAAAAATCTTTATAAGTAGTAAAAAGGATTCAACCGAATTCAGGCAGACTTCTCGATCAGAACAGCATCAGTTACACTTCTCCCTTGTCCTGTGTTTTTTTTTTTTTTTTTTATAGAGGGGGGGTTATTTGTCCTCAGAGATAACAATAACCACCAAACAGAGTTTATCTTCTACAATATGTCATAATATATCAGTCACAGCTGGCTGTGTGAAATGTTGACAGGATTAGCATTTAGGACACATCATAGCAAACCATCTGTTACAGCTCTGTATCTTCTTTAATCCGCTGATCTTCTATTGACAAGTTACATGTCCGCAATGAGATATACAGATTTAAAAAAGGGGAAAAAAAGAAAAAAAGATTTTAAAATAACATAAAATGAGACACCATCGCTTGTATTTTGTTTGACATCAAGCCCAAAGAAAAAAAGAAAAGATCCTCTTTACTGTTCCAGGTTGTTTTAATGACAAAAGTTCTGGGATTAGAGAAGTGAATCATGGAAGCTGTGGGCAACAGTGAAGGGAGAAATGTAAGTGCGAGAAATGCTGTAGAAATCAATACCCCATCACATTTACATTGCTTTGATCGTGTTCGTACAGAAAAGGACCAGGAGATGAAGTAGTACAGATCCTGCCTGACAGGCCGATCATTAACACTAGTTTGCAATCTGCCCGAGCATCCACTCATCCCGTCTAACACCTTAGGAGAGACAACAGTTTCTACGTTAGAGAATTTAGGAGGGCACGTGTAAGACAGTGGCTATAACAGGCCAGACAGTACGCGAGGTGAGCGTTGTCTGTGTAAACCATGGTCCGACTCAAATCACCCAGAGCCACTTTGCTGCAGAGGGAGGTGTTAGTGAGATTAAATGCAGCAATTTGATGGGGGGAAAAAAATAATCATCAGATCTTTGTAGATGATGACGGATGGATGGGATCTGGGTCAACGGTGACCATGTCGGAGGGCGACCTTTGCCCTCATGTCTCCGCAGCCAAACAGGTCTCGGTATCTCCCGGTGCACCCTCCTCCCTCTAATCCATTCAAGGGTCATTCTGCTTAAATGATTAAACGCACTGATCCAAGGACAAACGTAATATTTCATATGCCACTGATAATCACAATGCTCTACATATGGCTACGGTCTGCTTAGTCTCACCCACACACCCACACACACACATGAAATAATAAAGAATAAATCAGTTCTGAATACGGCCCAGTTGTGGAAAATACTGTCCCTGATACATTAAAAAGATCTCAAATATAATGTGGTGGATTATACTTTGATATCAGCTCCTATACTGTTATGTGTTGGGGGAAAACACCTGCCCTCTATCCCAATAGGATCAGCAGATTAATCTTGGTAAGACGTAAGACACACAGATGGTCGGACAGGAAAAATTAGAAAAATATGCAATATGAATACATTTGTCTTGCATAATATCGAATATGATTCATCTATCACGGAGATAATGGCTTGATGCATTGGTGTACTTAGCAAAGAGACAAAGTTAATTTCTTTATAGGGCAAAATATTCAGACCAAGATCCCCGGTAATAAAAATGATTCTTTAGGGAATGATATATAAATTAAATGCAAGCCATCTATCTGGTTTGCATAGTAATGGCACCCGATCTACCTTGTGCTGTGATTCATTTCTAGTCCCATTTCAACGTGGCGAACACAAAGCACTCAGGAAGATATGTTACCACCTGCCACGTGTTCATACAGTTTATTATTTCATACGGCAATAAATACAGTCCAGTGGAAAATCAAACGGAGACCAGGAGATTGCTTGTCTTTTCGCTGCCTGTTTTTAAAGTACAGCTTTTTAAAGCAAAAGGAGCCTGTTGCATGAGTATCGCCATTCAGACGTCTGACTGTTGTTTATTAGGATGAAGGCTGAAAGGTGATATGGTGATCTGGAGCGGCACGACCACTGCTCCCCAAAGGCCGGTGGGCCTCAGCTTCCGGACAAAGGTCTTTTTCAATATCCTGCAAACACGGACGGCGGCTGCGTGCGTGCGTGCCATCCGATGCTTAAAACACAGGGGGGGCCTGTGGGCTGCAGGCAGGCACGGCCCTCCAACGGAACTCAGATCACAGGTAGCTGCAATGGGAGGAGGCACGACTTCCGTATGGGCAGAATAACGGCTCATACATCAACACGCACCCTGCCGCATCACACAACAAAGCTGTTTTCATGCAGCTTAGACTCGACGCCGGACACACCATGAAAAGCTTTTCATTTTTTTCTTTCAAATTCTCCCAACAAAACATCATTGGGTGTCACAAACACTGACTGTAAGCACAACACCGGTCATAAACGATAAACCAAAATCAATCCCTACAAATGTGCCAGTCTATTCTTTTTTTATATGCGGCAGCTAAAGCGATTTATTTCATTTGACGAGCCTTGTTATCAGAGCTTTCAAAATGGGTTATCATCTGGTGGGTTTCTAGGACGCCTGTGGGATGCTTGGCAGAGGGGGGGAAATAACTGAAATTCAACTCTCTCTTTTACTAACAAGGTGACACGGGGTCAGGAAAAAAGAAAAGAAAGGTTTATTGAATCACGCTCCCTCACCTTCAGAGGTGACATCGAGCTTGTTATTGACAAGGAAAAGGAAATTCACTTTTGTCTGGAATTTGTGACGGATGGACTAAAAGCATAATAAAAGAATGACCCGTTGAGCTCTAAAAGGTATTCCCGTTATCTTCCAGGAAGCAGGTTTGGTGAGGTGACCGAGGTGATTTGTTTGAGCGGCTCCAAGTGCGCCTGATGTATGAGAGGGAGGAAAAAAATGAAGTCCATCTGTTGAAATTTGCCGTGTTATGTAAAGTGGGCACGCAGAAAGATAGGCATCAAATCAAATTTAGTCCGTGAGCCTGTTTTTGTGCCGTAATCTGATTAAAGCTGATAACCTGGGTGTATTACACTTTCTCTGAACAACCCTGAGGGACGAGTCACTGCAGGCCCCCCCGTCGGATTGGTTCATGGTATTTTCATGAGAGACTTTGATTCGAAACTGTTCTTTTCTTGCAGATAGAGACACGGCACGGCAGAGAAATGTGTCAGAGGGAGACGAGGCAGTTTTCAAATCCGGAGACGTCGAGGTGTTGCCAGACCTGGCCGTCTCCTTCTTCTTCTCTTAATGAGTGAGAGAAAATGATAGTGAATCTGATTTCCCAAAGGCTCTGTGTTGTTTTGGAAACACTATCCTCATTCTCCTTTAATGGACTATTACTTATCTTCTGATTGTTTTTCTTATTCTTAATTACACTCCAAGGAGAGGAAGAAACACACACCATTAGCATAAAAAACTGGTGTTTTGTATGAACTATGGCTGTGGTGGGACCGCCGGATTATCAGACAAAATGTGTTGAGATAAACTGTCCCAGTGAAGGAAGAACGGTGGGGCAGACTAGTAATTATCCCAGGTCTCACTAATTCATATGCAAAAAGCGACGGGGAGACGTACACAAGTTTCCGAAGACAACGTGTGCAAACAACGTAATAGCTAATCTGCTGCACAGGTCTCAGAGCTGTCGGCGGCACCAGACACCTGCATCATGCAGTATTCTGTTTTCACCCAGCAATTCAAGTTGCAACGTCGTTGCCTCGTCGCGGCTATCCATTAGCTGCGACGGCCGAAGCAGATGAAGAAGCTGAAAAATTCATCCCCAAATGTCAGCCCGCGCACAATAAGCAGGAACCAAAAATACCACTTTGAATATTTCAGAATTACTAAAAGCAATCCAAGGTAGACATGCATATTTCATCCGCGTGTCCTCATACCTCAGGATATCTCTGAGAGTAATTTGTCTTTGATGTGAGAAAGGCATCAATATTTGAATTTCTTAAAAGGTCACACACACACACACAGGCGAGCATGCACACACACACACACACACACACAGGCGAGCATGCACACACACCCACACACACATGCTGATAATGTCTCCATCAGGAAACAACAGGATTAACAAACAAGCTGTTTAGTTGTCTACAACTCATGAAGCTCACATTCAACCTGATAGTCCCGAGGATATGCGGAAAAGTAGTGCAGGGGAAATCTCTGAAAAGATATGCTACATTACATTTGAGATACTGAAATATGAATGGACTCGGAGATGAACACACAAGAAACAAAGCAGATCACATGAGAACACGGGATCCGGACTTTAAGAAAAGAAGCATAAAAAACACACACACACACACACACACACACACAGTAAAAGAGGGTTCAAAGTGAAACACAGACAGGCTGTGAGAGAGAGAGAGAGAGAGAGAGAGAGAAAGAAAGAGAATCATTCTGCTGAGAGTACAAACAGTGAAGTGCTGTAGTCGGGTCAGCCCTCCCCTCTCGCGCTTATTTCCATCTGCTGTTGCCAGCCTCAGCCACACAGCGGTGCCGAGGCTGCTGTCTTGGAGCGAGGCAGGGCCAGCCCCGTGTCCTATAAACACACACAAATCATTTACATGCTGTACTCATCAAAGGCAACTCTTCCTCATCTCCGCCGAGATTGGCCCGCTGATCTGAGCTTCCAATATTGCGTCTCGGAGCGTCGCGGCTAACCTTTGCAACTGCCAAGAATGTGATTAATTTTTTAAGTACAGCTGTTGACCTATTATTGAGACGGAGGGGAGCCACGGGAGACACTCGTCTCCTCTCCCCTGTATAATGGAATGCATTATTGCATCAGTGTTTACAAGGCGCGCTAAAGGAGAAACAGAATGGGGGAGAAAGCATTAAATAAAGCAATTCGGCTAATGTCGCTTTGGGCCCGGCGCTCGCACACATTGTCAATCAAAAGTCGCAATTGTGTGATTCACTGCGGTTTGCGCTGGCGGTTGCATCTGAGAGAGGAGTGGTGACACAATGTGGAACAATAATTATCCTGCAGTGTTAAAGTCCTCCAGTGTCTCGGTGCATTCATAAATAAAGCATGTTCGAGATAATGGATTTATGTTCAATAATTCATCACCGGAATGCTTCAAATCGAGTGATATAATATGTGTCACAGTATTCTGTAACACAGTGCTTAGCCAAATTAAGTTATCTTGAAACAGATTTATTGACGGAGCCGTCGCTGCATTCATTTACTCAGCAACCATTGCTTAATTACTCCTGCCAAGCGCATAAAACAAACAATGGCGACAGACTGATTCTGAAGCGCTCTGTGTCAGAATTAACTGCACACGCGAGCTAACTGTGCAATTCAAGTCTGACCAAACACCACTGAACATTGCACGCGTTGTCCTCCCGAGCACTCGGGGCAGCTCCTGGGTTGGAGTGAAAAGGGGGCAGCGGGACCGTTTGTCATTCATGACCTTGGTGCCAGCCAGCCATACGGGCAGTTTGGTTTGATGACCCATCAGAGAATCTGTCTGGGTCCTTGCAAGAGCCAGGAGGGCCAGGGTGAGGGGGAGAGGGTGACATCCAGGGCTGCGGTCTGTTCAGCTGGACTAGGGTCAATCAAGAGGGTCGGAAGATCCAGGGCCAGCTGGAGAGCCATGATACGACTGGCCTTCATGTCCAGAATGTCCCATTCCCCGTCGCGAGAGGAGGCCATGCTGGCAGGGCGGGAGGAAGCCCACTCGCTGTCATAATTAATTACACGAGTTTGTAGGACCAGAGCGAGCATATTGTAGCTTTGCATCCAGTTGCATTTGTAGTACATGGAGAAAATCTCCCGTTCAAACTAAGAGGGAATTGCTTATGATGAAGGTGATGTAGGGTTTTTTACGTTGGGGTGTAAATGTTGAAGTATAAATCAGCTGTGCTAGTGCAAGGCCTTTTATAAAACTATGATTGTGTTTAAATCAGCCACTTCAGCAAGAAACAAATACATCAGAAGAGACGCAACTGCAATCAACACACACACACACACACACACACCGTGAGGTGTTCCAATCTAGACAAAGCTTAAGCATTCAACAGGGGCGGGGGGGGGGGGGGGGAAGAATAGAAGAAGAAAACAATTTACATGCAAATCAAACCTTATCATCTCAATCTCTTTACGCCACTCGCGTGTCAAAATTGCATTCATATGCACAGAGGCATTCAATTACTGTAGCTGTGGCTCAACTTTTCACATCTCAGCGTTTCCTATTCGGAGAGGCAGGCCCATGTACATTTAATAGGTAGCCATTCTGTTCCCCGGCTCTGCGAGGGATCACCGCGAGTGTGTCAGTTAGAGGAGATGGCAGCAAGTATCAGTGCATGAAATAAAGCTGCTGCTCCAAAGTGACAGGCCCTGGATATTGTTGGCAAATGGATGTTAAATTCACTCTGCAACCACCAGCAGCCGCACCGGCTATGAAAAATTAACTGTACTCCAGCTAAAGGGAGAGGAAATTGCTTTGCTAGATAATACCACAAAATCCTGTTTGTGAGCTCTCCATCTGTCAGATCTCCTTGCAAAGAAAGTCCTTCAGCTCTCTCTATTAAAGAGGCCGCTCTCGTGTGCTGTTCAGAGTAAAGCAGCAACAAAGACACGTCAAAGAGAGTTAGGGTAAATCCTAAATCTATGCGGTAGACATAAACTCAGTGAAGAAGACCGACTCCAGGGGCCTCGAGAACAGAGATGCTAGGCTTGTGTCAGCCACCAGAGGGCAGTGATACCGATGGCTCTGCTGAAACCTCAATCAATTCACTCTGTCCATCATTATCTTTGTACATCCTTGACCCTCTCTGTATTTTTCTTCCAAATGTGTCTCTAAATCAGCAGCCATGAGTCACCACGCAGTGCTCTGAATTTCTGGCGGTAACAAGGCATCAGTTCTTACTGGAAACAACACTGAGTCTGTGATGAGTCAGTGATCTGCAGCATGGTCTCATGCAACACTTGATAATTAGTTCAAGGCAACATCACACACTTCCCCAGAGTTACGTGAGGACAGAGGTAGGACATATTTAAAACACACTTAAAACATCTGTTTAACACACGTGTAATGTGATATGAATGAAAGATGAGTTTGATTTAGGTCAAGCAGAGATGATGAGCTGTATTTACAATTCTGGAAATGTTCCTAAAAGCCCAGATTCCAGTGCACTGGGATGATTTTGGCATCCTCTGCATGAATGTCATTTGCAAATATTAATGCCTCTGAACACTCTTTTCGCTCTTCTCTTTTTCCTTCCACCTACATCTAGACCTTTAATTGTCCAAGTGTATGTGGAGAAGTTCATTCTTAAATCTCAGTTTTCATAAGGTTGGACATTTCTTACAAATTCATAATTGTGGTGTAGGAGTAAATAAGTGGTACTTTATTTTAAAAAACAACCTTGATTTAATTAAACATAGATTATGGTTATCAGAAGCTAAAAAATAAGACCGGGATAAATATCCACCATGTGTGGGATTTTATGGTCACGTGTGATTCACTGTCCTGCCACCAGGTGTCATCATGGCACTTTAAATATTGTCTACTCCGTCCGCCGCTGGGTGTCGCTGTCGTGTTGGTCAAGTGATACAACACATGGACATTTATATCAAAACTGTGGGTTTTGCATCTGTAAAACGTCCAGTGTGAGCATTAATAATGAATATTGGGCAACATATGATTCATTTCTTCAATGAATTTGTATGGTCTTCAAACCACCGTGCCTGCAATGGCGATGTAGTTGTGCTGCTTCAGGGTGGAGCAGGGACACTGTAACAAACAGATGTAAACAAATATATATATACTGTAGGCAACACCGTACAGTTTGTACCGACAGTACGTGTGTGACACAAAAACAGAAAAAGACATTTTGTTTATAGTGTCTAAGAGCAACAGGGGGAGGATTTACATACATAATAATAGTGCAAAATGCACATCACAAACATTTTGTCGTCATTATGCAAAACTCTGGGGGACACAGTCGTGCAAAATGGCTATTTCATCAAAACACTTTTCACTTGAAATGTGTTTTGACACTAACAGTGTTTCATTGAGCCATTGGAAATATTGGGAGTTAGATAGCCTCAGTCAGCTGGCACCCTATACTGCACAATCTCCCTTCACCCATTGCAGATTTCCAGTAAAAGGCAGCTAGACAGCGAGGAATCCGACCATATGAGTGAGCATGAAGTTATTTCTGTGTTTGTGCCCCCCCCTCCCCCCTCTCCCTTCCCAACCTGGAGACTGCGCAGAAAACATCAGGGGGAGAAAAGACGCTGTGCAAGCAGAACTGAGAAAAGTTCATAGATCCCAGTTGCAGGACGTCCCGTTAAGGAGAGAGAGAGAGGGAGAGAGAGAGAGAGGGAGAGAGAGAGAGAGAGAGAGAGAGAGAGAAGGAGAGAGAGAGAGAGAGAGAGACAGAGGGAGAGAGAGAGAGAGAGAGAGAGGGAGAGAAGGAGAGAGAGAGAGAGAGAGAGAGAGAGAGAGAAGGAGAGAGAGAGAGAGAGAGAGAGAGAGAGAAGGAGAGAGAGAGAGAGAGAGAGACAGAGGGAGAGAGAGAGAGAGAGAGAGAGAGAGAGAGAGACAGAGGGAGAGAGAGAGAGAGAGAGAGAGAGACAGAGGGAGAGAGAGAGAGAGAGAGAGAGAGAGAGAGAGAGGGAGAGAAGGAGAGAGAGAGAGAGAGAGAGAGACAGAGGGAGAGAGAGAGAGAGAGACATAGAGAGAGGGAGAGAGAGAGAGAGAGACATAGAGAGAGGGAGAGAGAGAGAGGGAGAGAGAGAGAGGGAGAGAGAGAGAGGGAGAGAAGGAGAGAGAGAGAGAGAGAGAGAGACAGAGGGAGAGAGAGAGAGAGAGACATAGAGAGAGGGAGAGAGAGAGAGAGAGAGAGAGAGAGGGAGAGAAGGAGAGAGAGAGAGAGAGAGAGAGACAGAGGGAGAGAGAGAGAGAGAGACATAGAGAGAGGGAGAGAGAGAGAGAGAGACATAGAGAGAGGGAGAGAGAGAGAGAGAGACATAGAGAGAGGGAGAGAGAGAGGGAGAGAGAGAGGGGAGAGAGAGAGAGAGACATAGAGAGAGGGAGAGAGAGAGAGAGACATAGAGAGAGGGAGAGAGAGAGAGAGAGAGAGAGGGGGGGGGGGGGAGCAGCAGAGGCACCGCAGCTTGAGCCGCAGGAAGGATCACAACCCGGAGTGAACACACTCGAGCCATCGTTGACCTGGGAAAATGGGTCTAACGACGGTGTTCAGTCGTCGTCGGTTGGTTCTCAAATTGTTTCTGGTTCAGTTCATCGTCCTCCAGGCGACCTATGCTGCCCCCTCGCCGATTATCAAGTTCCCCGGAGACGACACAATCCCCAAAACAGACAAAGAAGTGGCTCTGGTGAGTTTATTGGTTGTTTTTCCTAAAAAAAAAAAAAAACTCCAAGTGGGTCAGTCAGTTTTGTGAATTAACTGATTTGCCAGGGAATGCTTTCTATAGCCCATGGCATTTATTTATGTACCTATTCCTATGTAGTTCACTTATTCAACAGAAATACTGTTAACCATAACCCTTTTCATACGCGTCTCCCCCTCAGCACTATCTGAACAAGTTTTATGGATGCCCGGAAGACAGATGTAACCTCGTGGTGCTCAAGGACACGCTGAAGAAAATGCAAAAGTTCTTCTCCCTGCAAGAGACCGGAGACATCGATGCCCAAACTGTTGAGACCATGAAAAAGCCCCGCTGCGGCGTCCCAGATGTGGCCAATTACAACTTCTTCCACAGGAAGCCCAAGTGGCAGAAGAAAGACATCACCTACAGGTCAGGGAAATAACAGGGCCGGTCTTTCTGCAGAGGCTCTGTGACTGTCCTGTACGTTTAAGTGTTCAAGTGACCTCCTGCGAGGGGCCATTTCATGGTGGGAGTGGGTCCCAGTTTCCTTCCGAATCTGAATTACTGCGCTCCGTCGCGGAGGTTTTAACTGCGTGGTTCGTAAAATGAGGCAATAACATGACAAACGGGACCCAGCACCCTGTACTGTAGGGGAATCTCATGTGCCACATCAGGACATGATATATTATATCACAGAGAGGTCAAATAACGTTGACCCCACTCGGCATGCTGTGCATAAATCGAACCATAAATGTGGAGGAATGACGATGTTTCTTAGATCAAGTCGGTCACACCACCATCATCTCGTCTCAATCTGACTGCCAGGGCGGAGTTTGACGAGTGCACAAAAGTAGAAATCCAAGGCCAGAGCCTGTTTGTCTTCGAGACATGACCACAGCTTGGCCCCGCCTGACCCCCCCGCCCTCCCCCATACTCCGGTCCACCCCACCCCCATCCACACAGCCGTGTAGCGCTTGCATTTTGTGTCTTGCGAACTCCAGCATTCCTACACAGTGTGTGTCAGGCCCTTTTTGTTTTTTGCCCCGTTTGAGGTTTACAACAATGTGGAATGGGTTCATTTATATCAACGGTTTTTGTGTGGCCTGATCATTCCAGCCCGTCTGCCCCGTGTGTTTGCAGGCACGACTGCGAGCCAAAGACAACAACAACTTAGAGATCATAGAACGCCTTTTTGGAGAAGGGACTGTTTCGACAGGCACAGAACAGAGTTTGTGGCCGAACATTGTTTCAGGAAGTATTTTGCCCGCATGACTCATTTGCTGTTGTCTGGCTTTGGCTGGATTCTTTTCCATGATCTTAAGGAAAGAAAAAGACCAATTGATACGTATACGTACATTTCAAAATGTGACACTGACCGAGGATCCTGATCACATTCGCATTGTTTGTCTTATGTTTTCGAATCGCTTGCCTTGAATGAAACGCTCTGCTCTACCCCGCAGAATTCTGGGATACTCTCTTGATTTGGACGAGGAGGTCATAAACGATGCCTTCTTCAGAGCCTTCAAAGTGTGGAGCGACGTCACCCCGCTGTCATTCACCCGCATCATGGACGGAGAGGCTGACATCATGGTTAACTTTGGCCGCAATGGTATGCCACGTGGACAGACGAGAGAGTGTAGCGAGAAGTGCAGCGAGACAAGCACGAACCCGCAACTCAGATCTTCACGTCTCCCACAACCAACTTATGATTGAGTAAAGTTGCCCAACCACTTTCAGGAGGAGCATTGTCCCAAAGTTTAGAAACAGTTGAACTGAAGTTCACCGCCTTGTTGACAAATGGTGAAGGAGCAGTAATTACTTTGATTATCACAGTGACTCCACACTCCGTATAATATAACCAGCAACACTTTAGGTAGATGAGAATTATGGTCGTTATAATAACATCACTCAGTCTGGGCCATAGCTGACGCCGCTGTCCGGAAAGAATTCAGCAGTTGTAGATAAACACTTTGAAAAAAGTATAAAAGTAGTAAGAAATATTTGATGTTTTAATATACACACAAATGTCACAACTTCTTTAACCTTTTTTTGGTTTAATTTCCTATTAAAAGCATCTTCCCTTGCGTTTTACTGGCTCACGTCGTAGCTTAAAGCAGTAGCAGTTGATGGGCGATGGACAAAAAAAAGAAAATGGCTTCTGATTTTTCTCTTGATTCGTTAACATCCACGATGTCGTCGACAGAGCACGGAGACGGTTACCCCTTTGACGGCAAAGACGGCCTCCTGGCTCACGCCTTCGCTCCGGGGCCAGGAATCGGCGGTGACTCCCACTTTGATGATGATGAGCAGTGGACCCTGGGCGAGGGCCAAGGTAACGGAGAAACACTACTGTATTGGCAAAACGTGAATCTATTGCGAAACGCTCCACTGTTTGTCCACTAGTGCACTACAATTTGAATCAGTTTGCCAAGAGATAGATTAGAGTTCACCATTTTATTCTCGACAAATGAAAGGAACCTCCAAAGTAGCAGCTCTAGTACATATCAGTTGAGATGACAGGGCACCAGCTTCAACATTGAGCACACAAATCTCACTTTGTTTTAATTGTCTTAACTCTCAGTTTTCTGGCACTCAGTATGAATAATCTCAGCCATCTGGAGGCTGAAGAGAAAAAGAAAAAAAAATATCTACCCCTTGCATTTATTTATATTTGCACATTGACCCAGATAGTTTCATGCACTTCCCATTATTCAGAATTCAGATCCTCTTGTCTGAAGCTATCACACCGATTGGAATGAACTTGTTTGGTACATCAAAGCTTTATACCATTATTGCTTATTGCTTATACAGAACCTTGCTATTGAACTGGACATTTTTGGAGAGCTTGCTCTCTGAACGTTTTTCAAATAACCACTTGTTTCCATTTGGTTCCCAACAGTATCAAAGTTAACTTGCAAAACGTTCTACTTGCTTGAGTGGGTCTCATGCTGAACTCCCATGTTCTCCTTTATAGGCATGACAGCAATGCAGCATATTAAGGAATTATTATATCATTGATAAGCTTTGGCATGATCCTTCTCCTTTCACAGTGGTGAAGGCAAAGTTCGGTAATGCTGACGGGGAGTTTTGCAGGTTCCCCTTCCTGTTCATGGGCACTGAGTACGACAGCTGTACGCCCCAGGGCCGTGACGACGGCTTCCTGTGGTGCTCCACCACCTACAACTTTGATGAAGACGGCAAATACGGATTCTGCCCTCATGAATGTAAGTCTGTCATGGGGTGCACCTTTATTTTTGACATATCATACGGCATCCACTGTACATAATATGGCATCGCAGTGTTCCTTAACATTTCTTAACAACTATGTGTCCACATTGCTGTGCACCCTTGTGGCCCCACTTGACCTCAGCAGCATTGCCCTACTTGCACGTTAACAGAACCACAGAACCACAAAGTAGTTCAGAATCAGTGTTTCCCACAGAGGCAGAGCAATGCTTCATATCAGATTAATGCCATATGCAAAGCTGCTCTGCTGATTTTGGACAGAGAGAAAGTAGGTTGGACCGTGTGCCAGGAAACTGTTGTGTTTTTTTGTTCGGAGTGGAGTATGGAATATTTCTTTTCCAAGTTACTGCCCCACTTTAGAAGACTGGGCTTTGTCAAACATTTTGTTTATCGGTGTTGCGTTGCTGTCCATGGTACTACCATGATCACATGCCCATAACAACAAACTGCCAGGGTACACATGTTGTAAGTTGTTTCATATGATGGGAACACAAGCCGCCTGGAGCCGCCTGTTACGTTAAGCTGTTCTATTGATGTAAAAAAAAAAAAAAGGTCAATTGTCCTCGCTTTCTTAATTATGGTTGTTGGTTTGTGGTTGTAACTGAAGCTTATTCTTCGTTTACCTTTTGTTCTGCAGTGCTATTCACCATGGCTGGCAACGCAGAGGGCTCTCCATGCAAGTTCCCCTTCACCTTTCAGGGGGACAAGTATGACGGATGCACCACTCAGGGCAGGGACGACGGTTACCGCTGGTGTGCCACTACTGAGGACTATGACCGTGACAAAACCTTCGGGTTCTGCCCTGAAACGGGTAGGTGGTGCCATACACCGACTTCTGTTACTGCATATCCGACTGGGCTCATCACATAAGAGGACACTTCTTCTCAAATAGTGCTTGGGTGTGTGTGGGTGTTTACACTGTTGTCAGTTTATGTGTCCTGTTCATGTGTTTTTTCAAAAGCAAATAGTGCATTTTCCTCTGTGTATATCTTGATGTGCATTGCATGGTGCCCTGTCATGTGCTAGGTCCTCAGGAATCCACCAGTCGGGCTTTTTTAGTCTTGCTTGTGGTCTGCCGAATGCCTACGAAAGTATTTTAATGTGCAGCGGCAGGGCTTATTTTCCATTCTGTCAGTGGGACCGGTTTTAGGGCTGAAGCAGTGAAGTAAGAAGTGAGTAAGACAGAGAGGTACAGCCACTGGGGCTTTCCTCTGGTTCTAATTGACTGGGAATGTAGCTTTGTTGTAGGGCCTTGTGCGATAGCTTGTGCTGAATAAGAAATGTTTCTCTGTTTATAACAGCGCAAAAACCATCTTGCCAAATTGAGAATGATCTCTCTGAGAGAAAATCAATTTGGGCTGGTGGTACTTGGTGTTCTGCCCAGGTATTGATGTTGTGTGCCGGCTGCCTTCATTATGTTCTTCTCAATCATCTGCGCTGATTTCACAGTATGATTACACAGACCAAATTGCTCTGGAAATGAAAACGTTGGCAAATGAATGAGCTTATAAGACAGTGAGGTGAACTGAGGTCACTGCACATTTCACTTTGACTTTTTCAGTTTGACTTTTGTCGTTCCTGCCTCCAGCCTTGTCAACAGTTGGAGGAAACGCAGAGGGAAGCCCCTGTGTCTTCCCCTTCACCTTCCTGGGAGACACATACGAGGCCTGCACCGCATCTGGACGCAGTGACGGCAAGATGTGGTGCGCAAGCACCAAAAGCTATGATGATGACCGCAAATGGGGTTTCTGTCCTGACCAAGGTATGAAGGCATGGACCAGTAGTATTTGTGGACAGTTCTTGCTGTAGTTGTGGGATTAGCAGCCACCTTGATTTGCCACAAAGGACAAAGGAACGAGTGCCAGACAATTTATTTACAAAAAACTATGTATTAGTTACCCAGACTGTCCGTCAGAAAAAAAAAAATCTTGTTTATTGCCAAGTAGGTCTTAAATACAATTTGCTTTGGTATTTTGGTGCATAACAAAACAAATTTAAAAAAAAACTAATAAGCACTTTTAGTACAAGGAGAAGAACAGCAATGAAAAACCACATAATAACATTAAATATGTAAAAATAAAAATTTGATGAAAATATCTGAAAGCATGTGCAAGTGGAAACAGCGCAATCTCTCACTGACGGTAACAACTGCACAGGTTATGCTTGAGAACAAGTGCAAGTGATCCACATGGTGAATGTAATGTTTAATGAGGGAATTTAGGTTGTATATTTGTTTAAGTGTTTAAAGATTCATTCATAATCCTTATTCACTCAGACTTGTGTCAACCTTCAAATGAAGATCGTTCTTTTCGGGTTTTTTTGATCATTGTGTCACACCTTTTCAGGCTACAGTTTGTTCCTGGTGGCAGCTCATGAGTTCGGCCATGCCCTTGGCTTGGAGCACTCTCAGGACCCCGGAGCACTGATGGCCCCGATTTACACCTTCACCAAAGACTTCCGACTCTCTCACGATGACATCTCAGGCATCCAGGAGCTCTATGGTGAGATGAAATGACATGTGTGCCTAATGCAAGAACAACAAACTGCACTATGTTATATGTAATATGTCTAATTAATACATTAAAAAACGAAATATGCTGGTATATCTCTTAACAGGTGGGTCCACAGACAAGCCGCTGTCTCCGACTCAGGGTCCAGTCACTCCAATGGACATCTGTAAGGAGCCAGTTATCTTTGACGCTGTTGCACAAATCCGAGGAGAGACCTTCTTCTTCAAGGACAGGTAATCACCTCAAACAGGAGGTCCTAATATTGTTTTGGTGCATATGCCACGAGGAGCACTAACAGGCAAGCCGTCCAAAGTCAATGCTCTTGATCATGATGTTTGAATGTGCTCGCCGCAATGTTTCCATTAGCTCCATGTTTGACTTTCTCGAAAACTTGCAACACTGCCAGAGTCTGGCAGAATATCCCCTCTGTGATCTATGGGAAGAAAACAAACAAAACCCAATAGCCTACTTGCGGCTTTATGACTTGGGCAAGTGAAATCAGGCAGCCTACACAAGTTGGATTTCATAATATTCTTCCCCACAAACCCCCCCCCCCCCCCCATTTGATATAAGGTATCCTGTCAATTATTGTTTCTCATATTGCAGTCTTGTACCACTTAAAGCTTGTGGTTTAGATGCTTGTTCTGTGATGTGACAATTAGTAAGAGGGAAAAACAAACTATTTGTCTACGCATGCAGTGACAACCAAAATAGTCATCAGCCATAAACACAGTCTACAGTCATCTCCTCCGCTGGCACCAGTGAACCCAAAGTGGAGTAAGGTTACAGTGTGTATACTGGCTGACCCTCGTGCAGTGCAGCGGTCTTTGTGAGTCAGTGCATTTCCCCATATATATGGGGGAACATTTTCAACAACAGCTGAAGTTTGTTACAGTCAAATTCTCCTGAGGGAACAATGTGGGGAAATGTGACTGATAGAAAACACAAATAGCATACTTGGTTGGTTATGATGTGTTAATGCTTCGAAATGCTCTGCGCAATATTGACTCCTTGCCATTTCAAGGTTAGTTGAGCTGTATATCTGCCATGGCCATTTTGGAAAATCATCCTAAAAAAATAGGTGAGCAGACGTCTGTACCAAAGAGTGTACTCTTTCATTTTGCCTGCTCCTAAACCCCCTAAGAACCTGGACTTAGGGAAACAAGCCACAGACCTGCTCACAGTTCCTGCTTTTCACCTTGCCGTGGATCTCTTCCGCACATTTGCAGTGATCGACAGAGCAGCACATGGGCTCACAGTGTGCTCTGTGGACCATGAAACTTTGGCTCTGTTGCTGGAAATCCAACCGGTCTGAAGCTGTATTCTCTCAAAAGCATCAGACCAAGTCACAACTGTGAAAAAAGACAGATAAACATACCTGATCATCAACTGTGCTGTTCTATGATTTTCAACTATGCCATCCAGATACTTTTGAGGTACCAATAGAAGTGAAAATCATTATGTACCCGATGTTCTTGTTGAAAGATGGGACTATGCTACTATATTTATCTTCAACTTGGCCTATTTCAGCAGATGTTCATACTTGATTGCAATGGTTTGCTCAGCAGCTCACTGTCTAACAACCATTGTTGTTAACACTAGTGTTCAACCATAAGGTGTTGCACTATATATTTTCAAGCAACTATTAATTTGACATGGCTTGAATTTCAGTTATTAGTGAAAATGTGTCAATTCATGAGAAAACTATGAGCCACTCATCTGAAGGCAAGGGAGAGAACTTAAGCACAGAGTCCGCTCAAGGCACAGAAATGAATGTACAGTATAGTATCACTCTAGTAAAGTTTCAGTATTGACCTGCTGTTCTGACCTTTCCTCTCCCTTTCCCGCTCTGGTACCAACTAAGCTTTTTAGCATCAGAAGAAAGAGCGTTGCCCCCTGGGCTCCAGGGCTAATGCTCACTAGACCCTTCCGTTGTACAAATTGGACTCCCCCTTTTTCTCCTGGCTCAGCAATATTTATGATGTAGGACAAATCTTGACATGATGCAATGAGCAATGCTTGTAGCCCTCCCCGAGCTCAGCATTAGAGTGTGTCTGTCTGTCTGGAGGCTTAAGGGGAAGCCAATTATAAAGTCTGTCTCGTAGAACTTTGGCCAACCTACTAATTAGGTTTCTTGTGTATTTATGACTGTAATTTTGCAGAACAAATATTCTCAGAGGTAACACATGCTCATGTGCTTGTATCCTAACATGCAGCCACAGCCAAAGGCTGTTTGCAATGTACAGCATTTCCTATGGATTCCAGTCCTGGTTGATCTAGAAACAAACATGGTTATGATGTTTAAAGAAATTGCAGTTTGATCCCACAACACAACACAACACTTATTCAGCAGCCACTTTGTTAGAAAAAGATCAGAAGAGCAACTAGTGAATTATTTTACAACAACCAAACAAACTAGCATTGTTTTAATAAAGAAGTCAGTCGAGACTTATACACAATCTGAATCTGTACATGATGCAAGTGTAATTCCTCACAAATGCAAGAAAGTTGACTACCCTGCTTAGAAGTTGTAAAGCCGCTGATAAAAACTGACAATGACAATTGTTTGACATTACATTTCCTGGGACTGCTTGCTATTCCTTGGGCTGGTGAACACAGAGCAGAATGCAACTAAGGATCACAGGCGAACAGACAAATGACTGGGCAGGTACAGAGCTGGAGAAGCAGAAAAGAGACAGAGAGGATTGACGGCTCAAAAGCTGGGTTGACTAGTGAAATTGTTCCGAAGGGTGTCACCCAAGGCAGGACCTCTCTGGAGGTCCAACAGAAGGCGGATGATAAAGGCATGGTCTCTCCAGAGGCAGAATAGTTGGGAAGGCTGGTTCTCCCTGGAGGGTACAGCAGGGGAGGCTGGGTCTCAGTGAAAGCTGGCAGGTCCACAGACTACAGATCAGGCTTGAGCAAAAGAGACGGTGCTGGCCCAACTGCAGAATGGAGAACAGGCGGGATATCCAGAGCTGGCGCTGGCTGGACTGCTGACTAGGGATCAGGTGAAGATGTCAGCCTGACCATTGACTGAGTGACCCCTCATGCAGGAGCAGAGTGGATGACCTGGGGCTTATGCTTGGGCTAGCTTCTGAAAACCTGAGGCTCAGGCATGGATTTGCTTCTGGAAATGTGCGGCTGAGGCTTGGGCTGGCTGCTGGTATGGCTGGGCAACTTGCTGTCAGAGGAGCAGGTCAGCTGAGTCACGGGAACCATGATGTTCATTAGCAGTAGTTTACTGTGGCTCTAACGGTGCAAAGATGGTGGACAGTTAACAGTGAAGCTGTTATCAATATCAAATTTCAACTAAATGGCATACATTGATTGTTTCCTTGTGAATCACGCATAGATGGGAAATCTGACTCTCTTTATTGAAGAGATAAAGCCCTCGGGATATTATTGGTACATGGCCTAAACTTAGCAAACTGATCGACAAGAACGCAGCTAAAATAGATGATTGGTTCAGATTGGAATATGTCCCTCGTTAATCCTCACATAAACAAAACTTGTATGTGGTGATGTATGTATGCAATCCATGTTTAAGTTTCGTCTTCATTTTCTCATTATCACAACTTATCTTTGAAATCTGTAGATGGTTTTCTTTTAAAAAATAGGTCAGTGGAAAAGAGTTTGGGAAGCTGCCGTTGTTGTGCAGCTGCGAATTGGAAATCCGGGCAAGATGGGTCTTGTTCCGCTGGCGTCGGCAGCCCTAGTCCTAACGAGAACCAGATGCTCATGAATCAGGCCATTGTGGCTGGCTCAGCCAGTGAAGCACTTGCACTAACCCCCAACTCCACTCGCTCACCGACACATGCACACACTGTTACTCTCTCCACCTCATCCTCAACCCCCTCTGCTCCTCTTTCACGCTCACTCACATTTCATCCTCAGCTCATCTACCTTATGATCGCTCACCCACTCATTATGTATCTGCCAGGTTCTTGTTCAGGTCGGTCAACTTCAGAAGCAAGCCCAGCGGCCCTATGCTAGTGGCCACCTACTGGCCTGACCTGCCTGCCAAGATAGACGCTGCCTATGAAAACCCAATGGAGGAAAAAACAGTCTTCTTCTCAGGTATGCTGGAGAAGACGAGCAACAGCTGATTTAAAGCTTGCCCAAAGTTGGTGTCTTATTACATAAACTGTGCAACCTCATCCCTGTGGCTCTGTGGTGATCAGAGAAACACACATTTCCATGAGTATTAAAGGAGGTTTCTCTACTTATTCACCATTTGGATGCTTTACCCTTAACAGTTAGGCGTTTCTATGAACTGAAATATTAGGAAACAGGAATGTTGGCACTCTTGTGTGCACTCTTGGGACTCTGTATTAGTGGTTTATGATGCATTGTTGCATCGTATTAAAATGGCAATATTACTGAATACTAATGAGGTTTTTGTAATAGATCTCAAGACATTAGCAGCACAGCTGGTTTGGCTATAGGGGGAAACTGTGTTTTTAAAATATACTTTCCAACAGTACAGCATGTCTTCAGTGTTATTTTAGCAACTATTCTACTTTTCTAATAAAAAAAATGTCTCCTAGGCGATGAAATGTGGGTCTACAAAGCAGATGCGTTGGAGAGAGGTTACCCCAAGAAGCTCTCCAGCCTTGACCTTCCCACAGACCTGGCCCAAATCGACGCTGCCTTCAACTTTAGGAAGAACAGCAAGACGTATCTTTTTGCTGGGGACAAATTCTGGAGGTGAGGACTCAAACTAATGCAAACCATTTGTGAGCATATAACCCTTGTCTGACACACCCTAGCTTCATCACCTCATTTTCCAGTCCTGGGTTACGCCTGGATCAAGTTTGTGAACTAAAAGCACTGTTGACCACAACAGCTGTGTTACCCTTGCACAACACGGAATTTCATGCTGTTGTCGACTAACTGTTTTATCTCCATGGGAGTATGAGCGGTGAGTTTGTGTTTGTGTATGTGAGGAAACTCTAATGTACTCATCAAATGATCTACTTTTACTGTTTTGTGTGTACAGATATGATGAAAGTACCAAGACAATGGACGCTGGCTTCCCCAAACTCATTGCTGACTCCTGGAATGGGATCCCAGATGGCATTGACTCTGCCTTCACTCTTAATGGCATTGGTAAAAGAATATATATATTTTTACATAATCTGTGAATGAAGATGCTCTGTATGATTTGAAGTAGGAAACTCTTGCCAGAAGCTAGCAGCAAAAGTTGCTAACATGCTCACATGACAATGAGACATAGATGTTAATGGTTATCTGCCCCAAATGGTATTATTTTCAATCCTTCCAGTAGTTGAAGGATCCAGTACATTACCCAAAAAATAAACAAAAAGGTAAACCTCATGGTGGCGATAGAGAACAAGGCCGGAATTTATCAAAGTCATTAGGATTCATCCTCTCTGAACTTTGAACATCTGTTTGAAAATGGATGGCATGACGGACTGTTGGGCCACAGCCAACCCTCGAGCCATGTCACCAGCGACAGCCTCATTTTGTTATAATATGAAAAATGCAAACCTAAACTTACCTTTTATACCCCGAAACAAAAGCTACAGTGCATTTGTGTACTAATCGCAGGAGAGCAAATCAACAATGATCACTGTTCAGGTTCTGACCAATGATCAGAAGGCATCCTGGGCCCACATCTTTGGTTGAGTCTCTTAAGGCGAGAAAGGGTAAAGAGTTTTTTGCAGGTTGTTGTCCTCTGACTTGTACGCTGTGTGCTGGTTCCCTGCCGATTGGCTTTACCTACCTCTGGTAAGATTGCAGACAAATAAAGTTTACTCTAACAGCAAGTCTGGCTCTGGGCCTCTGTCTCGGCAACCCAGCCAGCAGTGATGATGCCTTCAAGCCAGAACTGAACTGTTTACAGGAACTGACTACACATAGAAAATACAGTGGCAGATGGGAAGTTAGGGAGTCATCTGTGGTCTGATGTTGATAGAACAAGATATGGTCAGTTGGAGAGCAACTGCTTTATACTGAATCTCTTACGGAAAAATTGAGTTTTCTGTGAGTGATGACACATGACAGTTTGCTTTCCTTGTTAGGGAGCAGGGCAACAAATCCAGTCAATGTTGGCGATTTGAGGCATGATACAGGGAAATTTCCTCCTAAGACTGTTACTGTCGGCCATGTATCCTTAGGGTTAGAGATATTATGTAGATTTTTCTGCTTGTGGCAAGCAGCCAGGGATTTTTCCATTACTGCTCTCTGAACATAAACACAGTACAGCGAGCGTCACATTGCCCCTTCCCCACACGGTGAACAAACACATTTATATAAAGAAAGTCTGTTCCCCTCCACAGAGGTGCCTCTGTAAGGTGGCTGATTGACATAATTAGGAGAGAGCTCGCCCGAGGCCTGATTGAAACTGTCTGCTGATCTATATGCTTTGGATTTTTTTGCTGTTATTAGAAGATACTATATTTTTTTCTCTTGTTTACGCAAACAGATTTCATGCAGTGGATGATTAACTTGAGAACATATTCTGAACACGGTCTCGCATTGCGCTTGTCTTTTCAACAGATTACAGCTACTTCTTCAAAGGCAACCACTATTTCAAACTGGAAGACAGCAGCTTGAAGATCGTCAAGCTGGGAGAAATCACAAAGGACTGGCTCGGGTGTTGAGTGTCTCAAAACATTTCTCGCAAGTTGCTAATTCCCGTAATGATGTCTGGCCTCATGAGGACATTGGCATATTATCATACACAGCTTGAGGTCGCTGCAGTGCACACTGTTGTAAGTTTTTTTATCCTGGCAACTGTGCACGCTCTTGTGGGAGACGTGTCCCTTCCAACCTGTATAACCAGCCTCCAGCTTTGTAGCAAGGCACCTCACCTTCTACACAGGCTCAACATAGGCAACTGGATATTACTGTGTGATATTGACATTGTATTTGTTATGCTGATGCAGATTTATTTCAATATGTACCCCGTCTTATTGTTTTATATTTTTTGTTGTTTGTTTTTTAAAACTCAGACATCAGGTATGTCCACACTGCATTGAACGCAGTGCTATACTTTGCTGTGAGATGCTACCGTATTAATGCAAATTTGATTTCGAAAGGCTGTTTTACACCAAATGTTGGCTTAGAATGATTTCTATGTCCAGGGTACTAAGTGCAGTTTTATAAATGTATCAGTTTTGATCGATTAACTTTTTTCACTGTTGAGCAATACATTTGAAAAAAAAAAATGAATTTGCACAATGTGTCTGACCGAAGATGGTGCTTTAGAGATTGCTTTTGCATATAGTCCTAAATATATATATATGTATACACAACTTGTATTCAGTGTAACTATGTCTGATGTGACTATAGTATGGTCTGAGTGTCAGAAAGTAGGTTATGCAGGCACACATTACTCTTAATTTGGTTTAGCACTTTTTTATAGGACTATACATGGGAACTAAACAACGTGGAGACCAAATAATCGTCATGGCAACTCCATGTTGCATGTCCCTTTACTCATGGTACAGACAGATCAAAGGCACAGGTTGCCTCTAGAGGCTGTATAGATTTGCTGCATGATGGAATCATGACAAGAGTACCGCAGTAGTATTGTTTAATTACATTTTTTTACATTTTTTTTTTTTTTACATTTTCTTTAACGTTTCTTACCTTGGTTTTAGCAAAAAAACAAAACAAAAATGGTGTTTTCTGATGTTTTAAATGCTTTTGCACTTTGTTACTGTCATCAATAAAGATGAAAGATGGTCATTATAATGTGGATCAGTGATTAACAGAAGAGGATCTTAATATACTGTGCAATGCTGTGGGTTGACACAATTACAGACCTTCAATCCCATAGCCAACGTCCACACTAGCCCATGTTGAACTAGAATGGCACCTAGTAGAGCGCATACCTCCACCAAGGCCCAACAGTCCCCTTGTGAAATCCCTCGTAAACCACTAGGTCTGGTGTTGGATCCCCACTAAATTGCACACACTCATTGAAATCGGTCTCCAAAACATACTTGATTTTCTTTTCATCAAGATTCATGCATTATTCCCTGGGAAACAGATCCCCGATTAGCACCTTTGTCCAGGACATGGTGAAAACATAACCTCCTTAGTGGAGGAAATTCCAGTTCTTCAAACCCAACCCCAACTGAAGTCTGATTGATATTCACTAAAAGAATATTGGGTCCAGAGTTTAACAAAAAGCAATAAACAACAAAAATTCAGTTCAAATAATTTTGTTTGTCAATTTCTTTGAATTCAGTTCTTTGTAATGCCAGATGAATGAATGAAATCTATGTATAGGATATTAGAATATTGTCAGAGTTACCTCTGGGCTGTGGATTTTCTTGTTCGCCCATGATATTAGAGCCTGGGCAAAGTTTCCTGCTTCGCTGAGGTCCAGGATTGTTTGAAGACCACCAGCGTGATGAAGAGGAGTAGATTGTGTTTTACTCAATAACCAAGGACTTTACTGCTTCTGCTCCTGCTTCTGCTGCTACTGCTGCTGTTGCAACTGACACGCTGCAAGACAGACTTTGTTTTCTCCAGTGGTACACCTCCATAATGATTTGTAGTTGTCTATATTTAAAGTAAGATGGATGGGTTACCAAAGTGGATTTGGAGATTTCATTGGTAGAACAAGGGGGTGTGACTTATTACATTACTGTAAAAAGGAGTGCTCCAAACAGTTTGAGGGGAGGCTCAGTTCATGAAAATGAAAGATATTAAAGACATTAGTCACCTTAGTTATGAAAGGATGATAGAATTGCTTTTGCGATTTGCTTAAAAAGATAGATCAGATATACACTACACAACTTCCCCCGAGTCACAAATTAATAATGCTTTAGGACAAAACTGTTTTTTTAGCATTAGGTGTAGTCTGAGGTCAAACAGCAATATGGATTCTGTGGGATCAAATAATAATGCTAACCTAAGCACCCAAAAATTAAGCCTAATAAGGCAAACTAAGGTGAGGCAAAGAGGTGCTTTTTCTGAGATGAGGCCCACACCTTCTAAAAGTCCAGGTGTCCAGCTATCATGTTACTTTTAGCTGCCCAGTAAGCATGAATATGTTACCTCAGTATCTGCAATATAATCAAAATGTTTCTTGTGCAAATGATGGGCTGTTGTGCAAATTATGTCTTTTTCACAAATACACAAAATATCTCTACAGATGAAAAACTGTTTTTTACACATGGGGTGATAAACACGACAGGCTGTGGGAAACTCATTTCACGAGCTCAAAATATAAATGAGCCTTATTTACTGAAACTGAATTCTTCATCCCAACATTTCCAACTCCTCGTACTATACTGCGACAGACTCATCATTTAAATTCAAGCCAGCAGCCCAGTTTAGCCTCAGCTTGAGAAAGAAGCCAGCAGTCCCACCAAGGTTACTTGGGAAAGGGCACATGCCAGTTGTGTGCGTCATTTCTTAATAACTCCGCGGAAACGTGTAAGCAGCTTTTTGAGCCCGAAGCTGGTCGTGGTGGAACAGTTTTCGGCTACTTCACAATGTGCTGGTGGTAATTCAGTCTATTGCAATGCAGGACAACTGAGAAGATGGCCATACATTTTGTATGGGCAAATCTGAATTTGCAAAGCACCTAGCTGCACCAGTAGTAAAATGAATATAATGGGGTAAAAAGTACAATAAGGTAAGTAACAATAGGAATGTACAAAATTAGGAATATAATGTAGCATTTAAATGAAAATGCCTCGAAAATTGTACTTAAGAACAGTACTTCAATAGTACATGTACTTACTTTCCACCCATGCTGAGCAGTAACAAGAGTCAGGGCGCGACCAAGTGAGATCTGTTTCGTTGTGAAACTGCGCCATCTTGTGGTCATTCATGAGAGCTTGTAAAGAGAAAAAAAAAACATGCCAAAACCACATATAGACTGTGAACCATGCTGTGATCATTTACATACACATACATACACATGCATATCTATATATGTTTGATACTGGTGCTCATGCAGTAATTGTGCCTTATCTCTAACGTTTCTTGGGACGTGGCTGCTCTGATTTATAAAGTATATCTGCGCTTCCTGTCCAGTGACCGAACAGTCACCGTTTGGCTTCGTGCTTTCGTCCGATTAATGGTGACATTTCACTGCAGATATGTGCAACTGGCAACACTGCACACTTCACACGTTCCCAACGAGGCTTCGTGGACTGTAGAAGAAGAAGAAGAAAACCCCAAAACGGCCCAACACACTGGTCGGACTCGACCCCTGCTGCAGCCACGTTGGAGGCGGAGCTTCACGCGTGACCAGGCCGGGTCAGCTCACGTTGTTGTGCGTCTCTGCTCGCCGCCGGTGCGGTTGCCCGATAGTCTCTCTCTCTCTCTCTCTCTCTCTCTCTGTGTGTGTGTGTGTGTGTGAATGCGGGGCCCGCGCTGAGGAAGTGAGATGTGAAGATCGCGGCGGCCGGCTGCACAGCGACGTCCTCTCCGCTCCGCCCCGCGCCCCGGGACCATGACGCCCGCACAGCGAGTGGTCGCGCTGCCGCGGCAGCAGTCGCTGCTCCTGCCCGCCGTCATCAACCCGTTCGTGCAGGACACCAAGCTGTCCAGGGCTGCCATACTGAAAGTGAGTACGGCGCTGCGCGAGAAGGGGCGTCGGTCGTCGATTGTCTGCGGAGAAGTGTGAGATTACACTTCACAGCCAAGCGGGGGGGGGGGGGGGCGCTGCTGTGCAACCAGGGCCTTTAATCTTCCCCCAGCGAGGCTTTGACAATCGGCTTGTGATGCCTTGTTATTCGCGTGGCGCACAATGAGAGCCGTTGTGCGCCTTTCTGCAAAGCCTGTCCCAGTGGTGTGGATTTGCACACTGCCGCATACCTCTGTTCCGGGGACTGTTCAGAAAAATCAGGGTTCACTAGACGTTTTCCTTTGAGGCGCATGAAGGGGGCCTGCTGTGGCGTGATGGTGTGTCCATGTGTTCCTCTCCGTGCAGTGTGTCCTCCTGGGGATCTTCCTGGTCCCCATTCGAGCCATCCTGCTGTCCCTGGTTCTCATGGTGACCTGGCCCGTGGCCGTCATCATCACCTTCAAGCATCCTCTGAAAGGTGCCGTGGAGCCAATGACAGGCTGGAGACGGTAACTAGGGTGGCGGACGCCCCGTCCCACTGCACCACACAGCCCCCTGCAGTGCTGCCCAGGTCTCAGGGGGCCGACAGTTGTCAGACACACTTAATACGCTTAGATCACCCAACCCTCTTAGTGTGCTCATCTTCCTCTGCCTCCTTGCTGTACGGTTTGTTTACATGCACATTCAATTCAACATTTTAACCTGGTCGCTCAAGTTAATTGAGTTTGGGTTAATGTGTTGCCATATTACCAAGGGTAGGGCATCTGTGTTTTGGTTGGACATCATTTCTTTATCCGGTTCTACTTTCTGACCATATTTTAACATTTCAGTAACTCATAAGCCATCCTATCCAGTACAATTGATAAGAAATAGGAAACAAATCCGGATTTAGCAAACATATATTGAGTGTCACTGTTTCAAATAGTATATGCAATCGTATTTTTTTTTCAAAGGCAGCAGCATATTCTCAAAATAACTTTTCCTGTCAAAACGTGTGAAGCTGCTTGCTGAATCACGCTCGTCTAGATTGTATCTGCACCAGCACCACAAGTACTACCTCAGCTCCGTTCCCCTCAGTTCTCAGAAAAGAACCAGTGGTGTTATAGCTTCAGATTACTATCTTTAATATGAGCGCATGCACTACCCGGTGTGAATAAGCGCAGGCACACGAACGAGCGTTGCGGTGAATGAACCCGTTGCCAGGAGCTAGACAAGTTGTGATTGAGCGGGGACCTCAGGGTCACAGTGATGTCTCGGTTTGCCCGCTCTCACTTCAGTTTTGAGCGCTCGGTCGAGTCTGATCCCCCTCCGATGTCCAAACTCTCCTCGCTCTTGATTTATTTTTTTTAACCTGAAATCCGTCACGGAGCAAGGCGAGACTAGTCGGTCGCCCGTGAATCAATCAAGCGTTGGTATGGCAACTTCAAATCCAGATCTGTCTGCTTCACGAGAACGGGTATATCAAACTGTTAAAAGTCATATAAATAACACAAATAATCACTCGAAATCACTTGACAGTACAATGCATGGTTGTGAATGGTGAACACCAAACAGGGTGCAGCATTTTTAGCGGTTGTAGCAGCTGTGCCATAATGCAGTGATAAAGTTTTGCGTTTGACAAGAAAAAGTCTTTGTGACCTTAGACCACAGCTTTTTATGTGATTATGACCAAGCATGGTGTACGGTATGTGACAGACACATGGGTTAGCTTATCTTGTCATATTCTAAGGTCACCCATTTATTGTTTTGCTGCTAACAGCCTCAGCAAGTCTGGAAGCTTAGGTTTTATTTTGAAAGGACAAGATTAGTAAATTGTTAAATTTCCCAATTAAAAGTGATAATTGTAAATGTATTGAAAGTTTATTAAATCTGTAAGCACTATTGAAGCAGTACTTTGGTAAGGTAATATTTGTGATGTTAATGTCGACTACATGTTAAAAACTTGTCTTGCAGATCCCACTGAGAATAAACAACCAAATTTGTCTGATCTTCTACCTCGATCTCAATCAATGTCAAGCTCATCGTGTTTTGGTTTTCAGGATTAAATGAGTCCCAATGGCTCTCATTAACTAATGTGTGAAGCTACTCTCAGTTCACAAGTCATACTGTATGCTCCTTGCCCTGTGCAGAATTGTAAAAAGGCAAAGTAAAAAGATATTTGGCAGTGGTGAAGACGTGGTGAAAAACTCAAAAAATGCAAGTATGTTTTGAGCTTTCGGCATATTTAAGCAGGCAGCCTCTTATTCATCATAATTTTATAAACTGATAGCATATCAACATGTTGGATTCTATGTGTTTGTGTACTACACTGCTTTACATGGCGTTTAGCTTTCGGACATATTAATGCAGCTCTTAAGTGCTCAGGAAGTTTTAAAAGTTCCACTTCACCATGGGTCGTTTCATCACAGCGTCTCAATCGACAGTGTAGTGTGACTTGTCACCGTTTCTCGACATGATGAGGAAGTGACTCATAGAGAAAGGATTATTGTTTAGGGTTCAGTCAAGACAGAAATGGCGTAACTCTTCCTGTTTCAAAAACACCAGTTAAGTGAGTCCATTTGTTAAAAATAATTCGGACATTTTGGCCCCTATTATGCAATAGAGCTGGCGGTGTTCATGATTAACAAAATACTCACAACTTGCACTACCTGTAGCCTCTTCATTTAACAAAACTTTCCTCAATCTCATGAATGCGACCATCTAAAGCTGCGGTCATCCGCAGGTTCATGTGTCGGAGGTTGATGGCCGCCTTGGGGAGGACTTACTATTTCTGCATGGGCTTCAGAGTGGTGGTCAAGGGCAAGCAGGTCAGCAGCAGTGAGGCCCCCATCCTGGCTGTGGCCCCCCACTCCACCTTTTTTGATGGCATCGTGTGCATAGTCGCCGGCCTGCCCTCCACCGTCTCCCGCGTCGAGAACCTGGCAACACCCATCTTTGGCAGTGAGACACTTTTTTTTTTTGTTGCTTTGCTGATGTTGCCGTGTGGTTTGTGGAGGCCTCCTTTGTTCTCACAACCACTATGTGTCACGTGTGTGTGTGTGTGTGTGTGTGTGTGTGTGTGTGTGTGTGTGTGTGTGTGTTGCTTCAAAGATAGCATTCAGTTCAACTCTTTCATTGACAGAGCAGTCCAGCCAACTCAGACCAATGACAGATTTTAATAAAAAACCTTCCACGTAATGTTGGTGTCATTAGTGACTGTTTAATGAGATGGCACTGCCTTGTTCAATGCAGATAAAGCACTGTTATTACCCAAGGCCTGTAAAACAGTAAGTTTATGATCAATATTTATTTTTGCTCTCTCCGAAGGGTTCGTGCGCTGCCTCCAGCCAGTGCTTGTGTCCAGAAAGGACCCAGACTCGAGGAAGAACACAATCCAAGAGATTGACAGCAGAGCCAAGTCAGGAGGCCGCTGGCCACAGGTCTGTTACAACACACCAAGGAAAACAGCCGTTGTAGACTATGACAGTAGTCGCTCAGAAAACTCCAAAAACCAAAGAGTCGTAACCCTGGAAATTGGCTTGCCTTCGTAGGTTTTTCTGAAAATGCTTGTCCATTAAATTGTGTCATAGAAATTAGCCAAAATTCACATGATGAAAGTTCAAATACAAGCAGTGTTATCATAAAGTTGCTTCGCATATTAGTGGCTGTATATGACCATTTCCTACTCAACAGAAGTTATACAGCGTGTGATTTTAAAGCAAAACAATATTTATTTTTTTTTAAATATCAGCTTCAGAATCTTGGATGGTACACAAATCTATTATTGGGAGAATGGCGTCATTGTCATGCCACAGCCACACCATGCAAAGTTCATCTCACGGCAAAATGTTTGGTCGGTCTTTTTACATCAATAAGCCACAGTGAGCTTGCACATAATTGCATTGTCCAATGCAAATTATGTGCAATATGTGCCAGTATCATTACGCCAACATCATTGCACACATATTGCACATTCAACTTAGTATTTGGGCTGAAAACGCAAGTTGTATTTCAGCTAAACGGAATCTCTGTCATTCTTTATAGTTTTCATCGCCACTGTCACAACAAATATAACTATATATCGTATTTGTGTAACATTTCCTCGTCAGTCAACATGACTCTTTGACTTCTGAGGTTGTTGGTTGCACGCGTGTGCAGCTGTGTATAGGGAGCCTCCCACCGTGCCTTGTATATACGACAGTGATGAATTACGTCTTGTCCCTGCAGGGGGACCCTGACAGTACCCCTGAGCAATCGTGTTACTTTAACATTTACAAATTATGCCTTCCCCCCCCCCCTCAGGTTCTCATATTTCCAGAGGGAACGTGTACAAATCGCTCATGTCTTATCACTTTCAAACAAGGTAAGGTATGAAATTCAAAGTGTGGTAAAGACGAGGAATATGATTACTGATAAATTTAAAAAAAACACAAAGAGACAAACATTTATTTATCAACACTTACAAATCTGTGACTCAGGGTACATCTAGCATTTCCACCTGGCAGACACTGAATCCCCTGAGCAGATACGATACACAACAGAAAGGTGGCTTGACAACACACAACTCCATTTACTCATAATGTGATGTGGTTTGTACATCGACTTACTACTCCACAAAACTTAACATGTCAGGACTTAAATGTCATACCCTTGCACACTTAATCAACTTTCATTCATGTGGATGAGACATTCAATGTTTTTTTCAAAACCACGTTGTCCCGCTGCACCTCTAGGTGCCTTTATCCCAGGGGTCTCTGTGCAGCCTGTGCTTATGAGGTACCCCAACACACTGGTGAGTGAAAGTGACTAATATATTTCACGTCACATCCGGAGAGCCAAATATATTGATGCTACACTGACTGTATTCCACTAGTTTGTGTAACCGGGTTGAGGGAGACCGTTGATGTCTTAAGCAGAAGTATTTACTACAGGAGCTCAACATTGAGGAGACTTCTGGTTCGTTCACTGATCAAAAAGTGGTCAGGTGCATGGAAAACCTTTTCATCCCGCTCAACACGGTGTATTTAACTCTCAGAATCATGTCTTCATTGAACAGACACAATGGCTCCATAGTGTCTCCTCTGACTCTGCAGATACAGGACAAAGGGCGACCTGACCTTGCTGAAGACTAAACATTTTAACATTCAGGATACCCCCCCCCAACAGATTGCACAAGTAATAAATATACAGCACAGGCAGAACCATAGATGAATGATATACATACCAATCAACCGCAAGTTTCCCTCCTTCCAAACATAATACATTGATTCGGATTTACATCTGAGCAACCGCTAAGGAATTGTTATCATCCCCTTATATTTGCAGTTTTTAGTGGTTTAGATTTGCCGAGCGAACCACCTGAATACTTTCATTCACAAAGACGGACTGATGGCAACACCAGAAGATGAACTGTATCACAAACACACCTACCAGCTAATGGTGTATCTATCTCTTCTCCCCACTGTTGGTGTTTTGTGAAGCTTTATGTTTCCCCTCTGCTTTTTGCCTCCAGGATACAGTGACTTGGACTTGGCAGGGGTTCAGCTCGTGAGTTGGCTCTTTATTATTGTGCATCTTGAGCAGTTTCTAATGTTTCACTTGTAGATTGTTTATTGTAAATGTCGTGTCTGCTGCTCCTTTATATCAACAATAAAAACACAATAAAACTGTTGCCTTGCTTGTATTCCATGCAGGAAGACTCTGCTGCTTCTAACACTGTGCCAGCTGTACACCACAGTAGAGATAGAGGTAATTCTGTTTTCCTTCATACATACACCAACATTGTTTTTACCTCTGACATAAACATTAGTAATAAAAACTTTGACTATTAATTGTAATTTGCCGTATATTATATTTATTTGTTTCGAGGAAACTGCTGAAATCTCCTTGGATTTTTACTCGACTTAAAGGTCCTGAATATGTGTTTTTGCGCAAGAGGGAGGGGATTAGGTTTCCATGCAATTGTTTAGCAATTTTCTTTCTGCTTGATCCCTCTTGTGACCTTTTTGTTTTTATCGGGCTGCTCTCTTTTCAAGTTCCTGCCGCCGTACATACCCATAGAGGAGGAGAAGAAAACCGCGCCTCTGTTTGCCAGCCGAGTGCGAGAAACTATGGCGCAGTGAGTAAAGCCTTGAGTGCACATTCCACTGTTGGAGCACAAAGGGCAGTACAATAAAGTGCAATAGAAAGCTAAACGCTATGCACAAGGTTGTGCAAGTGACACATACAATGTCAAACACTTGGAGAATACATGTAAGATAAAGAATAGAGGTGTTTAAGTAATGGCCAACATTTAGATTAAAAGTTTGTGCTTCTACACTGACATGAGTCAAATTAGTTTGGAATAACTTTCCTTGCAATAACTTTCCTTGCATTCCTCTGATCAGTCTGACCTCACCTTGCATACCTTCCTGGCCTGCTGCGTCCAGCTCTTCACAAGCATTTCAAATGTAAACTGTGCATGCATGTATGTTTTCAGTGCTTTGGGAGTTCCAGTGACAGACCACACATATGAAGACTGCCGTCTTATGATCTCTGCCGGCGAAATGACTCTGCCCATGGAGGCCGGCCTGGTTGAGTTCACCAAAATCAGCCGCAAACTCCAGTAAGACACATTTTGCCTTCGTATGCTGTCGGTGCCATTAGGCAGGGGTTTAAGATCGACAAATATTGCTTGAAGGTGTTGGGTTTGTAATTTTTTTTTTTGTTCTCTATGACATCAGTCTGAAGTGGGACAATGTGCGAAAGGAACTGGAGGGCTTCGCGGCCATGGCCAGCTCCTGTAAGGGAGGACGGATCACTATTGAGGAGTTTGCCAGATTCCTGAAGCTCCCCGTCAGCCCGGTCCTCGAGGAGCTGTTTGCACTGTTCGACAGGGTGAGACACATTCACTGTGAATACAATGTTTCTGTCCTTATAGAAGCCACATCAAGTTAGACCACTGATTGATACTTATACACTGTGAATGACCCATTAAACACTGAAGCCGGTTTGGTTGACCCACAGCCAGAGTGTCAGAATTTAGTTAGTGTAAAATACCGTCTGTCATAATAATCTGTGCAATTAATGACTGAAGAATCGTTTGTTGCTGCCGCTTTCACCCCCATCTAGAACGGCGATGGCACTATCGACTTCAGAGAGTACGTGATCGGCGTGACCATCTTGTGTCGACCAGCCAACACCGAAGATGTTCTACAAATGGCTTTCCGGGTAGGACAAATATATTCTGATATTCTTCTGCTCCTAATACGGTTGGAAAGAAAATGGAAAATGTTGGAAGTGTATTGTTTTGTTTGGTTAATAATTTTTTCATTTATTTTATTTTGGGGGTTGTTGTGTTCTAACCATGGGTTTGCATCTACAGTTAGTTTGGTGGGGACGCATTGGACTGGTCTACGTACCAGACCACATTTGATATCCATCCATATTTGTAATTATATGCAATAGGTCATTTTACTTTATTTCAGGTTGCCTTTTGAGAACTGGTCTGGGAAAACGGCGTATTACAGCTTAAACGGCTAACTCTGGCTTATTTACAGTATTTTGTCTGTTGATTAATGATCAAATGAAAAACAAGTTTGTGGCAAAATTCTCCGTGTATCAACAGAACCTATAATGTTCAGTTGTAAAACTAAATTTAAATATAAGAATATTCATATTACAGTAAGTATATTTCAAAAAGATATTTGATTTTAGCAACCAGAGGAGCAGGCGGAGTCCGTACCACAGTAGGAAGAACAGAAACGGCTTTCAGAGAGGCTTGGATAATGTCAAGTGAACAGTGTGTGTCTGTTGTGGAGAGCGTGGAGACATTTTGCATAAAGTCAAATTGTGGTTGTGGCAACACAGTTCTGGTGTTTATGTACTGTGACAAGAAAGCGTTAAATGTATCTCCCCAATTTCATGGTCTCTTTTTCCCCCCCTCACCCATATTCACACAAATAACCTTTTGATTTTCCTGAACTTGAAACCATTTGAGGGGCAATTTCAATCTCTCCCTCGCTCCCCTCTGTCATGCAGCTGTTTGACACGGATGAGGACGAGAAGATCACCCGAGAGGAGTTCACGGCCCTGCTGCGCTCCGCTCTGGGTGTGTCGGACCTAAACATGACCAAGCTCTTCAAGGAGATCGACGCTGACTGCTCTGGTTTCATCACCTTCAGTGAGTAGATGCTTTGCCTCAATACAAAGGTCTAACGCCTGTCCACACTTTAACCTCCTTATCGTATTTCCACCAGGATATGATGGAATGGGGAAGTTGCAGTTGCAGCCGCAGTGTTTTCCTAACGCTTCTCTCCCTGTGCCTTCAATTTTCCAGGTGAATTTCAAGCCTTCGCCACGAGCCACCCGGAGTACGCCAAGCTCTTCACCACCTACCTGGAGCTTCAGAGATATCAAGCGATCCAGGAGGCGTTGCCCGGTGATCTGGAACTGGCCGGTCAGACCAGTTCAGGCGAGAAGCAGGAGGACAGCACCTCCGACAAGAAAGATGACTGAGACCGACGACGACGACAGCACGACCCGTCTCGACTGCGCCGAGAGACAGACAACTCTACGGACTGCACTGAGAAGGGAAAGGCAGCGGAGTCAAGTCGTTTGCTACAGCAGAGCCATGTTATGGAGTCTTTTCTATTTTCAATTTTAGTGCCTTATAGAGATTTTAAAGAATTACTACCCAAGTCACTGCACAACAAATGTCTCATAGCCAGAGGCTGGTATTGCTTTTACCATGTGTGTGTTACATGTCCGTTAGAACAAAGAAAAACAAATCAAATGCAGAAACTTGTTCTAGTGAAATGTGTAAACCCTGCAATCGGTAGAGTTCTAATGTTAATAATAGTGTTTTATACTTAAATATTTTTTACAGATCATCATAAAAACTCATCTCTATGTTTCTTACTTATACACACACCATTCTCTGTAGCCTGAGCGTACCCTCGCTTGGACTTAGATGAACTTAGCGCTGTGTTGTACCTTATCCGTTGCCTCTGTGGTCTTCTGTACATGAGGGGGGAAATTTGCCAAACACAAGACGATTTTTTGTGTGATATGAGCAAAGCGCCCTAATGTTTCTGCGTTGCCGTATAATTAGTGTACAGTGAGCTTTATTAAGATCTAGCCAATCTGGCAACATGCAGATGCTCTGCATTGTCTACCAAGAGCGAACACGCTGTGCGTTACACTTTGTTTTTCTTCCTGCGCTCAGGGACACGGACCTAACACGGATGTATAATTAGCCAGAGGTTTTGCTTTGCATGTGTATCTATTTGCATCTCTACCCGGGCTTTTGTTTTTGCTGAGACAGCAGCGAATCCATGCAGCTTTGAGTTTACTAAAACAAATCAAGCATTGGAAATTAGGGCAATTTGTGAGCAAAAAGGCAACAGTGCTCATTTCACAACAGCATGTTCCGGGGGGGGGTCTGCTTTCAGATTAACTAGCACCACTGTTATTTATTTAACAAGGTGGAGTGCAATTAGGTGATTTTTTTCTTCTTTCTTTATAGCTAACTCTGCCAAGTTTGAATTTTAAAATAAAACAAGGACACCATTTTAACTCTTGCCTGACTTGTGTGTGTTTTTTTTCCAACACCGAGGAAACTTGTAACGACTTTCATAGACTTTATTTGTAATTATGCATGAGTGCAATGAATTGGCTACGGCTGTGCCTCTGGTCCTTTAAACCACCACCAGGTGCCAGTAGTTATCCGTTACACGTCTGTGTGTGTGTGTGTGTGTGTGTGTGTGTGTGTGTGTGTGTGTGTGTGTGTGTGTGTGTGTGTGTGTGTGTGTGTGTGTGTGTGACCTTAAAATTGAGATCAAAGCAGGGCGATGAGTTACACTTTGAGTTAGTGTGTTCATGCATGTATTGGTGACGGTTGGAAAAAACAATATCAAACTGCAATACTACAGATAGGTATTGTGAGTGAAGGGCAGACATTTTGATTGTTTGCCAATGAGCCAACAAGCACAATATCAGGACCCAGAAATGGTCGCTAGGGCTGCAACACTTAAAAGCCAACTATTTTGATAATCGATTAATTGGTTCAAACAGTATTTATGAAAAAAAAGTCAGAATTCTCTGATTTCAGCTACTTAGATGTGAATATTTTCTTTTTTCTTTGCTCCTCTACGACAGTATACTAAATATCTTTGGTGTGTGGACGGAACAAAACATCATATTGGAGTTTTTGGAAACACCATCGACATTGTTTGAAAATGATCGTCAGATTAATCGATTATGAAAATATTCGTCATTTGCAGCCCTACAGCTCGCTCAGATTTAACTCATGAATTGAATTTCTTGAACAGCACAGAGCAAATATTGAAGTTTCAAAAAGCACATTAAATCCGGAGCAGAGGGTAGGTCGTGACATCATCTTTATGATGTCACACCAGCAGAAAAATGAAACAAATCTTTAAATGCTTTTCCCATGTGTGAATATAATTTTGCAAACGATTAAATGTATTGGATGTTATCAGTTGTTGTTAAAGTCCCAAGACTCCACCCTACCTGCAGACAGCCACTCCTAATTTGACCACACCCCTAAGACTTTAAAGGCCGGCCCTTTGAGCCTGTGAACCCTCTTTTTCCCTCCAAAAAAATTCGGTCAGAACAAAGGGATCCACGGATGTGAGTTCAGATGGACTGTTCACCTTCAAAATGTTTATCAATTGAGATATGGCATATATTGTTTGAATGGTAACATTGTTTTGTGCTTTATTATGCTAGATTCCAGAGTTTAATCGAGAGAATAGAGAGAAAATGTGCAATGGCATATTGTGGATGCATTAATGCGTCTAAAACAACTTACTTTGGTATTATTTGTTTGAAAAGATTTGGATTTGTAATATTTGCCCTTTTATTATTCCTTTTGTAGAGAAAAAAAATCCAATGTGTTACCATCTCAACCAACCTTTGGCGCACAATACACAAATGTAATTCTGGATCCTGTGTTTAAATGTGCACCACATTAGACGTTCTCTGAACCAACACCAGCACCCTCGATATAGTTGTATTAAATGTCATATAAATCCTTGTGCATCCAATAGACATTTTCATTCAACTACTCAAGTTATCCATCTTGGTCAAAACAAGACTTGTCCTTTCGAGTGCGGGGGCCATGAATCCATTTCCTCCTGCTCAACTGTTGTCAGGAAAATAGTTCATCTGTAAGGAGGCCATAATGCAAATACAAACCTAATGTATCCTGTCCTAAATACACACATGCGCGCGCAAATTCGCACACACACACAAACTCAAGAGATGCACAGCGGTTGAAGTGAATGATGCAGGGCGGCTCACTTCATTAAAAGCCCGCTGTTGGATAGAGCTGTGATTACCAGCTGTTATTTCCACCTTCAATTTGTTTTAACCTTTTCAAACGTACAGAGCCTCATTTCATTTTAATCAAAATTGATGAGATGGCATGGAATCAATTATGTCACATTGTTGCCGCACTTACAACGGCGTGATATCCCCCCCCCCCACCACCCGCACAGCTCCCGCTCTCCTCTGCCTCGTTCCCTCTGCATGGCTGTTTTTCTATCGCTGTATCTATTTCAGCACCGCCTGGGGGCTGATACTGTCGCAGTAAATTGCTGGGAGATACGTGACGGTAATCTGATTTGTGCTCCATAGGACCTGAGTGAGTGAGCGGCCTCTTGTTTGCGGACCCAGGCTGGACACAGGCCTCATACGGATGAGGGACTCGGTGTGCCGGGCTGGAGGGAAAAGGTCAGAACCGACAGGCCTCGCTGTTAAACCGACGTGACACTGCTGTGGGCCTCAATTTCGACCAGGTCGTCCGGCTTTCTCGGGCAAAACAAGGACGAGTTCCACTCCACAAGCTTAAATCCGTTCGGCCATTTATTTCACATACTGTAAGGGTGCACCTGTTCTACAGTGCTCATTGGTTCGACCTGTGTAGGCTTAATGCTGCATGCCTTGTATCAGCTCCCTAAATTCAAAGTAATTCAGTCACACACTGACAGTATGAACATGTTTCACATCTGGATAAATACATCAAATGCAGATGGACAGCAGATGCAAGTTTGACCTGCTCCACTGCGAAACCACGTTGAAGCGCTGCCTTGTCAGTACAACAGTTCAACAGACAGGTTTTTTAAAAAAAGGTAAGAAGTGAACAGGGCTGTTTTTGCATTCATATGTAAGAGGAGGAAATAAAGTTATTTTGCCTTAGTGTTCCTATAGAATAGACCTTCCTGCTTATAACAACAGGATACCTGGATGTGTGTATATACACTCCTGGGATCCCCCCTCCTTTGTCCTGGATGATGAACATGGATGTAGGGCTACATACAGGCGGAACAGTTTGTGTTAACGTGAGCCAAAAGATTATAGGTGAGGTAACAACACTGTAAAATGCTGGAAAGGTCGAGCAAGTCTTGTACAATTCAAAATGTATCATCTCCTCTATCTATTACATCCACTGGAATACCAAGACTAAATGTTAGTCATGGCTGTGTGAATCATCGAAAAAGGAAACATCTTGCATCATCATTTAATAGACAGTTCCTGTTAAATCATGACGTGATGGGCGTATGGCAAACACCGTGATGTCCAGCATAATTTAAAATAAAATAATTCTCAGAATTCGAGTAACGCCTGGCGACGAGATCGGGACTTTGTCCTCTCTTAGTGATACTGTCTTCATTCAAGTCCCTTTAAAGAGGCAACAGAAAACTTTTGTGACCCCCCACCATGTTCCAGGTGGTTTGATCGCTGTCGTAGAGACGCTGCAGTAGCAAGATGCCGCGGGTAATTTTCCTCCGAACCTTCTGAGGAAGTTGTTAACGCCACTTTGGCGATAACGGAGGAGAAGAAAGAAGTGCACCCTTCTCACCTGGAAAATCCACCACCAAGGACATGGAGGATAACTGGAACCCCAAGGAAAAGGAGGGTGAACTACTCAATTGATGAATCTCGTTCCCCTATGGACGGCCAAAAAATGCGGAGGAACATGACTGATGTACTGAACTGGGGTCGTCTGTAATGTATGGTAAAAGACCCCGGCCACGGGAGCTTGAATAAAGTGTCGAGGTAAAAAAAAGATTCCTCCTCTTAACCTATCCCGATCTCACTTTGACTCATTTGTCTGGACTTGCTTTCTAACCTTCTGTGTATCTCCATAGGGCTGAAACAGCCCCCGTTCCCCAGTGCCTGAATGTTGTGTGGTCGCCACCTACAGATCACTTCGCCGTAGAAAGACCAAATTAGATAAATTGTGTTTTGCCTGTGGTCCTGTTGGTTTTGTGTGGCTTCAGACTGGTCCAGTCTGCTCTGAACTTTCATTTGTGTTTTTATTTTTTTGTATTTGTGTGGTGTGACATATGTCCACTTCAGTTCATTTACATCCGAGTGTTTACGTCTACAGACAGGAGCATGGTGTGGATTTTTACACATTGTTGTGCGTCATGCACGCGCACACCCACAACAAACGCCTCATCTTTGACTGCTGCGGGATTGAGCCTGGCCAGTTGTCTCTGTCGGCTCTTCGTGGGAGTTCCTCCAAACCTCATTGTTACGTTTCCGTCTCGCGCCAGATGACACCTTGTTGATTTTCTCCCTCCCATTATTCTCTCAGGAAAGTGATTGTTCCTCATTTCCCATGTGACGATTTGTAGGAAGAGTAAAGGTCCTGGTGAGGGCAAGGTTTGGGGAACCGTACGAAACATCAGTGGCCCACCGGCGGTATCTGCACCGGTATCTGCAGCACAGGTTTGTTTTCTTTCTCTTTATTTTGATTCTCTTCCAGATGGTTTTTGGATGAGGGGCAGCCACTTTTCCTGTGTAATATTTGAGGATGGGTCAGCGTGAGGTTGTGGAAAACACATTTGTCTCGTACTTGTCAGTATGACTGGCCAAATAAGGCGTGGAAGATTTTTATAGATTCCAAACAAACTCGAGCTCGTCTCTCTACTGTCTCTCTGTGAGAAAAGGAAAAACATCTTCAGTCACTGGGACCAATGTCTCCATTTATTTGAAGGAGCCAAGTGAGGGAAAGCATGCGTTGCAGTGTTTATGCAATAAGAAATGTCCTTATGGAAATACAGAAGACGTAAGTTCAGTTGAAACTTACTTGTAGTCTCAAACTTAGTCTCCATCAGAGCATTGTTTCCCTCACTTTTTTTTTTTTCTTTTCCTCCAAGTGCCCACAGCTCAAACAGCAATCATGCCTGTCTTCATGCTGTCATGCCTCCCTTTCTGTGCCCCCTAATTACTACCCACCATTCAAACTCAACTTACAGGCACCCACTATTGTGTTCTTCATGTACCACCCACTTGGGGAGTGGAGGGGTGGGACCTACTCAAAGATAAAACTCCTGTATGTAGAGGAAGGAGACTGCCAGCAAACCTGGTTGTTATTTTGAGCGCTGTTTGAAGGACAATGGCACCACACTGTCAAATGTTTGTTTTGGAATGCGTGCGTTGGTTCGAAGCACAAGATGAGGTGCTCACATTAACAAGTCTTGTTTTCGCTGGTATTCGTACATCGCCCTTCCCAGATGTGTCGCTGGCCGCAGAGAAAACCCTGCCGCCTCTGTAACTGGACATCTTGCGCTGCTGTTTCTTCTCACTGAATGTATACAGCATGTGCAGGAAAGAAGACTTAACATTGCTGAGGTTCTTAAATCTTTGCAGATACTAGTTAAGCCCAGAGAGCAGCTTAATGACACTGTCTTTCTGGAGGCCTGCAGAGATTTAAAGCAGAGAGTTTAGAATGGGCTGCAGAACAAAAGCAAACCCCACTCATTGCTAATTCCACGGCCTGATTACCATGGGATAATGATCTGGTACTTTAAGTCTAAGGAATGACAAAGCAAGAAATGCACTTTTTTTTCTCTCCTCCTTCCACTTGTGAGCAAGAAGGTACTCGGTGAAAGAATGTTTATCAAAGGACCAACTAGCCCTTTCCAAATTTTAGAATCCTGGCTTACACATGCCGAGAGTCTCACTCAAGCTGTGTCATAAATCCTCTGATGAATGTTAAAAGGTTGTATTGCACTGTGACTGGAACTGTGAGGTTAGATGGGTGAAAGGGTGTGTGCGTGTGTGCGTGTGTGTTAAAAGTTAATGTAAAGTCACAGTGCACGTTTGTGCACATTTACAGACGTGCGCGAGGGTGAAAAAGACGGAACGGACCCCGGGCTGTGACCCCAACCGAATGTACGGGTTAAATCCAGGGGACACACCGAGGCTGCGTCTCGTTCGATTAGCTTCTCAACCTAATGCCGACATTGGGAGAGCCCAAACCTTCAAACGGAGCGGGAGGTGAAATCTCTGGAACTGTTCACTGCCAGAAGAGGGGATCCAAGAGGGATCCAAAGTAAAGGGTAAAGGATGAAGTCATTTTGCCTCAAGCAGCCCAGTACACCTCCGTGGGTACAGCATGATGGTTGAGGTTATGGGTCAGTTCCATCTTATTCTCAATATAAAACCTGGATATGCACCTGCATATTGACCTGAGGGACAGTTTCCCTCAAATTGGATGTGCCGCTGTGCATTACTGCTGACTCGACAATTTGAAGAAGCACGGTTGTTTTATGTGTAGCATCACACAATACTTTAAAATACACATTTAAAACTACAATACATGATTATGTCACAACTCAAAATATGAGTTTAATTCTTGGCTTGGGAAGTAAACAGAGATAACAACTTAAAATGTACCTGATCATACGAAACAAAGTGCAAAAGAATAGAACTTATTCGGGGAAAAACATCAGTAATAACACATTATCCTTCCTTGTTACCCGATCCTTCACTTTACCATCACTGCAGTTATTCAATCTTCGCGAACAAAAACGCCCCAAACCAGCCCTATTAGGGATTTATAAAAACAAGCACTGGGGAGCAAAGAGGACATTCATTGACTTAAATGGGATGAACTGATCAACCATATCTAATAGAAATCATTGCCCTTGGCAAAAGCTGGAGTACAATTTAATTACACATGGAACACAGTGCTTTTACTGCTTCTTAGAAAACTGTAATTCAATCTGTTCAGAACAGAGACGAAAAAGATAAAGTCTAAATAAAAACATTAAAAAAGTTTTCTTTTAGCCTATGTAAAATTCAAATACTCATGTTGAAGCTGAAGGTATAGGGACCCCGTATGTCTCTTGGAAAACCTTTAATCCAAACAACCCGTCTGAGATGAAGAGACACGGTCTGTCTTTCTACCCTCCTCTAAAAACTCTCTCCTTCAAATTATCAAACATACACAAATCGTATAATGCTTCCATCATGTTTCTTTTCTGAACATAATATTCATTTATAAGAAGGGAGATAGGCCATATCACGCAGCTCTCTATTCGTGAATTAATTTAAAAAACCTCTGTAATCCCGGCTGAATGCTCCAATGTCACGTAAGAAGCAGATGCACAAGTTTATGGGAACTTGAGCTCTGGCAAAAAAAAAAAAACGATCATGCCAAGCCAACGTCAAACTGGAGAGAAATTGGTCAATTATAAAATATCACGTGGAGGAGAGGGAGGAAAGCGATTTAAAAGCTCGCATTTTATATCGTCTCTGCTGGAGAAGGCGAGTCTCATAGCTCCTTCAGAATGGGCAGTCGTCCCTCAGACGCATCTGGACAGCGAGAGCATCTGGTCATGGAGCGGTGTCCCTAGCTTCACCAAGTACGGAGGAAAGCCTTTCAGACTTTGCAATGCTTTACTAACGGCGACTTTTTTTCAACAACATTTATTTTATCAGCAAAGAATTGTTTGAGTAGATTGTTCCACGCACAATGCGCTGAACAAAAGAGGCATTCGCTCTGAAGTGTCTTTCACTTGACACCTGCTGCTGCTGCTGCTGCTGCTGTGCATCAGACTACAGACAATGTTTTATCTTAATACTGCACTTGTGTTCGTTGCACACAGACTTTAGGTATGTCTGCTATAGGAGGAAGAATGTCACAAATGACAGCCCTAACCTGTACTTGTCGCCGTGCGTAACTTCCTTGGAACTTTACGCACGAACGCCAAACCTGTCTAAACTCTTTTTTTGTTGTAATCTCCTTCTCTCCCCTCCTCTCCAGCCCATGAACGCAGAGGTCTCTGCTGTAGTGTCGGCGGAGAACGCTCGTTCATCTGGGGTTCTTCAGCGGGACTGCCGTCCGCGTTCTAGCGCGCCGACTCAGGCCATCAGCTCCGCCGGAACCCGCAGGGGGTCGTGAGAGCGTCGGGCCGGCGTGCGCCTCGTACGCACCGCAGAGAAGATGAATATCCAGGTTGCGCCGGAACACAAGCTCTCGTCAGTGGCCCCGCTGAAACAGTGCAATGTGGAGAAAAAGGAGGTAGAACTGATACTGGTCAAGGACCAGAATGGCGTCCAATACACCAATTCCTCCATCGTCCCCACCCCTGGCAACGCAGGTCCTCCTGGATCCACCGATGAAGAGCGAGAAACTTGGGGCAAGAAAATTGACTTTCTCTTGTCGGTCATTGGCTTCGCGGTGGACCTGGCCAATGTTTGGAGATTTCCTTACTTGTGCTACAAAAATGGAGGGGGTGAGTAAACCATGTATTTCTGATAGATGAATGTGCGCAGATGATCAGAGAGATGCGCGTCTCTTAGGTTTAAGTATTACATCCTTATAGTAAATGTGATTTTAAACAGCGCCTATGATTTTCTACTTTAACTTTTAAATGTTGTTAAAACCATCTCACAAAGTAAATGCCACCGCACAGTGATCATAGATCAGATTTTAGTAATTTTGTTGAACTGTTGTTCTAATTTGGTTCTTATTGCAGTGTCTCAGGTGTATTCATGAGCGAGTGCATTCATGTTAAATGACGAAGGGAATATCTTAAATCTTTTCTTCAAGGTATGCACATAAAAAAAAGATAATGTGTAAAACATCCAACTCCTGTACTGTACCAGACATGACTGACGAAAAAAATGTGCCACCGTCTCCTGGCAAATCCACACAATACTTAACACATTTTAAATATCTTGCAAGATTTCTTTGTTAAGACTGGAAATACCATCGTCCCTGTTCACATTTACTCTGCAAGTCTGGATACAAGGTCACCTCAGAACTGTAGTTTCACTGCAGTGAGCAAGGGAAATCAGTAGAGTGACGGGATCACTAACAATCTTTTTCTTTATCTTCAGTCATCAGAAGCTTCAAGACAACATCTACTTGTATACGATTTAAATTCGGATCTTGATAGCTGATTTTAAATATACTTTTATTCGCCCAAACTTAAAATTATGAAAACAAGTGTCTGAGCTCTGTGCTAGTCTGTAAATCAGATTTTTTTCCCCCAGATACTTGCAATGTTTTCAAAACTATTGAACAGTGAAGCAGCACAGTAGTTACTGTGCAATGCATGGTGGAGGCAACAAAGGATGGTTTCAAACCGCCTTGTTTTACCTTCAACACTCATGACAACAGAGTGCTCACTAGAAAGTGTGTGTGTGTGTGTGTGTGTGTGTGTGTGTGTGTGTGTGTGTGTGTGTGTGTGTGTGTGTGTGTGTGTGTGTGTGTGTGTGTGTGTGTGTGTGTGTGTGTGTGTGTGTGTGTGTGTGTGTGTGTGTGTGTGTGTGTGTGTGTGTGTGTGTGTGTGTGTCCATTCTCACGGTGAAAAAAATCAACATGTTGTGCTCAGTGCCCCAGAGGGTCAACTCCACCACTGGGCTGTCAATCATATTGGTCCTCAGCGAAAAACGTATTCATTACTGTAGATAATGTGCCATCCGTGATGGACAATGTCAAGAACAATTCAATTACCGGAGGTCATTTCCTCGTCGGTGGATGTGCTACTGAGGCACAGCATGAAAATAGCTGTGAGCCTTCCTGTGTGTTATGCTGTGGTCTTTTTCCAAGAATGTCAAGGCCGTCAACCGTCCGCCCACCCGCAACTTTTCTTTTCTTTTTCGGGGGGGGTGCTTTCTTTGCAATCAAAATGAATGTCACTCTAACGATGAAAAAAACACTCAATGTCACATAAAATTTTTTCTCTATTTCTCCAGGTGCCTTTTTGATCCCCTACATTCTTTTCTTGGTCATTGCGGGGATGCCATTGTTCTATATGGAACTTGCCTTGGGCCAGTACAACAGGGAAGGGGCAGCCACAGTTTGGAAGATATGCCCCGTCTTTAAAGGTGAACTGTAACGCAAAACACACACACACAAATGTGAAGCTCAATATCTATTTACCTTAGACTCTCATATATCATCTTAAACGGTGCTTACTTGCCGCTCTGTCGTGTCATTTTTGTTGTTGCTTTTCTTCAGGTTCCTTTCATTTCATCCCTTGTCTTCCCCCCTAAAGGGTTCATAGGTGTCACTTTAAGCTGATCTCTCTGCCACATCACCTCTCTGCAACTGAAATGAGAACTTTATACCGCTGTCTATGTTCATGTAAAAGTTGATTAACACCATGAATCTCAAATGAAACAGATTCTAATATGCACTTTATCACAGAGAAAAGCTTGGACCACATTGGAATAAATAATGTGATGTTGTAGACTTATGTTGTGTAAACTTTAAACTGAAGCTGATGCAACCGGGCATTAACAAAACATTTTTTGTTTTTTTCCTGCTGTGATATGAAGTTAACTTTAAATCTAATCCCTGCATAAAGCTGTTAAGACTCTTCTCACTAGCGTTAGTTTCGCAAGAGAAGATCTTACAACGTGTTGGAAAACTATAACTGTAGAGAAGACCTGACCTTCTCTCACTTTTGTAGTCCCTTATTGAATAAATTATTATTTAATACTGTCCGACAACCACCTCGTCGGCACTTCTGAATCAACACCCTTTCCCTGCTTTTGTTGGCGCCAGCGCTAAGGAGAGTTTGTTATTTTCCTGCCTAGAATGAGCGGGTGATGGGTTTATGGACGTCTCTGCTTCCATCACATTCCAGTGGAGTCAAAATGAGCCAGGATGCTTTTTTAAAAATTATTTTTGAATTAGTGAAAAACAATGGAAAGTATGCATTAATGCCCAGTAGATGTGAGTGAATTTGGAGAGGCTGATTAAATGTTTGTTCATCAGGATGTACCCTCCACGACACTGCTGATGTCTGTACCATATGTTGGCAATGGGGCGGCACGGTGGTGTAGACTTTAGCGCTGCCGCCTCACGGCAAAAAGCCTCCCGGTTCGAACCAACAAGGGCCTGTGTGTGTGTGTGGAGTGTGTTCTCTCCGGGTTCTCCGGCTTCCTCCCACAGTCCAGAGACAGGCAGACTTGGGTTAGGTTATGATTAGAGACTCTAAATTGACCACAGGTCTGAATGTGGCCCTGCGATATGTTGGCGATCTGTCCAGTGTCGGCTGAGCGAGACGCGCAACCCTTAAAGCATAAAGTGGTATAGTTAATGGATGGAAGGATGGCTGGATAAGGGCAGTGACATGGTGCGTGAAAATGAACTTAACTGAGTAATACTTAACTATAGGGGATTTTTGTAAAATAAATACACACATACATACATGTCATAAATACACACATACTATGCACAACAGCTCACGGTGGGGGATGTCCTGAATGTTGCGGTCTCTGATACATGCTGACGTAACTGCTTTTCCAGAATGAGCGGCTTTAACCTTGCATTCCACCTGCTATGTGTGATTTGTTGATGCTGCCATATCTCGGGTAACAGCTCATAAATGTCCATTTTTTTACCGTAGTAAAAGTGGAGTTAACACAGGGCAGGCAATATGTAAAACATCTAAGACTGTGTGTCAAGTGAACTTGCACAAGGCTGATGTTCCTAGTTTCTAAACCACTGTAAAGAAAGGAATGTAGGTGCATAACATGACACAGGTATTACATAGAGCTGTGAGAGTAAACCATGGTTTGTCCTCCCTCACCAACAACCCTATGTTCCTCAGGTGTGGGCTACACTGTGATCCTCATAGCCCTGTATGTAGGCTTCTACTACAACGTCATCATCGCCTGGTCCCTCCACTACCTGTTCTCCTCCATGGCCAGCGAGCTGCCGTGGCTCAAATGTGGCAACATCTGGAACAGTGAGAACTGCACGGACCCCAAAGCGATTAACGGATCCGTCCTCGGCAACGGGTCTTACGCCAAGTACAAGATCACCCCGGCAGCGGAGTACTATGAGTAAGTGATTTCACAAAGATATTTTGTCATGAGATGAGATAACGAGATGAGATAAGTCATATTTCTTCAGCCTCACCCTTTTCATTTTCAGTCGAGGTTTAATATACTAAAACAGTTTAGTCTCGTCTTAGTCAAAGAACACTATACACATTCAAACTGGAAAGATAAATAAACATTAGCAAATCTTATGCAACAGCTGTCGCAATATGAGTCAATCAGAAAGTAGCCAGAAGAAAGAAAACCCTCCATTACTAAAAAAGCACCTTGTACAACAGTCCTGATATAAATCGTCTTCTTACTATGTTGAGTTCTGTCAGAGTTGTGGCAGAAAGTTATCAGATCTATTCTGTAACTTGTTGGTCAAAGTGGTAATTTTGTAGTAGATTGTGTTATACAATAAGTGTGTAGATAGTTCATTACCTTTTAAATTTGTAAATGAAAACATTTGCGGTCTTGTTTTACACAAGGGATGCTAAGAACTAAAACACCTACTGCCCAAAAGACTTTAATGAAGACCAAAACATATTTCAAAAATATTAATTCTGATAACCAGTAGATGTGTCAGACAACATTTACCTGTCACGGACCCATTCAGTGTGAACAAAACATTATTGGCCAAGCTGACGGAGCTACTGACTTTCAATGAGTCTGAATTGAGCAATTCCATGTTGTCAAGAGATGCTAATAGATAGGGTTACGCCTCTGTACTTACTCGTTGACTAAATATGGCTGAAAATTATATTTAGCATCTTAACGTTGACATTTACGTACGTCTTGAGGTTAGTTGTTTTCTTCCTAGTGATTTTGTAGCCTCGGGGCTTCTCTCCTAACAAAACTACTCACTCACTGTTTCTCTCAGCTGTGTTTTATTTGAAGAGGGTCCAAGCGTCAACCCCGTCTAGTTGCCATTATGTAATCTAATCTCCTACAGCCATAGCGTTTTAGTGAATGGCTAGTTTCAGGCTTGCGCGCGTTCCGGGTTGCGTTGCTGTTGCTGCCGAATGACCAGAAACACTGTCGAGGTTTGTCGCGGTTTGAAGACACGCCGTGTAATTTCGTCACCTCTTCTTTCGTCAATTACGCTACGTTAGTCCCCTCGTTTTTCGTCAACCATGCTGATATCGTCACAGTTGGTGCGTAATGAAGTTGGTGTGCCTAGTCATTGTGTCATCTTAGTCATGGAAAAGAAGTCGGTGACGGACATTTTTTTGGTAGTTTCTGTTAATAAAAGTAACACACCTGTGTGGGACTTTTCCACATCTATTGTATGCAAATTTAGGAATCATTCTTTGGTAACATGACTTTTTCAAGTTTTAACAGGAACACAATACTGTTTCTAGTACAAAGGTGCCAAGATTCTTAACTATGAATGGCCAAAAATTAATCTTGGTGGAAGGCCTCGGGCCAAAAATAAATGTTTATGTTATGTGAAATTACATTAGATTAAAATGTATTATATATATTTTTTTTTTTGAAAATTAACACACTGAATCCAAAATAAAATTTCAAAATAATAAAAACCCTACTCTTTAATCTGCCTTACAGTAATTTTATTAATTTGCAGAGACGACCCATATGCTTCTTTTTGGGAGCATAAACCTATTTAAAAGGCAAGACACCTGTCTGACAGAAAGTGACTGCAACTGTGGAAATCTGATTATGTACTTTTAAGCTGCACAAAATGTACATTCTGTAGTCATTACGTTTAGGAATTTACAGCAGGAGGAGAATAATGTCAATGTCAAATGCCATGCGGTGCCAAAAGAAAGGGAGCACGGGCCAAAGTTGGGCGGCCTTGATCTAGTACATCACCAGCAACCGAACGCATCACATAAAGTAACCTTTAGTCACACAGCTGTGTAGTTTCTGTTGCTACCATGCAACTCTCAGGCAAGGCTGAATTCATGCTGAGGTCATAAATCACAAGTCAAGCAATCCAGTAAATGTCCCACTGTGGCGATTTTACTCGCTGTTAAACAGAATCCTGCTACAATGTCATATTTAGTATTCAGTGTTTTCATGAATTCAGAAAGATTAACATACTGTCCCGCAAGTGACTGTCGCCTCTGCGCTCATAGCACTACCTTTAGATTTTACTGTGAATGTTTGTTTGGACAGTTATAAATGATAGTGAGTCAGCACAGTCCACCCAGCAACAGCATCACAGGGAAATTATATTTTTCTTGTTTTGTGGATGTTGTCTGATTAATACGAGCACAGTATGTACATGCCAATGGAACCGCCGTCCGTGTGAGGGTGACGAGTCGCTGAAACACGAACACACCCCAAAAATGATCCAGCCATACAAACGTTTGCACTGTAAAAAAGTGTATACAGAAAGAGATCAAATGTCCACTTTGAAGCGCACAAAAGAAGCCCCATCTGTTTATACTGTACTTCAAAGAAGGCCCAGCTTCTGTGAGGACTGACCGTGCAGCCCAGAGGAAGTCTGTGAGATGAATTGGACAATGCGAGACACATGCTTAGCATGACGCACTGAATATACTGAGCGTGCAACCTGGTTCAGTTCCACTGCCGTTCTGCTGGGCGGCGGTGTCTTGTACATGTATGTTTATTTAATCAGTGTCCCTAGATACCTTTCAGCTTCCAGTCACCCTTCAGACTCGATATGATATAGTGAGTAAATGATGCAACATTGCTCAAAAAGTGTATATGATCCATAAAATCAGGATGCAGGCTATATACTCCAGGTGGACTATTATACTTGAATCATGGTAAAAGAAAATAATCAGTGAGCATGTGCAAAGACAGACTGACAACAAAAGGGACACTTCAAGACAGATCTCGCATGGGGTCCGTCTCTGTAGGGGATAATAAATCCTCTTTCTTGCAGCCAGTTTTGAGCACAGAAGCAATGCCAAGGCACAGCGTGAGGTAGCGAGGCCAACTGAGAAAATAACTCTCTTCCTTCACCTCTTGCACTCAAGTAGTTGTGTACCATACAGTACAGCACCATTCTGGTTTTGTAGGGTACTGGGGGATGTAACGTTTTTGAATAACGGGGTTAGAATTTGGGATCTTAAAAGGAACTTGAACTGTAGTTGTATTCTATCTTTATGACCCGCTGAACTATAATCTGGACTTTTGGGAATAAATTGGAAGGAATGTATGCCGTAGTTATCATTTTACTACTGGGTACCTATTCTTTGACCATAAAACTGAGCAAATATCTGGAACTTTCAGGGAAGTCGGAGAGAGGACTTGTGTGTCACTCGATTTATCTCATGTGATTTTATTTTAAAATGACCTTATTACCAACCAAGGCCCAACAGTCCTCTTAAATTCAATCAAGCTGCACCAAATTGCACAAACTCATAGTTATCATTTCCCTAAATACTCCTGTTTTTTCATCAAGATCCATGCATTATTACCTCGTTATGTTTTCACCTCTGTCCGTTCGTCCATTTGTTCTTTTTCAGCAGGATTACGCTGAAACTTAATGAATGGTTTTCCACAAACTTTGGCGGAAAATGGCCCATTGGGAAAGACAGAACCCGTTAAATGTTGGCATGTATCTAAACGGGCGGATCCCGGAAACCTTCTTAATGGCAATGAGCCATAAAAACAGGGAAAGATTTGGTAGTCCAGGCTTTTTTGGCCACTTGCAGGAAGTGGTGAACATGGCACTGACATATTATCAGCTCATTAAGTTCTTATGGTGAACTGTTATCAAGTCAACCGGCAGACATAGAGCAGCATTAGCATTTATTTGGAGTTTTGAGATAAGTTCAAAATCCTCTCGTATTGTGCCTCTTATTACAACCGTGACCCAATTGCATTATTTGTTTGGATTGTCCATCCGACCCACAATGTGATATTTCAGGACTGCTTTGACGGAATCCCTTCAAATTTTGCACACATGTTAACCTGAACTCAAAGATGAACTGATAAGAATTTTTGGAATTACAAATTCGTTATCTCAAGGTTTGTCTTTGGAATTTATCCACATTTGTCACAAACATTCACTTGGACTCAAAGAATAGCTGATCAGATTTTAGTCAAAGGACAAAAGACAAGTTCATTGTGACTATACCGGCTAGTTGCACACGAGGCCTGTCTGCCTTTTTGGTGCTGGGCAAGCAGTGCACATTGGGAGCGTTTTCCACTGAAATCAGTTTCCTGTGCCATGTAAGAGGTATATGTGCAGGCTATAAACAAGAATAATGAAAGCTTAAAGATGCTAAAATGCTTAGGGGAAACTGCAGAGATATTGATTATAGCATCGAAATTGCTTCATCACCAAATATAACATGATGAAAGGGCAATTCAAAAAATATCCAATCAGTCTCTCAACTGAGCTGATCAAATTCAACATGGTGCAGTATCTTACTGTGGCTCCTATAAACTTGAAAAGTTAATAATAACCTCAGTTAATAAAATTAATAATTTTCTAACATGTGCGGCCTCCTAGAATCCTCCCAGATGTTAAACGTCACTGCATCAAGTCAATTAACTTTACAGAAAGAGGCTGGCTCGTTGCTTGAAGGCACACAGATCATGAGGCAGTTGGGAGTGAGCTTTCACAGACTTTCCAGCTGGATGGTCGAGCAGTTTTAATATACTTGCTTCTCCTTTCTGACATTGGAATGGGGAGGGTTGTGTCTGACTTTTTGTGTTACTTTCTGAAACTGGCAATCTGACACTCAAATCCACTGTAAGCAGCGATTGGCTGGATGTTTGAAGGTGAGAAGATAAGTTGAGTTAGTTCGTCTTCTTCCAGGCTATTCCAGGCAACTATCTCTGCAACTTGTGAAGCGTGTGGATTTGAATCTCTCAATGTGGAACCTCTTTATCTGGAGTATTTAGTTTTACTTATTGGAAAGGTTTTTTTGTTTGACCCACAAATTTCACAATTGTCTTCAAATCTGAGCATATCAATAAGTTCAAAGTAAAAAAAAGATAGTGACAAGAACAACAACAACTCACACATCCATATCCTGTCTCTTTAGAGCAAACCTGAAGCAACCACATCTGATTTAATGTCAGGGATAACTATAACCCCTCAGCTGTATTTTGATACCAAGGTGTGTGGTCCTTTTCATTAATTCTGTCTTTCACATGTCATGTTCACATGTCCTGTTCCGGGTTCGTAACCAACATTAAGACCAGCCTGCTGAAAATTCTGTGTCAGCCTCAAGTATACAAAGGCCAACTAATGGCAGTGCCGTGTGTTAGGATAGAAGCATACCAGCTCGTGGAGTGACGAAAAGAGTAAATGTGTTTACAGTAACTGGGCCAAAGGGACCTGGAATGATGTTATAGTGAGCATTTACTGGCAGTGCAATATCAATACTATCAGATGAACAAGGAGGCCTTGGGGAATTACAACACCACACAAGGCCTCTAGGTCATGCACAGACTCTAAATTTCACTATCCAAATAAACCAATGTCTTCATGCTGCTATCTGCCTCCCGGAAGACCTCGTAGCTTTGAATTTATCAGCCAGAGATAAGTAAACGCTAAAGAGGAGCTTCACGGATCCTTCCGTCCCTTTGGATTGTATGTCTGGGCATACTTCAGTTTGCATGTTCCTTGAGGCTTTGTTTGTGTCGAGCCACTTGTGTAAGCAACCGGAGTATCAGATTCGAATCCAGTTCCGCTGTTTATCCACCCATAACAACACATGCCAACTAAATTTGGATCTATGTTGAGAAAAGTCCTGGGACAAATGTCAAGAGAACAAAAGTAAAGTTTAAATGGTTTTACGGCAGGACATTGATATCCAAATAAAACAACCCGCTGCGAGTGTTTCTCATCTCTGGAGAGACATCAGACGTAGTCAAAGACACTGTCACTCTCGTTGGATTCATGTTTGCTCCTCTGGAGATATTTTTCATCTGCTGAGGTCTTGTGAATAGTGTTGGTTTCTGTCATTCCTTAAAACGTACCTCTCAAACAAAGCCTTTTGGTGAACTTGTCCTAATCTCAGTGGCTGTTTGGATGCAATGGAAATGCAAAAAGTAACTTCCTGTCGTGTCCTTCATGGGACTCTGTAAAGTTAGCGTCCATATTTGGCCTATATGCACGCTCTGCATTAATTATGGAGCTGGAGTCAGTTTATCCTAAATTAGGTTATTGTATTTACACAGTTTATCTCGCTTGTTTAACCCAAACATAAACAGAAAAGTAACAATGACAATTTGTGAGTTTGTCTATCCATAATTCCATAATTTTTTTTAAATGCACCTGCAATTTGTGACTCCAGTCTCTCAGTTTTGTGCAGCAGTAAGGAATAGGTCTAAACATTAGTGACACTAGATAATCTGGCTTGTGTCTTCACCATTTTGCAATACCGACCACATTAAGACACACATGCATGGCAGAAACAGATGTAATGGTAAAGAGTTGGGAGGGCTACAGATGTTAGCACCAATGAGGTTTAGCCTCCTTGCTAACACACCCAACCTGTCTGAAGATGCGATATCCAATCAGGTGTAGAACTGAGCTTGTCCACACAACACGCGTTACACAGAGAATGGATTAAAAAAAACCCTCAAGAAATAGTTATGAGGCAATAGATAAGTGCATTAGTTCCTTTCCATATTGTGATTAATAATTGTATATAATAATTGTAAGAAAGACTGACATCTTCTTTGATCCAGAGCCTAATTTATTCTTACAATTATTTGACGTAGCCTACTTCAGAATTTTTCCTTCTTCACCTACAAAATACTAGTTACTAGACACAGAGTGAAGTTGGTTAAACGTTAATGCTGAGCTTGCAAAGCAACATCAAAAGTCTAGTCTCTGACAGTGTAAACAGGGCATGCAACAAAGAATGAAGAGAACTTTTTCTTCATGAATGCAATGTCTTGAGTGACTCTTACAACAACTACAGACAAAAGTTCACAGCTCTTCAGAGTAGGAGCTCTGTAATCTTGCTCCAATGAAAGCATTTCAGCAAAATAAAGAAGGTTCCTGAGCTTTTCCTTTGTAGGCAAAATTCCTCAAGAGGAAGTGATTCCGTGAATGATGCTGCCATGACAGATAATCTACTGGAGAATAGGCTTCGAAAAGCATATACTGAAAATGTTTATGGTTTAATTACGCACTCATGTTCTGTAGCAGTGTTCCTTAAATGATCTGCACACCATTTTAAAAAGGACATTAAGTGAACTGGACCCTGTAGTGTCACCAGATGACAGGACAGCATACCGACAGCAGCTTCTGACCCAAGTGACCAAAACAACTGTACGTAATGTACGAACTCTGCCCCTACTCCACTATTGCACACTGACGTTGTGCGATGTTGCGCTTCCTTCCCGCTACTCCGAGCAGACATTTAAAGAATGAGCTTTCAGCTAGAAACAATTGTTAGCCAGGCGAGGAAAGACACCATTCGTCTCCCCTTGTTTCATTATGTCATAATAAAACACTTGAACTTTTGAACCCCCACACTGATCTGACACTAAGTGTTTGGCTCGAGGACGGCTGATAATAAAGTAGTTAAACAATCCCGGTGGTCATTATTGACGCTTTTACAGCGTCTGCGGGCTGAGTGAAAAAGAGAAAAGGGGGTAATTTACTTTAAAAGCCAGGCAACAGATGGATGTTTCATCCAGCGGCACGTAGCTTTTACCTTGATGCTTTTACATTAAGTGAAAATTATGCAACCGACATGGCAGTTGAATTACATTGAATATATCTTATCAGCGTTAAACTGAGTTGACATGATGTAAAGCATGTCTCGAGAGACTCTCACTGTGTTGTGGCCTGTTGTGTGGGACTCTCCCGGCTACTGGAACACCAGGGTGGGCCTGTTCAACGAAAACACCACTAAATGTCAAGATGTTGACAAAAAGAACAACATAAAATAACATTATGTCTGTCATATCATACTCAAAGTAATTATGCTTGAAAAGTGTCAGCATTCATTATAGCGCCATGAATTATAATGCACATTTTTTTTTATTTTACAGTAAATCAAAATTGAAAAAGGGTCCTCTAGATATCATGGTACAATTTAATTTTTTTCATTTTGTCTGTGTCCTCTTGCAGGCGGGGTGTGCTGCATCTCCACGAGAGTAGGGGTATCCAGGACCTGGGCCTGCCTCGCTGGGAGTTGACCTTATGTCTGGTTGTGGTGGTCTTCATCCTCTACTTCAGCCTGTGGAAAGGTGTCAAATCCTCAGGGAAGGTACAGAGGCCTTTGACCACCAACCAACAATAAATGCTGCTTTATCCTTTTTTTCTTTTCATTTTATCCTCTTTTCATTTCCCAAAAAATACAGCCTGAACTGTTTTGTGGCAATAATAGCATCTGTGCAATAATTTGTAGCTTCTGTTATGAAGACATTTGCTGGCATTCCTCGATATAAACTGATGGTTTTGGGTCAACAGGCAGTGTAAGGGCTGTAATGGACTCTAATTCAAGCAACAAACTGGAGCAATGTTTTTTAAGTTGTAATACTCACTACATAGGGCGTAAAACATATGTTGTGTTTGTGCAGCATAACATCTCACAGCTCTTGGTGTCGGACAGTTTTCTTAAAGTACCACATGGTGTATCAATTTCTGGATGAAAGAAAAAAAGGGGACAATATGATGTGTTTTCATCCCTCTTACCTGTTTGTTCTGCGCTTGTATCTAGGTGGTGTACATCACAGCTACGATGCCCTACGTGGTCCTTTTTGTGTTGCTGATCCGAGGCGTTACTCTACCAGGGTCTATGGCCGGCATCAGGGCCTACCTACACATCGACTTCAAGAGGCTCAACAATCTGGAGGTTAGAGACTTAAATTTTAGTGGGCCTAAGAATGGATTGTTTTATCTTCTCTTAACTCATCCGTTCGTGTTGCAGATAAGAGACATATAGTACATTGACACAGGGATGATTGTTTATTTGAGTGTAAAATCCCAAGTTTCCTCTAATTCTGTGTTACTTGTTGACATCTGGATGGTGTTAACCTCAGGGCTTGTCCAATCTACACAATTCATCTGACGCTCTGAAGGAATAACATTTACGTCAGAGCGGGCGATGTGGAATCAGAGAGCCCTCTTTCAGTCTAACTATAATTAAGTGGGTGGGGCATCTCAAGTCCTGTGGGTTAGAGGCTGGACAGCCATTGGTGCATCCGATGCTGATTGAATTGAATGAATCTACTCTTTACCCACATACTGAAGATATGATCTTCCAGTAACTGAGCTGAGGTATAAGTAATAGGGTTGACAAAAAGTTCAGAACATTTTTGCCCCGAAGAAAAAAAAAGATATATATATACAAATACATTCACAGGTTTTGCAAAGCAAAGGCAGAGACCCCAGATATTTGTCTAAATAATCAGCATTTATATTGGTGACAGTCTGTGTGGTATTGTTGTTTGGAACGGTCTTTTCAGCAAGGTCAAATATTCTGTCTTGTGCGTCCCTAACTTTTGCCGTAGGTGTGGATTGATGCTGCCACCCAGATATTCTACTCACTGGGAGCAGGATTTGGTGTGCTCATTGCATTTGCCAGTTACAACAAATTTGACAACAACTGTTACAGGTAAGCGTTTGCAGTGCATTTGTGACATTTGACAGTGCCAAACAAGCCCCGAGGCGACACAACATCCTGGTGTTTTTTGAGCGGTGACTGGATCACAAAGCAGTACACGTGATGCTTGTCTTTCCAGGTGACCCCCAATGACCAGGTGTCAACGGGAAAGATAAAGCACAGGCCAGGAAGAGTTGCCAAATTATAGTCCAGGGCTGTGTGTTGACTGATTTGTCATAGTGCTGCTCTTCCTCAGAAAAAAGCAGGCCTGAGGTTGGTTCATGTTTTTCCACATCTAATAGGATATGGAGGTGCTGTTAGAGACAGATACTGGTTGTAAATAGCAGAAAAAACATATCTTGCTGTAGTTACACAAAATTGCTTTGAGAGTTAATCCTGCTGCAGTAAACTAACACTTCTGATCCTCCAGCGGATGAAATATAATGCAGAGTGTCTGTGACTCTGGCGGAGGAATCAGACGCAGAGATCAGTCCGGAGACCAGGGTTTAAGATAAAAGGCTTAGTCTTTACTCGCAGTCCAATTGATCATACACAAGTAGTTAGTTCACATAAGGCAACCAGAAGCGTTCACAGATACTGTACAAGCAAACGTCATACACTAGGAAAAGGAATGAAACACGAGGAAAAATGCAGTCCTGAGTGGCAAAAGAACAATGGAATGAATAGACATCTGGTTTACCAGTACAATATATTGGAAACTGACTAACAGAATTGTAATCAAAATAAAATAGTCAAATAAAATAGAAATCTATAATTTTCGAGTCAAAACACAACCAGAGCAACACTTGAACCCAGCCAGTTTTCAATTGTACAATGGACACAAATTTCTTCCTCCAGTGCTGCTTTGCCTTATGTTGGCCCTCATGTCTTTGTGGAAAACATATTTTGTCATATCCGTCCTCTGTTTGTCACATAGATGGGGTTTTTTTGTTTGTTGAATAAACAAATTCAAAATAATATAAAAAGATCAGAGAGAAAATCAGTGGGAAGAAAATGTTTCACTGAGACGTTTCTGGTTCCTCCGCCCAGGAGGTGGCCGACAACCACAGGTGTGTGGCCACAACAGCGCACTCATTACTGATCAAACCACCGACCGGGAGCAGAGAACAAAAGCTGCTCATTAACCTGGACATTGCTCCTAAAACACAGTGTTCAGCGGAAGATCGACTCATAGAAAACTTACAGCTTATCAAGTAACACTTGCCGCAATTTCAACCTTATTTATACGTGACCCAATACAATTGAAATGGCTTCAGCTGTCATTCGTATTTCTATAAACATCACCACTGATATTAATCGTGATTAAGCCAGGTCAGTAACACAAATGCTTTTAATGTTCAGGTCTCTGTTCAAAAAGAAGGTGAGTGAATCCCAAGACAGGCTTCAACTGGAAACACAAATTTCCTCAAACAGTTGAGGATTGAAAAAAAATGGAAAATGCAAGAATCTTGTTTTTACTTTGTTCTGAACTCCTTTGTGGTTTTCTTTTCCTGTAGGGATGCTCTCTTGACCAGCACTGTGAACTGCGTCACCAGTTTCTTCTCAGGGTTCGCCATCTTCTCTGTGCTTGGATACATGGCTGATAAACATGGAGTGAAAATAGAAGATGTGGCAACAGAGGGTAAGAATAATTTTTTTTTTGCAATTGCTATTGAAAAAACTAATATGGATAATGATTCAAACATAATTATATGTATATATATATAATTAAATGCATCTTTCATTCTGGACATCATACATTGTGTGTGTGTGTGTGTGTGTGTGTGTGTGTGTGTGTGTGTGTGTGTGTGTGTGTGTGTGTGTGTGTGTGTGTGTGTGTGTGTGTGTGTGTGTGTGTGTGTGTGTGTGTGTGTGTGTGTGTGTGTGTGTGTGTGTGTGTACACTTACAGGGGCGGGATTGGTGTTCATCATCTACCCCGAGGCGATCTCTACACTACCTGGATCAACAATTTGGGCCATTGTGTTCTTCATCATGTTACTGACTCTGGGCATTGACAGCTCGGTGAGTCCCAGCGAACACTCCCAGACTGCGCTATGCGATAGACCATATCTTTAAAACCACAAGGGGGGAATCTTTTTAGCAGGCTGGAATGGACAAAATACCCTGCTCTATACATGGATAGATAATGATGAGATACACTAATGCTAAACGTTTCAAAAATGTTGCAGGTAAATGCACAAAAACAAGAAATAAAAGTGAACTGATGAAATACATGCAATACAACAGAGGTTTGCACATTGCTTTCGCTTGTACAAAGGAGCAGACATAGATGAAGTCTGGAAAAAACAGTGCAGACACTGTGTATATGTCAAGAAACCTTTAGGATAGTAATGATGTCCACACAGTGTAGTGCTGTAAGACTTTATCTACTGGGTTTCCACATGGAACCTGCAAACTCTCTTTACCCAGAGCATAACAGTAGATTACACAGTACAATCCAGAAATCAAGGCTACTCAAGGTTGAGTTTTTTTTCTCCTCTTGTTCACAATACCCCCCCTGCTCGCAGCCTCGATAATTATTACAACTCAGGGTCTGAGTGATGTTAAAAGAGGCGGTCCAGCATCTGCCATTTACATGAATAAACACGCAGGCTCACTTAATTACTTAATAAGATTCTTTTAACAAAATAACAGCAGTGACTTTCATGTTTGAGGGGGGCAGTAAAACTGTAAACCAAGCTGGTTCTTGACGACTTATGTCATGGTTTTGGGCAAGTTGTGAAATCTAAAGAATAACAGTCCAGTAAAATGTTTCCATGTGACTGTAAAATGCGACTCCTTTGACATTTCAAAAGCCAGCAGTAATTCAAGCAAACATCCTGGCGCTCGGATGTTAAATAAACAAAGGTCTCTTATCTGTCGGCAAATGTCTCAGTCCCATTTGCTCTTTCTTTCAAACCATTTATCAAGCAGATCAGATGAACACAATGCCGATATTAAATACTGTGATGTACGTAGGTATGTACGCGACCCTCAAAGGATAAGTGGTAAAGATAATGGATGCATGTATGGCACATGTATTTTACATCCCAAAAAAATGTATTTTCATGTTGTTGTTTCTAAATGGACGTATGCAGGAGGGATTTTAAGAAATAATTCATAATTACTATCATTCATACTTCGAAGGGGTTAACTGTTATGAGTGTTGTTCTGTTTTTCTGACTCACATTTCATGTTATTGAAGATTGCATATGACAGTATACATATATTGTCACCATGCCTGTTCAGAATAACGTACAGTACTAGATGTATCTGTATATTCAAGCATACAGTACTTTCAGAGATATTGATAACAAACTACACTTTAATCTAGGCATCAAAGTGAATCCATAGACCAAAAGGGCTTCATGAGTATTGTGTGTCTGTCTTTCTGTGTCCATTAGATGGGCGGCATGGAGGCGGTCATCACAGGCCTGACGGATGATTTTAAGTTCCTCAAGAGGAACAGGAAACTCTTCACCTTCGCCACAGCCTTTGGAACCTTCCTGGTGGCCCTGCTCTGCATTACTAATGTCAGTGTCAAGCGTCATCGTGTCACCATACAATTACACTCTGCACTTAAGTGAAGTTCATGTCAAAAACCCACAACCTAATGCTTGGTGATGTAATGTTTCACTCTCTGTTTCAAACCCACTGTACAATACTGTGCATAGCAGAACCAGTGCAAGCGTGGCTGTTTGACAGGAGTAAACATTGTTTCAAAACATATTAATTTAGGGTGATGCTTGAATTCAAGGAGAACTGAGTCATAAAATCGCGGATCAAAATCACAGAATTAACCTGCATGCCACCCTTTCCTGGAAATTGGCACTAAAGTCTCACGATGACGACAGTCGAAGAAATTATCAAAAGACCCGTTACCTCACGTTAACCGACACATTCGAATTGGATTAAAGCTGCACATGGTCTCTTCTCCCAAATCAAATCATTAAAAGTATTGGGGAAATGAACGATGCCTTTCCCAGGCTAATTCCCTTGCACAGGATAGAGATTGTACCTCCCAGGATACAAATCAAAGTTCAAATGCTCACAAAACCCTGTCAACATCATGTGAGGCTCGTCTGTGCTCAGACTTCAACTCCTCAAGGTGCACTGCAATTCAGCCCGAAATGAAAGCAAGCAGATACAGTGAGTAAATGATAAGTCCTGTGCTTATTGACTGCAAACAGGGGTCCACTTATCTTCAAGAGACAAACACAAACAGGAACACAAACACACACACAAACACACTCTGAAATCCTCTCTGTGTCTTCCCCTCTCTGTAGGGTGGGATCTATGTGCTGACCTTGTTGGATAAGTATGCTGCAGGGACTTCTATACTTTTTGCTGTGTTGATAGAGGCCATTGGAGTGTCATGGTTTTATGGTAAGATATTTACATTACATGACACATTATTTAGGCATACACTCCCCCCCCCCCACTGCAAATGACATTAGCATCATTAGACTTTTTGCAAAGGACATTGCAAAGAAATTAGCGAGCTCAAGGAAAGAAAAATGATACACGATGAGACTTGTATCAGCGGATGACAGAAGAATCCACAAATGAGACGGAAGGTTTTAGGTTCAACAATGCCAGGCAAATTTATTAGTACAGTATAGTGCATTGTCATACATAGGCAATCAGATGTGCTTTAGAGAAATAAAAGAAACACAAACAGTGCAGATATGAAGCATGAGAAAATGTTAAAAAAGGGTTAAACATTAAAAAAAAAATGTAGAAACAGTATAAAAGCACAAATTGTTAAACCAAAAAGTCTAATTAAAGTGCAGGATCAAATGATTAATTGAAGGCATTGGAAAATGGAGATGATAGAGACAAAAAAAACCTAGTGACTGAAATTGACATGGTGTTTTCAATGTCACCTTTCCCGTGCATGTGTAACTTGTCACACTCTCTCCAGGTGTGGACCGCTTCAGCGAAGATATCGAGAGAATGATGGGCTTTAAGCCAGGTCTTTATTGGAGGCTGTGCTGGAAATTTGTCAGCCCAGCTTTTCTTCTGGTGAGAGGAATAAAGAATACGCATGTAGCCCAGTTTGTGGCTTGTTTCCTGAACAGAAATAATGTTATGTAACGTGTCAGGAAAATGTCAGTATCAATTAATCATATTTGCTTTGCAAGATGTGTGACGCTATCATTCATTCCAGCATGCATTGGAAAATGTAGTTTACGTTTTTTTGTGTGCAGTGCAGAACCAGAGACAGAATTGTAATTGCATCAGAATCAATACCAGCTAAAGGAAATTATTGAAAGTAAGAGTAATTGTTATTGTAAGAGTTTGGGGGGCACAGGAAAAGAAATGCATACATCACAACAAAGGCACACATTAATATTCAATCATCTGCAGCGGTGATTCTGACTTTTTCCTAGAGGGAGGATGGGACTCGGAGGATGGATGGAACATTCTCCACCTCCTGGCGAGTCTATCACTGCCTGGTGAAATAACTACCTTGCTACTCCACGTGAATTAGAGGACGCACGTGTCTGGGCCAGCTGTTGTCCAGGGGTGGGTGGTGACAACCATGTGCCTCATTGAAATACAAATGACTATTGACAGCCCCCCCCCCCCCCGGACAACAGTGCAATTTTGCCAAATCTAGGATCTTTGTGCGAACAAAGGTTCAAAATTGAAATATCAATTACTATTGTTTGTAGGTATGTTTTGATATATAGGGCATCACCCTTAGAAAAAATGCCAATTAAATGGAATATAACAACAATGTGTCCTTCCTGTTATCGTATTTGTTGTGCTAGTAATTGGGAAAATAAGGATTGCACAGCCTAGCAATCATATTCCACTTCATCCAGTCATTTTCTCGCCTCACCATCGATTAAAATATCTAGAGTAAAAAATGTCCTTGTCCAATTGTAGCATTTTGTTGGGCATACTAAATAAGTACAGGCAGGTGAAAACAAGACCCCAAGTCAAGTTATCTTTTGAATTTTGCATTAGCAGGACTAAACACGTCTGTATCAACATTTCTAACTAGAAGCAGCTAAAGCACAATCGTTAATCTTCGCCCTTATCAGAAGGGACAGTTTACATGGACAAAGTAGACGGCTATGGCCTCTGGTAGTCAGAAAAAATAGAGGGGTCTACCGGTGGACTGACCGGACATCCATGATACATAATTGCAAAATGACGTTTCCAGGGACAGAGTGCAGGTAGGGCATGTCATGAGTTTTATTCTAGAACGGGTGAATCAGGTTACAGAAAGGGAGAGTGGTTTATTACGGTGCACACAGACAGCCGGCTCAATCCGGTTTCATGAATTAAAAACTTTTAAAGAAATTACAAAGGGACTCTAATAGGGGGCGCCTGTTCTGATAAAGATGTTTCGGTTCTGGACCTGGTGTCTGTTTTGCTGTTTTATTCATGTCTATCTGTTTCTGTCTCCACAAAAAACCAACCACACACATAGATGTAACTCTCGACTAATGTCTCTAATGTTACTCTTTTTTCCCCCTTTCCTGTCCTCTTCCTTTCACAGTTTGTGGTGATAGCCAGTACTTTGACATCGTCAGGACTAAAGTATGATGACTACACCTTCCCTTACTGGTCCAACGTAGTTGGCTGGGGTGTGGCCATGTCCTCCATGCTGTTTGTCCCCGTATATGCGATATATAAATTCCTCAGCGTACCGGGGACATTCAAACAGGTGAGTATCCAAACATGCTCGTCACAAATAATTGTGACCCACTTTTTAAGAGCTATTTGGTAGATGTGTGAGCAGTCCTTGCCCGACATCTCTGTTAAGATGATCACTGGGGAGGAGAGAATTATGGTCACCACAGTTGCGACTGACGTCAACGCTTTATGAGAACCGTTTGCACTGGTGCACGGTACAAATGAAATTTGACATCACACAAAGTTTAAATAGACATTACATAATAGTAGCCAAATGTAATTGGAGGTAAACAGTCCAATTGTGGCTGAAGCGCTTACAGTATGTTTGTCCTTCAAACAAAACTTGAGAACGACAATCTGATTGAGGGGGAAACATATCTTGATGACACTGTGAGAACGCTCTCAGATGAATTCACTTCAAAGCGTCGAGAGTTAATGTTCCTAATTATCCAAGCAGTGGAGAGATAGTTTTAATTCCTCAGAAGTACACCAGTGACTCACTCTACTATAAGAGTTCCCACATTGCTTTGGCATTTCCCATTGTTCATTTTGGCCTGGGGATTCCTCTCAGGTTCTAAGGACACACGTTGATCCTGTTTACACGGCTGCATTCTCCTCATAAGGATGAAAACCATGATAATTAAAAAAAAAATCCAAAACATATCCGTTACGTCTTTTTGTCCTTGGCTATTTCACTTTTCTGCGGGCGGTTCTTAGTACCTATGTGTTGAGAATGATGTGTTGTAATTGCTTCTTTTGCAGAGGATAGCCTACTGTATCACTCCAGAACACGAACATCACTTGGTGGCTGAAGGAAACATACGGCAATTCAAAGTAAGGGCAAATTTTTCCGTTTGTCTACCTCTGAACACATGAAATTTGTGCACCCGACCAAGTGCTGCCAATGTGTCAAAAAGAGCAAGTTGAAGAGTAGGAGACTTATGTTGGATGTACGCTTTTTACAAAGTGGCTTCTAACAACGAAATCTCTTTTGACATCGAGTCACACGACTTTCTGTTGTATGTTTTTTCCAGCTCAGGCATTGGTTGGCCATCTGATGACAAATACCCAGAATTCCCTCATCCATTCTCACATCTGTTGTTTGGAGTTCCTGTGTGCCACCAGTGGTCGGACACACGAGGAGAGCAACAAGCTCCACCGTCTCCCCGCAGCCCCTCCCCTGGGCATTCACCACCCAAGGCCTGTGTTGTCAACAGCAGCTTTAAGCACTTTGATTTCAGAGTCATGCCTGTTCATATTTTGAAACCATTCTATGACTTCAGCTCATAAGGGAGGGGCACCCCATGGACATCTTTATGGTTTTTATATACTATTTTAAGTATTATTGTTATACTATTTAATTTCTATAGTTTGTGATGTGACTATGATTTCCTTGACGGGATAGAAACGAAAGAAAATATATTAGAATATAAGCCAAAACAATTCCCTGTCGCTATTACTGAGCAGGAGACACAAATATTTTCGTTTTTTAAACTTCTTTTTAGGCCCGTGATTATTTATTATAATCATGTAATTAGTATTATTGTCGCGTCACTCTGTTGGCTGAGTTGCTTGTATGTGTCAGTGCCTTATCAAGCGAGACACTCCATGTTTCTTACAGTCCGTACAGGAAGAAATACGATGATAAACTGTGTTGACTCAGGAACCCACTAAACCGAACCACAGTTTGTGGATGGCTCCGCTCGGTGTTGAGCTGGTCCTTTGAAAGTCAAGGCAAAGAGCTGGAGGTCAACAGAGCATTGAGGTCGACCTCCTTTGCAGCGGGAAAACAGGCCTGATATAATGCTTTTGTCACATGTTACAGAAAAGGGAAAAATGCATGCATCGCTCCAAAGCTTATGATAAAAAAAGAAATAAAAAAAATATATGGCTGAACCTGGTCTGGCTGCTCACCTAAGATGCAGGAGGAAAATTCAGCAAAACAAATGGCATAACTGTTACAGTTTTGTATTATTCTTGTGCGGCTTTGACTTCTTCTTCCGTCTGTTCAGTGCTTCGAAGGAATATTTGTGGCTTTTTCTCCATAGACGGCGAGAAAGAGGTGAAGGAGAGAGTGTGAGAGAAAGTGTGAGTGTGTATTCAAATTTCGTTGCCTCTCATACATGGAAGAGCGACTATGTTAAGCAGTTAATATACAACTCTTATTCTTTAACCGACATATCTTGTGATGTTAATCTTTTCCAGTACCTTAGAAGTGCCATTATGTCCACTTACGAATGTTTTTTGATCATCATCTTCTGTTTTCTTTTTTTCTTTTTATTTATTGGAATGAAGTTGAAGTTGAATATTATCCTTGAATCATAACAGGACACCCTTACCGAAAGGAATGACGCCACAAAGAAAAAAACTAAACGAAATTATGTGGAATATATAAGAAGATATAAAAATATATATATAAATATATTCTTTTGTTATATCTAATCTTGTATTTATCAAATTGTTTATAACAGAACGTGAATGTAAAGTATTTTAAACGTTAATCTCCACAATCATAACATTGTGTTAGATGTATAGCTAAGATGGACTATTTAGAAAAAAAATATTCTATAGTGTTATCCTATGTCACTTTGTCACGTACAAATGTGATTCAATACACCCCTGGCTTTCCTGGACTATGTTTACAAAATGACTGTGTACAATAGCAACGTCCTGTTGAACGTGAGTGACAACTATCTACTATGAAGAAGTCTGAAGTATTCACATTATGATAATAAAGAATTTCTTCTTCACACAAATTTGAAGGCCATGTGTTGTGATTCATGTGAGACTTTCAGGCAAAATAATGTAGTCTTTTCTTGTTTGTGATCATCTTTTCTTATAATGCTTTAATGTGTGTATTGCACAGATTGCCAGATTCATAATAGACTGCCTTTTTTTTAAAGGTACAAAAACAATGTAGCAGGAGCAGAGATATCCAGTCTCTTAGTCCACACATTCTTTTTCCTTGTTAAAAACTAACTCACCTTGCTAAGCAGCTTGCTTTTCTGGCAACCTTCCAAGTTGTTCACTTTCAACTGAACCACAATGGCTCGGGCAGTGACTGTTATCAACAATGACAGAAAGAAGTTAGTGTCCATGCTTCTATAGCATCAGTAATACCATTAACAAATGGTTTTTATTTGTTGATAGAAGAGCAAATAATCGCACCGACGGCTTTTCTCAATGGAAAAGATCTTGTCTGTGTTCTGCTACCCAAGAGCTGCAACCTTCAGTGTGTAAAATCAGCCATAATCTGCACTTTGATGAAAATGTTACGATCTACATATTACTATTACTAATCTAATTATTAAGTATCTCCATAAAAAGTTCCCTTTGTCTGATGTAATATGTTTTTCACTTGTAATGGGTCATGAGTTAAGTTTTGTACAGGTAGAAGACATTTTTTGTAAAGAGTTGGTCGTCTGTAGTCCCAGCAAGGGGTGGTCCAAATACATTGGCATGACAATATATGAACAAATAAAAACTATGTTTATGTATCAGCATATCTATGAAAAGGGAATATGGACATTTGCAATATAATTGACTAATCTTAATGATAATTTACAGTCTGTATTTAGCATTACTGATAACAGTTTTTTTTTTACATGTTAATGGTCTGTACTGTACCTCACTCCCTTCTCGGACATCAGAAACTTGACTAACTCTGTTTAGTTTTTCTACTGACTGTGGGCCTCTAATAGCGGCTGACTGCGCCTTCGCACTGTCTAATCCCTTTGTCCGCCTGCTGTACCACTGGCATACAGCCTTAAGTGTCCATTCTCTGTGCCTTTGCTTGGTAAGCTACTACTGTTCAAGAACCTCTGCTGCAAACATGGCAGGTTTCACATTCATTGACTCCCCTTGAAGAAATAATTTCCAAAAAAGGCTACACACAATGTAAGTGTTCCGGATAGCGGTGCTGATGAGGTCTTCAGTGACTCGGCTGTATCCTAAATGTACAAATCACCAATAACAGTAAAAACTACACTCAACTGTTCAAAATCTGTCTTTGCACTGTCAGAGCATGTATCATCTTTTACTCACTGACACGTTTGATTACCAATCTTTGTCTTTTCCTTTCCACTGTGAACACACTATACTGAAAACCAATATGAGTGCTGCAGGTTTTGCTTGCATGTCTTGTTTGCCATAAATAAGAAACTAGGTTAACAAAGCATAATGTTAATGTGCAGAAACGAACAAGGCAGATGAGCAACCATCTTAATGCCAAGAAGTAGTAAGCATTGATATTTCCTTTTCAGGTAATAATACAAAAAATTTAAAAAACACTTCAAGATAAGAGGATACTTACGTAGATAGAAAAAAAATCAGAAAGTTCATTCATGAGTAGGAGCAACTGGTTGCAAAAAGAGGTCTGCTTTTATAAAAGGTCTCAATCTCTAGATTCAAGTCTTCTTCATGATCTTCAATCTGTAAATTGTGGTCTCATTCAGAGAAAAATAGACGTAAAAGCTGCAGGCTATTGTTGCTGAGCCCATGGATATAATGCATATCAACAACACGAATGGGACACAAAGATTTATTAAACAAATACAAAGTTTGAGTCAAACAGCATACCTACATTTTTTAGCTAAAATCCTCACTATCCTGTCCTGCAGTAAGCTGTGAAAAAAATGTTAACACACCCATAGTGTTCCATTGACTGTCAGACATGCAGGTCAAGAGAGGAAAAGTCTAGATCTTCTGTTTTAAGTGAGAGGTAGATCCATCCAGCATAGTATAAGATACTTAATGCTTTGAAATGATGTGGCCCAAGGGAAGCGTAAAGTTAAAAAAAGTAATGGTCCTGAAACAATTGACCCTTGTAGGACCATGAGTAAAGAGGCAATAATTCACAGCAGACGGGACCTGAGACAGCAGAAACCTTGGTCATACAAACACAACTGGAACAGATGGCTGCACCAGTCAAGTCAACCAAACCTTCAAGGTAACTAATTAATAGTCTATGAGATTTATAGTCTATGTTTTCTTTATGTATTCTAAGATTACTATTGCTTGTGTATCTCTGTCCTGATACTTTATTGATCACTTCTTGTCGGTTAAGGTTTTATGATGATATTCCCTTTCTCTTCCCCCTGTCTCTTGTTTCACCTCATGTCAGTTCTGTATTTCCTGTTTTAATTTGAAGTCACTTTCCTCGTGTCTCGTCACTTCCTTTCCACCTGTGTCTTTTTCTTGGGTTCCTACGGTGAGGTCGAATTGTCAAATTGGCTTAGGAAGTTTCCTAAATCTTGAAGTCACCCGGAAGTATTTGATCAACAGCCATGATGAGCGCTGTTCGGATTCTCTTAATTGTGCTGTAAAGCGCTTTGACTGGTCAACGAGACTCGAAAAGCACCATACAGTATAAATACAGTCTGTTTACATAGCTTTATGTACATAGAGTTTTTTTAAATCCAATGAGACATGGGAAAATCTCACCTTCTACAATATGGGACCTTTGAAATGAATCCTGCCTTGTAAAGTCCACATTCATTATTGGCAATGTGGAATTATTATTCTGACAGAAGTTGCAGAGGTCTTGACTATCTGCCACTCAAAAAGTAAATATCACTGGTCACACTGGGTTTTTTAGAAAGCTAGAATACAGGTAGTCAGGTGAAACCTTTTATCTGTTCAAGCTGCATGTCACATCTTGTTCAGTGTTACCTTCAAGATCACAAGAGTGCACAGGGGTATAGGGCAGGCCAGACACACACACACACACACGCACGCACATTGGTCTTGAAAAAGATGGCGGGCGAAGATGGAGTTGCGACCAAACATGAAGCACAGATTCCACAAATTGACTCTTACTCCATGAACAGTCCAGCAGCCGTACTCACACACAAAATAATTGCTTCGTGTTGAGAACAAAGATAAATAATCTTCTCTTTAGTGTCTCTGCAGCATCCTCCAGAAAGTGTCTGAGAGGAAATCATGAGGAAAAATATTTTTATTCTCGGCAAAATGTTCTTCATTACATCGACTATGAACAGCAAGCTTCCAGACGGAGGCAATGGAAGCATCTGTCAATTGAAAGTAGCTTTTCCAACTTGTGTCATCTCTGACCTTCTTCTCGTTGCCTCCAGTTCTGCCCTTAATGCAGCGAAAAAGGTCAAAAGCACAAACTTTCATCAAATTTGTTTGGCCAATAAAAGTCAAGCCGCACGACCATAGACTGCTTCTTAATTGGCAGCTCGGCAGAGCGCTAATGGGATTGAGGCAAAGGAGAGCCATTTTTTAATGGTCCTCTTCAGACTGAGGACTTGTTCTATACTCATAATCAAATTGTCAGGGGATAATCCCTGTGACTGAGCAGCGAAATCGTTTTGTGGTTGGCAGGAACATGGGACGGAGAAGCCTGTACCTTTGGCTTTAATCATCTGCAGCATTTGCCACAGAGGATTACACTTGAAGTTTGAGTTACTGAAAGAATACTTACTGTGTACAGAACTAAACTGTTGCCGTAACCACCGGGAAAGACCACTGATCAACGAAATGTTTAATAAGTTCTCATGACATTCAGTTGTGGTGAGTGTTACAAATGCAACAGCGTCCGATTTCAGATCTAATAAGGATCAGTTGTTAGTGTCAGCGTTCTGATTGTGCGCCCTGATATATGTCTACTGTATACACAGTACTGTACTACAATGCGAGCTCTCTTCTTTGAACCCATGAAGTAAACATCACAGATTTATGCCTCGGAGCACAGAGGTCAGTGTAAGGGTAATGGTCACTGTGTTGTGAAATCCAAGGCTGGACGGTTTCTACGGGGAACATCAGATACCATGTGCCTGCCTTTTTTTTTCTTGGAAACATCAGGGAAACTCTGTTAGTGATGAGCTTTTCCAACATGATGTTTAACCGTGACAACAATCTTAAAACAACAAATACAAAAAGATTAAGTGGTCACACATTTTAAGTGTGTGTGACTGTTTTTCCATTCTGATGGATGGGTTGTTAGATGTTTTCAATTTCCCAATGTCAAACTTAATCATTGAGCTAATTCAATTGGTTTTTGATTGTCTGTTACCACGCGGCTGACGTCGATGTTTCGCAACCACATGTGAAGCCTTCACACACAGTCCTCTTATTTGTCCAAGGCTTTCCATAAAAGCAGAGCCTGTTTCCTGGCCCCCACGTTGATTCTGAGAATTTTTTATTATGTCTGTTATGTCTATTTCTCTTGTGGTGTCCTTTTTTTTCAATCTCTTGTGCCATATCGGCGATGGGCTCTGCGACAGTTCTTCAACACAAGCGAACACTTTGGGGGGTTTTCTGCAGCAAGAGCGTCCCTTTTAACAGAGCTCATTTGTCCTTGCAACTCATCCAGTTTGGCTACATGTTTCGAGGGGTAATGAGCCTTGAGATTGGTCTTTTTCATCACCGCGAGGGAGCCCCCCGCAAAACTGGGCACACTGGCTTGTCGTTTACTTTTAATAATTGTTCGTCTGTTTCTCTCGGAGAACGTGGCGTTCCCCATCTACTTTTCTTGTCTTGACAGTTTCCATTAAGCTTGTCGGCGATGACACGTAGCTGATTGCAAATGGGTTTCGTACATTGACTTTGACCCTAACATGCATACACCCACAAGGGACCACCCTGAAGTACATGTAACTATATCATGTTTTATTGTTGTCATTTATAGCAGGGAATTTAATTGATGCAATGAGAATTTTGGGGGGATATCTGAGTTGCTTTTGTCTGTATTTATGAACTGCTTTGTGTGCACATACATTACTTAAATGGTGGAAGAAAGTTTTGGCTACTTTTAGGTTTATCATTGCCCATATGTGAAAGCCCCATGCATGCAGTACTTTGACATGAATACACACACAGTATACACTCGTACACACATCCATTACAAACCACAAAAATCTGATATGAATCCCTCTGGGAGGATTAGGGTTCATATTTAAAAATAGACACAGTGTTGCTGAACAAATTATCCACAACAAGACTCTGTTTAGAAAAAAGAGTGTGAGATCACTTAAACTGAGGTACATTACCAATATTGGTCCGCCCACACAGACAGGAAACAATTCTGTCCATTCATCATCACACTCCAGACATGTTTCTATGTTCATATAACCCGTGACACAGCTCCAGGGATCGTATTTTTGATGTAAATATATAGAAATCTTGATTTGATGTTTTTAATATGTTTACTTTTTGTTCTTGCGCTGTTATTTTCTGTTTTCTGTCAGCAGTGCAACTATAATCCATCATGACATTACTAAGCAGACTTTCATGCCATGACTGCAAGTGTCATACATTCCCTGATTGTGGTCAACAGATCTCATAATTTGAGCAGGTTTCTTCGGCAGTTTACGGTGGGTTTTTACAAATCCTCACGGTGAGATTAGACCTATGGGTCCCAAATGTAGAGTCTGCACCTGTAAACAAGATGCATATCTCAATCTGAACAAAATGTTTTCTATTGAAACTGGGGGCGTTTGTGTTTGTTCAACCATTAATAAATGTAATAAAAACAGGAACTGTCCAGTCAGATTGAATTATTGTGATCCCAGATTGCAGTTTACATCCTTGCTTATCTCTAAACATCAATATTGGCAGGAACCACTCTGTAGTCATCTGATTTGCCTTGACACAGTTACGAAAATGAATCAAATCAGAGTGCAGACAGTAAAGATGAAAATAAAAAGTACTTTTCCCCTGATTTTTTGTGAATAAGTATGGATTTGAAAATACCATTTTTTACATTAAGGTAGAACTGTTGTGTCCAATGGGTCACAGTGCAGTTACACTGCTGCTTGTGCTTGAAGGAACTGTGTGTTTTTGTACATGTGCATGTTTGTGTCCAGTGTACACACATTCATTTAGGTATGTGAGTGTTTACATATGTGCACGCACGTGTATGTGCCAAACAACATTCCTGTCTGTATTTACAGCTCAAGTAACATGGCATTGATTGTTGGTCTGGCTTGTACACCAGAGCTACAGTGGCAGCACTGGACCATCTCGAATTACAGGAGCCCGACTTGGTCCAGTTGTTGTTTCAAAGGGGCCAATTCAAGGAATCCTGAAACTAAGTGACGAAATAAGTGTGACACAGGATGTGTTAAATGTTACGATTATGTTTTAGCCTCCGTCTGTCTGTCTGTCTGTCTGTCTGTCTGTTTGTTTGTCTGTCTGTCTGTTTGTGTGTTTGTCTGCTTGCTTGCAGGAATACGCAAAAAGAAGTACTAAACAGATTTCCACGAAACTTGGTGGAAGGGTGGAACATTGGTCAACAAAGAAGTCATTCGTTTTTTGGCGCGGAACTGGAAACAGGGGCAGATCCAGGAATGTTTTTTTCATCATTTCCTCTAACATTGCAAGATTCCCAGGGTATAAAATCACCTTCAAGTTTAGGGAAATCTGAAATGAATTGAAATCTTCAGACAGACCCAGCCGATGGTGCTTATTGTGTCAACAGCACACAGTTACAACTTTAGTACGGCCAGCTGCGAAAAAGACAAAAGGCAAACAAGGAAGCTGTCTCTTGTTATGCCTCGAGTCTATAATTTTTACACTTAAAAAATAATTAATCTTATACATTGATTTAATTTAATTTGGGACATATTCTGCAGCCAGTGACTTATTATGCAGCCAGCCACCAGGGGACGATCGAGATGATTTGGCTTTTTGATGGTTTGGCCCGCTGTCATGTCCTCCATCTTTTTACACATTCTGTCATCAAAACTTTTATTTCTTAATATGTGTTGATGATCTCTGTTTGAATGTTGTAAACTACAATACTACTAATAATAATGTCCCTATCTCTGTAGATGTCTGGTCCTTAGTTCTTGCTCAGTTTTCCTCTTCTCTGTCTTCCAGAGAGTCAGTTGTTGTTGTTTTTTTTTTACCTCCACCCTCACTCTGTATGTCTCCTAGCCTCTCATATGTAATCCTGTTTGAGCTGTTTCCTCATCTGCGATCTGTCACAGAAGGAGTAGGGTCCTGATGTTATCATGTCAATCAGCAGTAGATTTCCTGAGAGGAAAAGCGAGGGAGAGAGAGAGAGAGAGAGAGAGAGTGTTAGTGTGTGTGTGTTCGTGTGAGCGTGTGTGAGTGTGTGTGTGAGCGTGTGTGAGTGTGTGTGATACACTAAGTTTCTGTATCGTAGAGAGAAGAAGAAAGAAAGCCGATTTGGATGTGGACTACTAAAATGAAGCATGAAATTAACCCTGTACACTACAGAAATACACTATACTGTACATTGTAGGCCACTAACCAGCTCTGCGTGCTTTCAGAACTAATTCCATTTAATTGGCTCATCTTTGTTGATATGATCGAACCTTCTCTGTATAAAACAAGTTTTTAACATTTTCTTTTAATAAAGTCCAACAGGTTTACGATGGGGGGTGGTATGATGAATAACCCTCTCAGTTTCTTACTGGCTACTTTGGTTGAGCTGCTTTGTCTATTTAGACTTTCAACTTTTTTTTTTGTCAATCCGGTAAAAGATTGCATTGAAATTGACTTGCAGAATTGCATGTGATAAAACTATGAACACTTGGAATATCTGGGATTATTTGGATCATTATTTCTCTTGCTGCCCAAAGCCTTCATTTGACTTGGAGTCAGACAAAAGGCTATAGCTGTCGCGTTCATTAGTGAGTTACAGCATGAAGCCATTGTTTCCCACATGTTTAAAGTATAATTGTTGGACTTGATGCCTTGTGCAGTGCTGAAATGAACACACTCAGACGTACACCACCGCAATCTATTGGACTCAGATCTTTTCTATCAGTTCCAACCAGAGCGACCGTTCCTCCTCTGTCCTCTCTCCTCAACAAGGTATTTCTATCAATAGGACTGCAGCTCACTGGATGCTTTGTTTTTTTTGTGTTTTTTTTGCATCATTCTGAGTAAAACTCTGGAGACTGAGGGTGAAGATCCCAGGAGATACTCAAATCCGCCTGTCTGCCACTTACAATCAAGTCACAGTCAAAGTCTGTGAGATCACTTTTGACCTCTCGGCTTTCTGCCAGAAAGCTTCACTGGCAGAAAGCCTTTTCTGGCACTTTTATTCATGGCAAGAAATTCAAAGATGTTATATTTTCTCTCTGCAAACTAGCATTCCTTGTAACAGTGGAAAAAAACAGAGAGCCATACCAAATATTACAGGTGGAAATCTCATTATCAGTTAAGGCATATTCAATTGCCAGTTAGCAAAATATTCACACTTTATTGCAGAATTACTGTCAGTTACAGAATGAACAAAAATCAATCACAGATCGACTGTGTACCAGTAAGTTGTTTTTTTGGTCATGGCCCAGTTTTCCTTTATCAATCTTGGACATGCAGTATTGTCTTCCATATGTTGTAACCAGGGGATCAAGCATTTCACTGGCATGCATGTTGATCTATAATAATGACCTTGACCTCTCCATCATCACTGAATTCTTTCCATGACAGATCATCACCACCACTACCCTTCATCCGTACAAGTGAGGTATTTTCCTGGACAACAGTGGTATCTCCAGACATCCATCATCTCCCTTAAGCCAAGTATATGACATGTGATTTACAATAGAAAGATGGCTACAACTGTTACTACTACTGGAGTTTATCCATGTTTTTATTCCACTGCATATATTATACAGTGTTGAGACATAACAAACTTTTGAATACATATGCCGTCACGGTAGTTGATCATCTTGATCCTGCAAAAAGCATCTTGACTTACTTTTCATAAAAATACAGATTTTCTCTTTCAGTAAATCAGTATGCCCGTCTTCATGTTTCTCATATTATTTGGGTGCGAATCCCTGAGGTGCATCCACAGCAAGACGTATCGAAACTTATTACATAACAGCTTGCTTTCAATTCAAAATATTAATTTTCCCATTGCTCGCCTTGCTTCTATGTCTGATGGCACAGCTTCATGTGAGGGGGCTTTTCGTTCACGCTGTCCACTCCCGCAGCATGTACTGACAACATCGCTTGGGTTTCATGATGTCGGTATGTGAACTCTGTATTTCAGTCATATTTATATCCTTTTATCTATCCTTCCTCTGTTTCTGCTCCAAAAGTGAATTGTGACTCCTTTTTTCACACGAGGGGGGCTTGATAGTTGTTGTTTTTTGCCATGTTTAATAAAACAAGAAAAACGGTTGAATCTCAGACCAGAAACTATTATTCAGGCTTTATATGTTGTCCTGATTCCCAAGCCCTCAATGAAAATATAGATTTAGTCTGCAGTAAAAGAATAAACAGTGAATCTGTCATTGAAATCTCTTCCAACAAGCGTTGTTTCAGTTCAGGCTGTAACTCAGGCTCCTCAGCCTGTTTCCCTTGTTTCATGTTTCCCTGGTATCTCCCACTCTCTGTCATGAAGCATGCGTGTGTGTGTGTGTGTGTGTGTGTGTCCCACTCGCTGCAGATCCAAGGCAGCCATGTTTCCTTCACTTTGGAAAAAAAAAGATTTACTTTTTGTTATCTTCTTTGACTTATGCATTAAAAAGCTTATTCCTGAATATAATGAACTGGTCTAGTGATGTACTATAAGAATGATGAGATTCTCACTCTGCACCACATTGTAATGGGCACATACGCCATCATTTCACAAAGTCTGGTCAGTTTATTATTATATTATTTGGAAAAAAATAGCAAATAAACCAACCCGCATGTGGCAGTTGCACTCTCTCCACTCTGCACCTTTTAGGATGTCTGATACTTTATAAAGTCAGTTTGTTAAACTATCATTTGTGAGGTGAATTATGTCCAATGGGAATATCTCAATTTGTCTTTGTGTAATACAGACCCTTGTGTTATAGGTATCACCTTGTTGGTCAGGAACCAGACCTTCTCCTAGACCAAGAACAGGGTGGGTAGTAATGAATCACATCATGTAGTCGTGATTACATAATGGGATTACAAAAAATCTTTATATTTTCTGTTGATCGATGAGGACTGTCTTTATCACATAAATAAATGAATACATTAAATATAAACTTGCTTATTTAACTCTGCCACAGAGGTTTATTTGCTTGTGTAAAATGCCAAGCAAATTACAGATAGTGAATGCCAGAAAATGCAAAATACATTTTATTTGCATGGAAATGTTTTTTAAGATGTTCAAAGAAAGAAGTAATCCACAATGGTTTTTATTTTTTAATAAAATGAAGGACATTACTAATGCTTTGCTAAGTAATTTGTTTTAAGTAACTGACTACATTTCAAAGTAAGTGAGTGACAGAGAGTCAAAGTACCAAAAGTTGATCTCAGTCTATATTGTAAAGAACGGCAAAGCTGCTTTGCAGACGTTGTGTTACAACGGCCAACCTTTCAGTCACCGGAGCAGCCAGACTGCATGGCATTCGTTTTGCACAGATCCAGATCTGGAGACAAAGTGGAAGGGCCCCTGGGGCCACGTCAAGCTAATGATTGTTGCCAAAGGTAATTGGATCTACTCAAGCCCCCTGAAGCACAGTATTAGAAAAATCCTAATCAATGTCACTGGTAAAGAGACCAGGGGTGCTCAGCTTTCACAACCAATTAGATTTAGCCATGCAGCTAAATTCCAATTATTCAAAATGCAGAGAAATCCCCCAGTTCAGACAATAGTCTGTAAAGCTGTTCTCTTTCTCATGAAGTTTTAAGAGGGTAGACAGAGTGACTGTGGGAAACGGTCGTTATTAGAAATAAAGTCTGCGGATTGAACTGAATGTTTTTCCATAATCTTTGACAATGATGTATATAATAAGCAAACCGTTAACAAAATGTTATTTGTAATGTGTTACACAAATCTCTCCCTGTACCAACAGAGAATAACTTTGCAATTGTTAGCGGAGAACATTACAGAACATTGTCAGGTCCTCATTAAAAACTTAAACAAAAAGCTCCAACAAATCAGAACTGGTATCTGCTGTCCATGCATGAACAAACACCAAAGAAATATTAAAGTTACGTATGATATATAATATTTTCTGACACTGAAACTCAAATTCTGGACCCCAGGGGTAAAGTATTGCTTGTAAATGCTTGTATTTGATTTCAAGTATCAGTTAGTCAGCCAAAGAATGTATGAAGTTCATTTTCTAGTTCAGCATCATGTCTGTTTGTGAATATTTTTTGAATTCCTCGAAGAAGAGGCAATATGAGGTGTTTTTGGAACTTTGCCCTCTCTCTGTCATCACGTTGAGATATTGACTATAATTAAATGTTTGCCACATCTTATACAGGGAGGTTATCTTGGAGTGTGCTGTGATATATTCAGTACATAACAAAAGTCTGACACCTAGAGGGTCTTGCCTTACATTTTTTTTATTACAAGCTGAGAAAACAAAATGTCTTTGCAGGATTTTTGAGGTGTTCAAAGGCTGCCATCCAGTGGGGGGTTGCCATAATCGCAAGTCGGGGAGAAGAGTTTACTGCTTCTGGTAACAAGGAAACAAGGAAGGAATGAAGGAAGGAAGGTCAAAAGATGGAAAGTGAGATATAATGAGGTCATTCTGGTTAAAGAAACCTCATTTCGTGGCATAAGGAGAATTAGTAGGGGGCTCGTAGTCGTTTAATGAAGCTAATGTAAATTAAATCTGGGAGAAGACTATTTTTATGGCTCATTTATTCACAATTATCATTCTCTCTCTCTCCTGCCTTTTTCTAATGAGCAGACTGTTTGTGTTTTCTGTAATCCAATCGGATTTTGCCACGATCTCAATCAGCATATCCTGTTGAGGCTTTCAAACTTTGAATCTGTTCTCTTCTCTCTCACTGCCAGCTGTCATTTCAGTGATTCGCTGCGATCCTCCCCCTCTCCAGTCTCCATATCCATATCCTTGTAATTCAGATCCTCAGCATACCCTCCATCCGATCTGAACCACAACCAAGGTCTAGTGTCTCGCCCCTTTTAATCTCCTCATGTTGTGGACTATCATGGAGTGGATGTAAAGATGAACGACATGTCTCCACTTCCTACCGTTGTTATAAAAAAAAGAAGCTACGATGTCCCTGATACACTGTTGACGAGATCTGGAGCCAGCGTCTGCACAGCAGTGATCGTGGTGGGCGGCTGAGGTATCAGGGTCCCGAAGACACACAAGCTCGACCAGTCGCGAGTCAGTCTCACCTGTCGGTCATGATGTTTCTTTCCGCCTTTATAGCATCAAATGACATAAAACTAAACGTAACGCTTGGACACACATCGGTGTGATGACCACCACCTACTGTACGATGACAGCAAGCATCTTTGAGAAAAATTAATTCAACGTGCACTTTGACACTTTTAGTTTAGTCCATGTCCCATCTGCTGACACAAAGGCAAGGTTATGGCCTATACTGCCGCCAGCCACCAGGGGGCGATCAAGAAGATTTAGCTTCACTTTAGGAGGAAATGTCATGTCCTCCATTTTTCCATACAGCCAACATTTGCCTCAGACCTCATTTGTCAATTGAGGTCTGTCCTGATCAAGGTACAGTAGCGCTTTTTTGTACTCGCACGTTAACCCCAACGAGCAAACACGATAGTACGAGTCTTTTTAAGTCAAGAGGCAAACTAGTTGCCACACATATCTGTCTGCCATCTTTGACCTCAGCCAAATCAAACTTAGACTTGGACACGTTAGGGCCAGGATCAGTGTTTGCGGCCTCTATCATAGTACTTTTTTGACCTCCCAGTACTTTGACGATTCTCAAGTCTCTTCCTGTGCTGTAAACAAGCTGACCAATGTGGGGCCTCATGTTTTCCTGGGGCCAGCCCCTCCTGCTTACTTGTCTTTCCACTAAACTGAGCGATTGTGGTGTGTGCGTCAGGCCGTGCCTGCCTGCTGCTCACTGACCCTGACTGGCGCACAGCGCCGCATGAGTTCGTCATTCGAGGAAATAACCTTATATGGTTGTTGGCATCTCGTGAGTATTTCTTTGCCCCACCAGCAAGTCAGTCAGTGAAGGTTAGAAATTCTTTCTTTCCCACCAAAGCATCTGTTTGAAGAGTGGAGCTGGAGGAAAACAAATTGTTTCATTTAATCGTGGGACAGGGCTGTAAAGCAAAAAGGTAGCAATTGCTGAAGAATCTTCTTTTTTCTTCCTCTTTTTTTCCAAACAGGAAAGCAGAGCAAATCACATATACAAAAGAAATAGATAAACAATCAAAGCAAACCACACAAGCTCAGTCTACTCCAATACAAGTCACTGCTGGCTACTCGCAACCAAAACTGTGAAGAATCTTATTATTGTAAAGGGCAAAACGTGAAGAAAAGGGGGAATTACTGCTGCACACTGAAGAGCTAACACACGTGTTAGCAACTTTACAATCATCTCCAATGAGATGTTTATCTTCCATTTTTGTTGTCCATCCTTTAAGACTACATCGCCCTTGATTGTAAGGTTTTGAGTCGAGGATACAAGTGTTTTGCCCATTGGTCTAAAAATTGAACAAGTTTATATGTATACACGCATTGATTGATTTTCTCAGTTGATTCTTCGTATACCCTGTATGCTTCCAAAAAGGTCTATGGCCAGAAGCTTGTATGCAAATATGTATAAGAAGCGTTTTGACCTTGGTGTGCTGAAGGGTTTTTGTTCATTTATGTACATGTGATTGTACCATCCAGGCCCTCAGCCAAGTGAGTCAATCACACTCTCTTACACGTCCTTTTGGAGATTATCTCCGTGGCAGATGTACAATGGTTGTTCCTAAAACAAAGAAATAACACCAAAGACCCACTATACTTTCCAAAGCCTCGAGATCGCGCGATCTACAACTGCCTCAAACAGGACTGCTCTAATAACAGCCCCACAATGGAGTCTTTGACCTGCTGCGCTCTTGGTTGGAGAGTAGCTATATTACTGGAAATAGGAGGGTCAACTTACCTCTGCGTCACTACTGAGCCTCTCATCATATAGCTGCAACAGCGGCAGATCACCTCAATTCAATGATACATTATACTTAAGTTAACATTCATGTATTGTCTTCAATGACAAGGCTAAGTTGTGTCTAGGACACACACAAACACACACAGGACTCAACCACTCGAAAATAATTCACGGATACACGTAAAGTGCAATAACAAACTGTGCAATATTTATATTTGATATTTTTTAATATCCCATGTGCAACTATTGCTACTGCTCTGTATATAGCATTTATATACCTTTGGTGTTTTTTCATTTAATGTTATTTTTTTGTTAAATTTTGTACATACAAACGCTTTTTTGTAAATTTCTTATATATTCTTCTGTCCACTTTGCTGCTGTAATGCCTTATCTTATCTTATCTTAAGTTGTGATTGATCATGAAGTCCCCCCCCCCCCCCCCCCCCCCCCCTCTTCACTTTTCCTCTCTGTCCTTCCTCTTTTCCAATGCAGTCAGATTTTTTTCTTCCGAACTGCCACGTCGCTGTCTGTGTGTTTTGGGAAAAGCCCACATACACAGAGGACTGTCTGTCTGAACCTTGACCAGATGAGGTTCACTGTGTGAGTATGACACACACAGCAGAAGGGAGGGGGTCACCCTCTCACTCTGCATGAGTCAGGGGCGACGACGCTCACTCCAGAATCACAGCCCAGGTCACTCCTTCTTCCTTGAGGAGGGTGCGGGTGTGTCTTTCCAAATGCGTCCCCGAGACCTCCATGCCCGTCCTGTTCACACATAAAAGCCCAGGAGGGGCTGGCCTGTGGGTGGGGAATATGATAATAGGCGTCAGAGGAAGTGAGCGCAGTGTGGTGGAATGCAGTTGCCATTAGTGGGAGTTGTGCTTCTGCTGGCTAACAGCTAGTCTGCTATGTTGAGTCGGAGCAGGAGACGCAGAGGAAAGTGATGACAACATGCCCCACTTCACGGTGGTACCAGTGAAGGACCAGGCTCCGGCCAGCTACGACACGCTAGAGGGGATTAACTGGGTGGATTACAGAGACACTGGACAGGAAAACCATGATCACCAAGACACTGTCAGCTCTGATGGTAAGTCTCAAAACTTTCAAAAAAAACAACCTCTTCTCATGGACTCAAAGTGACTCTTCTGGAAGTTTTGAAGCTGAAAAGTGTCGGCTCATGAGTTGAACCCAACACAGCATGGAGAGGCTTTCCTTTGTCCCGAGAGCCTCCCTAAACAGCTGGTTGTATGGTTACCATGGCAATCCCCCCCGGGCCAGCAAGCGGTTTTCCCACAGTCGACAGGTCTGTATTTGACAGCTCTCTTTAGGTACAGTCGTTGAAGCACTTCTTTTATTGTTTTGGCTGTTTGTTTGTTTTTTTCCTAACTGTGGAAGCTTCATAAAATAACACTGAAAACTAACTGTTGGACAGATAAGTAACAAAGGCAAAAAATAAAATAAAAGGGGGGTGAGAACCGTGGGGGAAAAGATTCATGGGGGTGGGGGTCTGTAAGGGGGGGGCACCACCATCGCCACAAGAAAAGGCCTCAAGTGCTTTCTCGCACAAAAGATGGAGCTCTCTTTGTGCCAGGGGTGGATTTCCTTTCACGGAGAAAGGCTGCTCAATAACACGGGAGCAGATTTGTCCCTCCTCACTCCTCTGCCTCGGCTTGTTTCTTGGTGCCACGCCATTGTTTCTGCCCTGTGTCGGCGTAGAAAAGAGGGACGACCAGTGCCCGACAGGACGGAGAAACAGGACGGAGGGAAAACGAGGGAGGGGAGCGCGGAGTTTGTAGCTGCTGGGTTTGGGATTGTGTGAGAGCAGTGCTTCATTTGTGCGGGCTGAGAAACAGAACCAAGTTTAGAGGGTTTTAATAAAAACAAAAACCAAAGACATGCATAGGCGTGGCCCTCAAAAGAAGCACCCACGCTGAACCGTGCAAACAGATGGCAGGGCTGGGCACAGGCCTACACGCTGACAGGCCATTTATTTATATGACAATCTGCCTAGCAGTAAATGTCCTTCTAACTGTATGTCCCTACTACTGACTAACATCGGAGAGGATCCAAGGTGCCGTGCAAAAAAAAAAAGCTTCAATGAGCCGCTGGGCTCAGGTGAACTGATATTTGAAACAGGACAAGAAGGAATCTCAGCACATGTTGACCCAGCTGTTGGCTCGTATATTTCTGGACCATTAAGATGTCACCCTGTAGCTGAATGGCATCCATAACAGCAGAAATGCAAGTCAAAACACTTCAGAAAATAAGAAGCAGAAGGAGAACCAGTGTCAAAAAGCAGCAGAACTCTGTACAATGCCCCGAGGTTTTGATGATGAGGGGACAAAAAGACATGTCCTAAAATAACCCCTGCACCTTTTCTGGGCGAGAGCCTGTTGCAGTCTCCCCCGTCTTCCTGCTGTCACAATTCTCTCTTGGGCCACCTGAGGAGCACTCCCTGAAGCCCAATAACAACAACAACAACAACAACAACAACAACAACAGCTAGTGGACAGCTGCACGGATGAGCATATGCTGGACAGGGTGAGGAGGAGGAGGAGGAGGAGGAGGAGGAAGCCAGTCTGTGATGGATGATGAGAAGGAGCAAAGGGCACACAGCATGTTTCTGTAATGTCTCAGAGACGGACGGAAACGAATCTGTAATAGCCACTCACATCATTAAAGTTGATTGCATTGCAAGCAATTTTAAGCATGGAAATATTCACTGTTGCTCCATTTTTATTCTTTTATGTGACACACTGTTGTCAGCGGGAAAATAATGTTGGGTGGGAAAGAAGTCACAGTCCAAAAGTGGTGTGCGTGAGCTGGATGATTTCATCATGGGAGTGGTGGGTTTGTGGGTTATGGTACATGTGTGTACTCCGCTACAGTGTGACGTTCACGGCGTGGAGGAAGTGACACAGAGCAGAGTCTGTTCCAGCCAGTGAACTCGGCTCTGTTCAGCTCAGCTCAGCCCAGGGCAGGACAGGACCAGCCTTAACACTGTGGTCATTGTAGGAGTTCTGCACTCCTGAGCAAGTGCAACTAGCCTGATATAACCTGCCCCGTTCGGTTCATGTGAACCCACCTTTTTGCCATAGAAAGTCTCAGTTGAAATAAAGGGACTTTTGTATGTGGCATGTGAGCAACATGCTACTACGTGCCAAATTTAAACAAAATATGATACATGATATAAGATCGCATATCCTCTGCCTTTTATCCAGCCATTCTGGTGTCATTCCAAATACCTGCAAACCCAATACTGTAACAATGTTGGGTAATGTTGGCCACTAAAAATGTCACCATAACAATGTGAAATTGTCGTTGAGATATTTTCTTACTTAAATTGGATGTTTTGTGTTTTTTAAATCTGCATTTACTCATTTTGCGGCCACTTGATGGCAGTGGAACAAGCTGTGAAACACAACGTTGTCATCTCAAAGGGATGGGATCTATTTACTGAAATTGATAAATACCTGAAGCTAAGAATCGTTGTGTGTCTTTGTTTGTGAAAGAATGAGCCCTGTCTATCTTCAGTAGGAGTGAGTCCTCTTCCACGGAGTCGGCCATGTTGCGCGGCCATGTTTCTACAGTTTCTACAAACCAAACACTGGCTCTAGAGAGGGGGAGAGTCAAATTGTCCTTATGGCTGAGTGAAATGTTTAGGAAAGGAGCTTCAATGCTTCTTTTCCTATCTCCTTTAGAATAGGGTACACGGACCTTCCTATGCAAACGGAAAGGAAAAGTAGAAGCCCCATAATTCATTGCGGTAGCGATATTTTAACATGTATGGCACGTTTGTGCATGGCCTGATTAAATCAATGACCTGATTAAATCAGAAGAAGAAAAGTATGAATATTACCCAGAAGTCATTATGATGGAATGACTTCTGGGATGGAAATGCCTATGAAGCATTTCCATCTCACGCCATACGGTGGTCATGTCGATAAATTTGTGTGGACAGGAGCGTGAGAAAACATTCTCACTGTGGCGAGATTTTCCTTTCAGTTCCATAGCCTATATAATTGTTTTTTATTTCAATTACTTGAAATTACAATTCAATTACCTTGGTAATGAATAAATATTTTTCACCGTGTTGTCCACTTTTAGCCTCCGTGAATCAAACCTCCTACACACTTGGAGGAGGAGGGTGAGGCGAGGAGTATTCAGTTGGTCTTAATAGGCAACTTCACTGCTAGACGACACTAAATCCTATACTCACTGGTTCTTTTAACAAGGTTGGAACGTGTAAGCAAACAGATCACCAATTCCATGCCCAACACGGAGCAACATTGTCAGTCGTGTTTCTAACTACCTCGCTTCTCTGTTTTGGTCTCCAATGTCTGGGTCTTCAGCTTGTACATGTTGCACTGGGAGCAAGAGCTAGTGGTTAACTTTGAGTCCTTTTTTTCTCGTACTTCGTGTATCTTCTTTCGACAAGCGGCAACTGTCACATTAGATTCCAATCTTTGATCCGGATGTTTATGGACACATATTAAGCTCTATTTCGTTTTTCATTGTTATGGGGAAAATGCAGCAGCAATAGAATGCTACTCGAAATGTCTTTTGCACGGGACTCAAACGGAACAGGTGCTGAGGACCTTGTGCAGTGAGTGGACGATTTGGAGAATGCTGCTGTGTGTTCTCCCTCTAATCCAGGAGGACAGGGCGACCATTCCAGTCATGCTGTCTGGCATGCTCTACAGATAAGTCTGTGAGAGATAAACCCTGTGGTGGAAGCAGAAATGTGGATATCGATGACAGAGATGGAACCCGGCCTGATGGCCGCAGAAATGCACACAGACACATGAGCACGATCCCGAACAACTCTAAATTTACAGCAAGCCATTGTATTCAAAGACCGTTGTGGACGATGAAGAAGTTCATGCTTTTCCTTGAACGATTTGTCACACATTTCCTGTCTTGCAGCTGTCTTGCCATACAGTCATCTGCCATCTTTATTCCATCTGCTGGTTCATACGAAAAGGAGTCGAGGGGCGCACCTGGGCGTAAATATTCTGACAAAACTGTTTTCAAGAATGCGGCAAAACAATATTGCTGTCATGAGTGCTGACAAGTTGTAGCATTTGAAATTTAGCAGACTTGTGTTTGTTTCCCAATTCTCCAGCCAGGCGAAGGGTTTGTGATCGCTGTGAAATCTTCATAGGACAAGGAGCAGGGTGCGACCTTAATTACATTTTCAATAACCAGTACCAAAAAAAAAGAAGGAGTGTAATGAGAGTAGAAATTTACCACAGGCAAGTTTTATTAAGTTGATTTACAACTGTCTAGTGAATAAATCCATCGCCTTTCAAATGAGAAGTTATAGGAAATATGCATTTAGCTTATTGAGGTCAGCGTGTTGTTCATCATATTAACTTGCAATGAATTGATAAGGCACTAGTTGTTAATACACAACAATCATTCATACGTTAAACTTCATTGAGTACATGAAGCCATTTTTTGCAAAAGACAAGATAAACAGTCCTACTGTACAGACCACGCCGGGTTTGTTCCGTCGTTAGTGATACCCCCTCCGACATCCCCATTTAGTTAATTTGGTGTCTTTTGGAAAGTCTGATGCGCGATCACCTCTTCCCGCCCACCTTCAACCCCCGAGGTACTCAGACGAGCGGCCGTCCTTTTCTCATCATTAGCGCACATCAAAGCTAATATGTTCTGCTGCACGGCTCAGCGGGTTGGCATCTCTCTTCTCTGCTCAGACGCCTCTCTGCATGAGAGACAACCATCGCAGCTAATACTGGCCTATTGCTGAAACAGAATTAAACTGTTCCTCGCCTCGGGGAAGGGAGGAGCAGAGGATATGTACGTATAGTCTGTTTCACTGTCTCTCTCTCTTTGACTCAAACACACACACACACACACACACCCACACCAACACACACACACGCACACACACACACACACAGAAAGAGAGTGATAGAGACAGAGTGGTGTGTTGATGAAATTATTGTTTACACTGTATTACACTGTGGCTGATCCAGAGAGGAAAGTCAGGATTTTTGTTGCAAGAAGGAAGACAATTACCCATAAGGCAACTTTGTAAACTTATTAATGTTCCCACAACACGAGTAATACCACAGCGACACAAACAGTATCACGCACCGCCTCCAAACACCAGCATTCCCGAGAACAGTCCTGGTGACTAAATGCACAAAGTAAAGCGGGCTAAGCCGTACAACTTCTCTGCATCAGTATAAGGTCTTAAATGTTTATTAAAGAGGAAGTTTAGCAAAGAGGCTTTGTCGAACCTTAAGCAGTTCACGGGGCAGCGATATTGTTTTCCATGTCTTATCGGCTTTAAAAGTGCAGGCGCATTAGGGTCAGGTTTCTTCTTCTCGAGAACACTAGTGGGATTGAAACTATTTCATATTTCATTTGTAAAAGTCTTGAATAAATATTTCTGCCACTGCGACACACTACAATCTATACAAAGGATAAACCAATGACCTGTTTGGTAAAAGGTGTCAAAGACGTTTTGCAGGAGATGCTCTCTAGAAGTTGTTTGTTGGACAAATTATGAATGATTTTGATTTACTCTTTGTAGGTTTTCCCTGGGAAATTGTTTTTTGTTCAGAAGTCATGAACTTTGCACTTTGATAAGACTTGACGGCCCAACATCCTCTCTAGGAATTGATCTGTAAATACACAAAAAATTATAACCTATTGAACCTGACATACAATCCGTGAATTAGTTTGCTTTGGACTTGCATTTTGTGTTTGACTGAGGCTACAGTTTAAGTTGGTAGCCAAACGTATAATAGTTTATGTGTCGTCTGGGAAGCCTATGCAATGGAGCTGTTGCCAATGTCATTGAAAGGGTTCATGAACACTGCCTCAGGCTTTGACTATTCATGAAACACAGACTTACTCAGTGAGAAACCTAAACAAAACCTTAGCTAAACCATACAGTATCTTACTTCGGCCTATACCTAATTGCTTACTCCCTTACCGGTCCAGGTAAAGGCTATGAAAAGTAAAAGTCGTATACACCCCTGCTAAAGGTCTCTCCTGTCGACATGCCCTTCTGTGAATGTGTCGATTGTGAGATCGTCTGTGATCTCGTGGCTGTGTTTTGGAGCGGACCCCGGCGACATGTCGGTACACGTCGCGGCAAAGCCTCGCTGCTGTTCTGTGCTCACAGCACGAGTCTTGTGTGCCTCCGCAACAGGCCGGTTAATCTTTAATCTTTTTGATTAGACATGTAATGTGACGTTATTAACAGGAGACCCCCACTGTCTCCCCAGCCCGTTCTCAAATGAGGTTCATTAGTTTCGAAGCTAAGTCGGACGCCAAACTATTCTAGGTGTTTTTTTTCATTAGGGACGGCCGAGCACAATGTTTGGGGCAGCGCTGATTGAGTAATAGTTCCCGTCAGCTGCCTGTTGAGAATTTTTCTCACTAGCTGGCGACATCCATCTGAACAACAAATTGTTGTTTGGCTTATCACGGCAATCGTGGAATATCATTCGTAAGTGATACATTTGGATACATCCAGACGGAGCATCAGTGCAGTGAAGGAATACAGATACTGTAGTACTCCACCCCTTTGAGTTACTTTCAACCAAACCCATGGCCCTAATATCCCCATGAGCAGACATGTGCCTCGCTTTAGTGTGTGTGTGTGTGTGTGTGTGTGTGTGTGTGTGTGTGTGTGTGTGTGTGACAGAGAGTAAATTAGCACTGTACTCTCCACCCCCCCATCACCGTGCACCATGTGTTAGATCAGGCCCCTCGATGAGTGTTCGCCCTGGGTGACCGGGTGTCCCGGATAATAATCGACAGTTCGCCAAGCTAAACCCCAGAGTGCCCTGTTGCAGTCTGCACACAGCACATAACTATGCTCGCCCACAGCGATACCTGCAGCAGCTGGACACAGGACACAGGTGAGTGCAGACTGACACTGAAGCTTCGGCGAGCCACTTACAGCAGACTGGTGCATTTTTCACCCACAATTTGAGCGTGTATTTTTCTATTTTCATGCCCACTTGGTAAGTTGGCGGACTTTTTGTCCCAGGATTAATTTGGGTTTTCGAGATGCCACCCTTAAAAAGTTAACACGCTCCAATAGACCAAAGGCTGGGGTAATTTTGAGGTTATTTGGGTTTGCGTATGTGCATGTGAATGTGCGTGTGAGATCATTTGCGGTGCCACTTGGCGTGCAATTATTTCATCAGGCACTGTTTTCATCACAGCTTGATTGATTCCTCTCTTCAAAAGCAGAAATTAATGAGGGTAAAATCTAATTATATGCCTGTTTATCACCTGGACTTTGTTATGTCGGTCTGTGCTGTTCCTTTCGCTACAGCTTCACTGCATGACATTTTTGTTAGTTTATAATTAATAGTGACAATTAAACATTGGTTGAATATTGAAAAGGATTTGCCAGGGAACAACTGGAGTTGGTATTTGTCCTTCATTTTATTAATAACTGCACTGGCAATTGTTCTGTTTTTTGTTTAGTTTTTCCAACTGGACATTTTATCATTGTTAAGCCACACAAGGCTTAAGTATTTTAAATATTTAATTAATTTAAAATACTTTAATTAAATTATGTGATTCCAATTTATTCCAACTCTCGACATAATTGTAGATTGGTCCCACCAAGTGATCTTACTTTATTTTTAATGCAAATTGGTGAGTGGTGATTGTTGTTTGTATTTGATTCTACTAAATGATTCTCATGTCCATTAAAGTCTGGTTGTTACTGTTACATGTTGCACGTTGACGCAGCACTTATGTGTTATTAAATTGCCTGTCTTGAAGAGCAACGTCTGCCTGGTCTATTGGCAGGGAAATATGGATTTGTTTGGCCCTATAGCTCAATTTTTTTTATTTATTGTTAACCTCAAGTCTTTCTCTCCTGTCTCCAATAGGACACGGGAATCATAATGAAGACAGTCCATTTCTCAACAGCGCTGATGCTGCTTGCAAGAAGAATGACTTCTATGACAGGAACCTGGCGCTGTTTGAGGTCTTCTACTTTCACTTCCCAATATTTCTGTCTGATGATAGACTGAGACTAAACTCATTAATTAAAAACTTCTCCCTCCACCGTCTTCCTGCAGGAAGAGCTGGATATCCGACCGAAGGTTTCCTCCCTTCTCAGCCGCTTGGTCAACTACACCAGCATCACCCAGGGAGCCAAGGAGCACGAGGAGGAGGAGAGTACCGAGGCCTCGCGCAGGAAGACCCCCAAGGTCAGGAGTCAGGGCGCAGCAGAGGAACACAGTGATTCTGTTTTCACCACGTGTGCACTTGACTTTTAGTAACAGTATCCCTCACCTCCAGCCCTCTACCTGCCTCGCTATCCGAGTCCTCGTTTTTCTATTGAGACTTGTTGATAGATTGCGTGTGCCTTTGCACCCTCTGCAGTCACACTGTGCCAATTTGAGACCGAGATGCACGCAGAGAGCTGATAGCACGATTGAATGACCTTTAAAAAAGTACATCAATCAATGCTAATGATCGATACACTTGTCTCCGGAAATGTCATGCTCAATACTCTCCCCTCGCACTCACTCACCCCCTCTTTTTCTCTCTTTTTGTCAGTCTCCCAACATGGGCACTCTGATGGGCGTCTACTTGCCGTGTCTCCAGAACATCTTCGGTGTCATTCTTTTTCTCCGCCTGACGTGGATCGTCGGGATGGCTGGCATCATGCAGTCCCTCCTGATTGTTCTCATGTGCTGCTCATGTGTTAGTAGGCGCACACATACTACACAAACACACACACACACACACACACACACACACCATCAACAACTATGTGGGACATGAGCTAGCTTTTATTTCTAAATCAGTTGGCGTAATCCACACAGTTGTTGTTATTATATTTAGGGCAAAAGAATGTTGCATTGACTTTCTTTTTTTTATGTGTACTTGTCAAAATGGAAGCCGGACTCTGCCAGCTGCCAGTGTGATCACCAGATATTAACGTTACCACAACAGGTTGCCATGACATCTGTATGTGTGTCATTTCCATATTTATTTATTTTTTCCCCTCTTTTCTTTGCAGACAATGCTCACAGCCATATCGATGAGTGCCATTGCTACTAATGGTGTCGTTCCAGGTAATTCTTGTAAACTGTTCTGCAATAGCTCCTTGTCATTTATACATTTAGTCTGCACCTATTTTTGCAGACCAAAAGAGTTTTATTACTGCCTTTCAAATAAATACTCGCTGGACCTTCATATCTACTGTCTGCTCTGCAAAAATAAGAAGTCATAGCTTCCATCACAGATTCTTCCACTTGGGGGCAGCAGAAACCTGCAACTGAATCCGCTGCATGCAGTAAACAAATTGTGAGATTTCCAGTGGCGTTCTGTATTTAACAGATTGTTTCGTCTTTTGTAGCTGGAGGAGCATATTTCATGATCTCACGCTCCCTTGGCCCAGAGTTCGGAGGAGCTGTGGGACTCTGCTTCTACTTGGGCACCACCTTTGCTTCTGCCATGTACATACTTGGTGCCATTGAAATCTTCTTGGTCAGTATTATTCTGCTGTGCCATTCCAGGTCACATTTTCACATGTTTCACAAATTATATATATACATATATTGACACTAATATATCTATATAAACTTCACTTTTTTTTCTATTTCAGAAATATCTGGTGCCCCAGGCAGCCATCTTTCATGCCACAGACCCCCTTGGGAGTGACAGTGCCATGCTGAACAACATGCGAGTCTACGGTTCGATCTGTCTCACTCTGATGGCTGTGGTGGTTTTCGTAGGAGTCAAATATGTCAACAAGCTGGCCTCTCTTTTCCTTGCCTGCGTCATTATCTCCATTGTCTCCATCTATGCCGGGGCAATCAAGTCCATGACTCACCCACCAGAATTCTCGTAAGTGTGCAGGGGAGGTTTGTGAGGATAAAACATGCATCAATAATGTAAATAACGTGATTCTGTTGTAGTCTTTTTCTTTTCATACTGGGAAAATACATGTTTCTGTATGATTATTTTATTTTTGGATTGCATTGACTTCATTGTTATGTGTGTATCTTCCATCTCCGACTAATGATTTGCACAGAGTGTGACCTCTCTATGTCTATCCTATGACCGTCACTAGCAATACGGGAATTAACTTTTGTGGTGATAGAGAAGAGGAGGTATTCAATAGGGACAATGCTGATGATGATGACGATGATGGAGCCGATGGTGGAAATGATTACGACTAACACAGCAGTAATTTACTTTTTTGTCCATGTTACCGCTGCAGTATCTGCATGTTGGGCAACAGGACGTTGGTGAGAGATCGCTTCGACGTGTGCGCTAAGACTGTGACAGAGGGCAACATCACCGTGCCAAGTCAGCTGTGGCACAGTTTCTGCCTGGCGGAGAACATGAGCAGCGCTCAGTGTGATGACTACTTCATCCAGAACAACGTGACAGAGATACAAGGCATCCCTGGACTGGGTAGTGGGATTGTTAGAGGTAATCTGACTTCTAATCGATTAGGGATTGAAGTGTACGGCATGCAGCTTTGTTGGGTGATACAGATCACAACTCTCAATGAGAGGGGCAAAGTTAACTTTTAGTTTCAGTTCATTTTCCAAAAATAATGTCCTGCTTCGCGAATAGCACACGTGGAGTAGTCTGATGCCGCTCTCCTGTAATGTTGCCTTGTTTCCGGTGGTCTAAGTGTCTGTTCTCCTGTTAGAAAACATGTGGAGCAACTACCAGCAGAAAGGAGAGATCCTAGAGAAAGCGGGGCTACATTCAGTGGACGCCCACGGCATCACGGACAACTTCGGCATGTATGTGTCAGCAGACATCGCTACATCATTCACACTTCTGGTGGGGATCTTCTTCCCATCTGCCACAGGTATAACAACAACATGAACAAGGCCACTCCATGGCACAATCCTACGTCTCTGAGAGGAGTTGCAAATACGACTTGTGTACGATTTCTTTACATAGACCCATATAATGGTTTATTCAGTAGGATGAACCCATCAAATGCAAATAGTCCTTTTTAAATAAGGTGATACAAACCAAGTCAAAATGTTGAGCAGATGGAAAGAAATAGACCTCCCTCTAATCCAGCCAGTAGGGGGCATACTTTAACAGTTTTTACATGCCCTTTGTTTTTGTCTTGATTTTGTTGCAGGTATCATGGCCGGCTCCAACAGATCCGGTGATCTGCGGGATGCTCAGAAGTCCATCCCTGTGGGAACTATTTTAGCCATTACCACCACTTCACTTGTTTGTATCCTTATTTCAGTGACTACTCAGTCACTAGTCCCTCAAAAAGGAAGGAAAAAGGGACATGATATATTCGTGACATTGTACAACTCCTTGACCTCTCGTATTCAGATTTCACCTCTGTCATCCTGTTTGGGTCTTGTATTGAGGGAGTAGTCCTAAGGGACAAGTAAGTTCATTTGTGTCCCACTGCAAGTCACAACTATTATCAGATCACTTTTTTGTTGTTGTTAATAGTGAAGTTTGACAATGGGAAAAAAAAATACCTGCAGGTTTGGCGACGCTGTCAGAAAAAACTTAGTGGTGGGGACACTGTCTTGGCCGTCGCCGTGGGTTATTGTCATTGGCTCCTTCTTCTCCACGGTCGGGGCAGGCCTGCAGTCCCTCACTGGAGCGCCCCGACTTCTACAGGCTATAGCCAAGGACAACATCATTCCTTTCCTCAGGGTGGGACAACAGATTCCACAACCCTGTTGATCACACATTGACCAGTTCCTATTCTGAAATAGAGTAACTCACTGCAAGTCAAGAATGGCTCTTACAAACTGGAGAGCATAGAGTCGGTCATTTCACATTTTTGAATATATTCAGAATAACCACTAGATAACATGTAAAATATTTGAGCATTTGGCATTTGCAAGGCTTATTTGAATATGATACAGAAAGTGATTTGCATTTCGGCATGTGAAGGCTTTGAGTGTTTATTTTTCTCTCCAGGTTTTTGGCCATGGAAAGACCAACGGAGAGCCTACATGGGCTCTGCTGCTGACTGGACTCATAGCAGAGCTGGGAATTCTTATTGCCTCACTGGATATGGTGGCTCCAATCCTCTCCATGTAAGCTCACCAACATGCAGTACATGCCAAAAATATGACCTATGTCAAATATGCTGTGTACATGAATGTGAATTTAGAACGTAATCCTCTTTGTCTTTATTCAACAGGTTCTTCTTGATGTGCTATCTCTTCGTGAACTTGGCCTGTGCAGTTCAGACTTTATTACGCACACCAAACTGGAGGCCAAGGTTTAAATATTACCACTGGTGAGTGCAGGTGTATCTTTTTTCCCAGAATTCCCAATTCAGATCACCAACTTTTCAACGACAATACCACCTTTGTAAGATCTATGCAACCCTGAAGCAATAAAAAGCGTTATGCATGGCTGTAAATGTTGTTGCTGTTCTTGGTATGCAAAAACGTGACGTTCAGGCTTGTGTGACGCACAGGGCTCTGTCCTTCCTTGGCATGAGTATGTGTCTGGCTCTAATGTTCATCTCCTCCTGGTACTACGCTATTGTGGCCATGGGCATCGCTGGGATGATCTACAAATACATCGAGTACCAGGGGTACGTCTGGAGTCCAATGAGCATTTGAAAAGATCAATTTCAGTTCATGTCTTCCCACGTCAATGTCACTTTCTGTCTCTTTCAATTGCAAACAATAACAGAGCAGAGAAGGAGTGGGGAGACGGTATCAGGGGACTGTCCCTCAGTGCTGCGCGCTACGCTCTGCTAAGGCTGGAGGCCGGACCCCCGCACACCAAGAACTGGAGGTACAGCTACACCTTCAGGAGCTGCTCTGAACGTTTCCTCACAAACATTCGACATGGCGGTTGGATTTCCCAGGAGCCACATGGCATGCTGGCACGCAACAACTGTGCTCAGTAACAAGAAAAATCAGACCACTGATAGAAAGGTCACAAAACATAAACGGTATTAGAGAGGATTGCTCCCAGCTGCTATTCATATTGACACACAACTAACTGCCATCTGGAAAGTATACATACAAAACATTTTGTGAAGTTATGGCCTAAGGAAGTTTTTTACCCTTATAGGTATTTGCGTTTGCAAAGTAAATTTGCAGTTCCAGTAAATTAGCTTGTCAGTTTTTGCGTACAGTAAGGAATGACTTGGTCATTCAGAGGTCTACTGGAGGTTAATACTTTAACTTGGTAGACAAGGTAAAATTATTTTAGTTGTTTAGTTAAAACACAATAGCATTTATTTGACCTTATCCAAAACATTGGGATCTGAGTCACACTGAGGTTGCACACTAAAATGCTGTGAAACCATTTTGTAACCAAAATATCTGAACATAATATTTCAACTACCTTTTTAAGCAAGGATTCTTTTGCCCTGCAAACCAGAGAATAAAGCTTGACACTAATCGATATCTTAAAATAACTATAGAAATATCTACTTATATTTTAACAAATACCAATATCTAAAAAGTGTATGTCATGGATGTGTACACAAGCAGACAGAAAACCATCTCATCATCCATACTTGTAGTAATAGGTACAGTTTTTCTCGTTTTGTTGAATGAACATGCACAGGATTTCTACACAGCCTCATATTAAAATAATATTTCAGTTTAAAACTTTGTATTTGCATGACAGTCTTTGACCTGGGCTATTGTCCCACAATGTCTGACCCACCACTCACTACAGACCGCAGCTGCTAGTGCTGCTGAAGCTGGATGAGGACCTCCACGTGAAATACCCCCGACTGCTCACCTTCGCCTCGCAGCTGAAGGCAGGGAAGGGTCTGACCATTGTGGGCTCTGTTGTCCAGGGCCACTTCCTGGACAGCTACGGGGAAATGCAGGCAGCTGAGCAGGTCAATAATAGGAAGGGATGTTGTGCATTCTCTCTGAAATGCTTGATTGTACAAAATCTTTTGCAATGTGAAAAGCAAACATACATATTCTTCCCACATGAGTATAACTGTTGAACTGTTGTGTTCTTTGTGAACAAATTCACTACAGTGAGTTTTATCAGACATAACAAAGACAGAGGAACTGTTGGATGATTTTTTTAAACATTATTTATATGCGCTATGCTGTTACTGTTTAAATATCCACTTACATCTTATTGTGAGCTTGGACTAAAGTTCAGTCGAACCCCCCCCCCCCCCCTTTCTTTCTGCCAGGCCATTAAGAATATGATGGAGATTGAGCGGGTCAAGGGTTTCTGCCAGGTGGTGGTGGCATCTAAGGTGCGTGAGGGCGTTGTCCACCTGATCCAGTCCTGTGGTCTGGGAGGGATGAAGCACAACACTGTGGTCATGGGCTGGCCATACGGTTGGAGACAGAGTGAGGACCCCCGTGCTTGGAAGACTTTTATTAGTAAGTCTCACTGAAATACCACCGACACAACGCAGCACCTAGCAATTTTAAATGACCATCACACCAAATCAAGCCTTGGCCATGGGTGGAGCACTCACAAAAAATGAGCGTGAGACACTGGACTCTTCTCACCCTCAGTGGTCGCCATCTTGGCTACTAAGTGGGATGGGAGGGACAATTATCATTTTGAAAGTTGGTGGCAGAGTAATCTCCACATTGCATGAAACACGAGGCACACGTTAGAAAGTAAATGGTACATTTTTTTATGCCCGAAAGATAGTGTTGCAGGGGTCCAAAAAGTTGATGACATTTTGATGTCTTATTCAGCTACATAGTATAGATCAGTAAAGAAGCCTCTCGTGATTTTATTTGAGCTTTTTTTTCATGTCTCAAAGGGAGGTTGCTAACAACTGGCTGAATGAGACTACCGAGGTTGTCTGGGACATGAAACATCATCACGGCAAATGCGAAAATCCATCTACTCACGAGCCCACCTTTACAGTCTTGCCGTGTTTATACCCGCAGTCTTAAAACTACTTTTTCGAAGAAAAAAAACCACCCCTTCACACATGCCCCATCGCAGGGCATGACTATCCATCAACACAGTACAGTATATAAATGAAAGGCAACCGCGTCCACCTCTGTATGATTGCAGACACAGTCCGCTGCACTACTGCAGCCCACCTGGCCCTGATGGTGCCCAAAAATGTGTCCTTCTACCCGAGCAACCACGAACGCTTCACAGATGGCAACATTGACGTGTGGTGGATCGTCCATGATGGAGGGATGCTAATGCTCCTGCCCTTCCTGCTTAAACAGCATAAAGTGAGATGACAGAGTTTGTTTGTTTTTTTCAATTAACAAGAAGATTAAATGTAGATTTACTTTCTCTCGAAAGGGTGCAGTGTGTTAAAACATTGATTTCTGGTTAAAACTTTGAACCATTTTCTAATTATATTTTAAAAACAATGAATTGTTAATTGTAGTTCAAATATCCGTTGACTCACAAGCTCTCCATGAAAAGTCCTGAAAAGTTACTTTTTTGGTTTATTTTATTTCCAGCTGTACCTGTAACTTTAAAAAATATATATTTTGAAGTACGCACATACCATCACAGCTGTGGAAATACCAAACATGGTTTTATTTGTATTCTAGGTGTGGAGGAAATGCAAGATGCGCATCTTCACTGTAGCCCAGATGGATGACAACAGTATCCAGATGAAAAAAGATCTGGCCATGTTTCTTTACCAGCTGAGAATAGAGGCTGAGGTGGAGGTGGTGGAGATGGTGAGATTTTCTCTTACAAATCTACAAATTTCCTTGCATTGTACTGATTCAAATAAATCAGTTCTTTTATACAGGATGCTGCAAACATGTTTGTTTCAAGGGAAAGTAGAGGGTTCCAAAAGCAACTTATTAAAAACATATATTTGAACATGAATTCATGAACTTGCACTGTCACAGCTTCAGTTACATTACCCATTAGAATGATGTTTCTCAAATGGGATTTCAGCATGACAGTGACATCTCAGCATACACATATGAGCGAACGTTAATGATGGAGCAGAGGTCGCAGATGTTGAGGCAAATGAGGCTGTCGAGTGCAGAAAGACAACGAGAGGTATGTTGTTGGGGTTTGTTTCTTATCTTTTAGTAATTCCAGAATTTGGCCAGGTCAAAATGACCTCAATCAATAATAACACTGTTGGTTACATACAGTTTATTGACAACCAAGCCGATTAATATTCCCATGACCCCTGCAGGCCCAGCTGGTGAAGGACAGACACTCTTTGGTGCGTATGGGGAGTCTGTACTCAGATGAGGAGGAGGAGGTGGTGGTGGAGGCTCCTCCAGAGAAGGTTCAGATGACATGGACGAGAGAGAAGTGTGAAGCCGAGAGGAGGAACAGGAGCAACGCACCCGAGAACTTCAGAGAACTCATGAGCCTCAAGCCGTGAGTGGCATGCTGAACCTCTCACCGTAGTTCCCCGTTCCCTTGTTGCATGTTAATCGGTTCGACAAAAGTAGTGCTTGCTTTGTAAAAAGTCCGAAAAAAAAAGGTTCTAATTGGCAAAAATGCCATACCACTCTGTTTCTGACTCCAGGGACCAGTCCAATGTGCGTCGGATGCATACAGCTGTGAAGCTCAATGAGGTCATAGTGAACAGGTCCCATGACGCTCGATTGGTGCTGCTCAACATGCCAGGGCCGCCACGAAACACAGACGGTGACGAAAACTGTATCCTTTGTCGATATTGTAAAACTTTTTGTAGAAAATTGTGGGCTATAGTACACATGTGTAGGAGTTTTTTTTTTTTTTTTTCATCCTTAACCATTTGCGTAGATATGGAGTTTTTGGAGGTATTGACTGAGGGCTTGGAAAGAGTGCTGCTGGTGAGAGGCGGAGGTCGGGAGGTCATCACTATCTATTCATGACCAACTAGGAGCCGCGGCACAGCCTCATCAGAAAACATTCTACCTACGAACACAAGGAAGCACAAAAGAAGTTTATTCTATTCTTGTAGAATATTGGGACACATTAGCGTACATATCTATACAGTATGTTCGAGGCTTTGCTTTTCTTTACAAATGAAAGCTGTTATTTTTTTCTCCCTCAGAAAATCTATATTTGTGTCAGACTGTCAAACACAAAGTTTAAGTTTTTAAGCATTTTCTTATTTATAGGTAAAATAATTACCATGTATTTGACGATTAGACAGACAACTCAATCCTGAGTAGTACACTTTTTTTTATTACAGTTTTATTAGATTAGATTTTTATTTTAAAACAGCCTATTTTGGGAGCACATCTCTATTTATTTATTTATTTTGTCAACACTTCCCCATTGAGGTAAAAGAAAACATAACTACAAATAGTTAACATAATTGTTAACGTTGTTTATGCTGTATTGGTTGTATTGTTGGCACAAAATCTAGTATGTAAATGTGGATGGCAGAGATTGTATTCAAGTTTTTTTAAAGAGTTATAATTTATGATTTTTGGACAGATGTTTGTGTTTTTGATAAGAAAACAAAATGTACATGAATGACCTTTGAACTGTTACATTTGTACTTTTTCTACCAACCCGTAAAGCATAAAAAGAAGGCTTAATTTAAAGATTTTTGCGAAAATGGAAACCGTCTCCTTTTTACTTTTTTTTTTTGCAACTGCCAGTCAAAGTATTCACATCCTTTAGATAGCCGTCAGTGCGTTACTTTTCAATATTTGTCGTTGGAGTCACCACACCCATCTTCACATTCCTTCAGTGTTAGTTTGTTTAGTGCTATTGTAAAAAGATACAGCAGTTAGTATTCGTATACTTAAGTACCTGCTTTATGAGAGTTGCCTGTAGTATTAAACCCTTGATGTTACCACAGTAACCATGGGTGTCATCTAAACAACCAGCATGGAAATCTGAAGAATTACAAGTTCAAGAAATTCTGTTCTCTGCTAAATGAGACTATCAGATCCCCTTTTTGTGTGTTTTATCATGTCTTTGTCTAGGTAGTTGAGTATGATCAGTATTATAGGCCTGCATACACTGTAGAGAACAACTGTCTCTTTTTCTGAGAACTAAATGTGCTGTACAAGCCAAGGAGGGTGTTTTATAATGTACTGTATGGGATAACCCATGACAAGGTGTGCAGTTATTAAAAACATGCAATGCTACGAATGCTCATGGTCTCAATAATTTAAACATTTTATGTTCAGAAAACCATAGGCTTAAGTGAATTATGTCACATTATCACTTGCCGGCAATTCAAATTTGGTTTTGGATATTCAGCTTTGAATGAAAACGTGATTTTGGCAGTATTTTAGTTAAAATAACAGTATTCATTATAAAAGAGCAATGACATTATTACATGAGGGCTGTGTGGTTATCTGAAAATCATGCAAATGATGTGGATGTTAATAAAAGCTCATCAAAGCAATTTCCTATCAACTTTTTTGCCTATACAGTATTGGCTCTGAATGTTAAAAAGGCAGGGTTTCACACTTTTGCTTTGAGGTACTGCTTCTGTAAGTTTAAGATCTGGTTTCATTGATTTTTATGTGCGATAAAAAAGGCAGGCAGTTACCTGACCAGATGGCCCATCTACAAAAAATAGTGTATTTTAACATTATGCTTTGTAAACTTCCATAATATCTTGTTATGGTGTAAATTAAAGATTATTCTGCATCTTTTATAAATCCCCTGTACTACTTTAAGCATTCCATACAATATTATTCGAGCAATGAATAATTTATCTAACATTAATATCATCGTTAACGACCCGTGGAGTGATGAGCTTCAAATGGGAATAGTAAAACCAATGAAGCTCTCCATATTTGTTTGTATTTACTCAATCATAAATAGGCTGGAAAGCAGCACAACTACAGCCAAGATCAGCCGACCTGGTGTTCCATGTTGGGCTCTGGAGGAGGGACCCTTGTTAGCGGGCTTCCAAACGTCAGGAATTCTAAGGACCAACCTGCAGGGGTTCTGGACCTCCTCTACAGGGATCCAGACCTCACTGGGTGGGTCAGGACTTAAACGATCACGGACCTGGGGGAAAAAAGACAGGAAGGCAATGTGTGAAACGCATCAACTTTTGAATTAGTCTGTGCTTCTGAAAATATATTTAATCTGGTTAATAAAAAAATTTACTTACTACGCTAATTACAATTCAATTCAACCTTGGACGATAAACAAGACTACTGTTGGATATGAAAAAATTCATCTGGAAAATCCTGTCTTGACAGAGGCCACAATAAAGGTGAATAAAGGTGACTAAAGGTGGTTAGTGTCCAGACAGAAGTAAAAAAAAATGTATTCGGAAAAAAATGTAATTTACATTATCCATAGTCCAACATTTCACACATATCTTTTTCCTAACTCCTCCCTGTCTATAGCTGTAACACCCTTTCAGACATGACATGGAGAACAAATATGCTTTTCAGTAACCCACCTACTCTTCATTTATCAAGGCAAGCTGTTCTTTGACATGAAATACATAAATCTTCCAGCTCACCTGCTCCACCTCCTCGAACACTCGCAGGAAATTCATTCTAAGGACAGCAGCCAGCTCCTGCTCAGTCCAGTTCCTCTGCAGCAGTTCTTTGATCAGGGCAGGATACTTTGACACATCCTCTAACCCCTGAGGAAAACTGTAAACAAAAAACAAAAACAAAACAAAAACATATCTTTATTCTTAAACATCTATTTTGCAAAGACATCCCTAAATTCTGATAGTTTTGGCGCCACTTAATACATTATCTTTATGTATAAGTTATTACAATAATAAACAAATTAAAGCCTTTCAATGTGATTTGTTTTGTGACATGTGTGTTTGGAGTTTGTGTCTGTAAACAGATTCAATACAGAAAATTCTACAACAAATCTACTGCAGCATCTCTTTCTTTGTGCCTGTTAGCAGTGAAACATTATTGATTTTCACCATTTTCAGTCTGCTGACAGCTGAGACAGCCAAATTGTTGATATGAAGACAGGCTAACAAAAGCACAAAATTGATGTGGTTCAGGAACAACCACTAAAATATGTTGTCTGGAGACTGCCCGAGAGTCTAACGTTCTTGCACTGGAGCTCTGTTTGCTTTCTGTGTCCATATGCAAGTTGTATGTCCTTTGATTACCATCCCTCCAGGTCAAGCAACGGCACAGCTGTAGTTTGCGAGGGAATACCTCTTACCTCCTGGCGCCGTCAAAGTCTCCACCGACTCCTATCCACTCTGCTCCAATCACATGCCTTATGTGATCAAAATGGTCTGTAAAACATATAATACATAATAAGGCGAAATTCCAAATACCAGATTTACATGTCTAAAAGGTTCAAAATTAGAAAAAATAGATGCCTTACCAGCCACTTGAGAGATGTCAGCCTTGTCCCTGCATGAAATGTATTCGGTGGGGAACGTCACCATGATCAATCCTCTGTTCTTTTTCTGAAACACGACAGATGTTATCAATGGCCTACATCAATAAAGCATTAATGATTAGCATTAACTATGTATAAAAACATTTTCACACACAAATAACTACATTTCCACCTCATATCCCGTAATTGGTTGCATTGGGAAACATGGTGCACGTCAGGTTTATACTTGTCTCAAACACCCTTGTAACATTGTTCTGCAGTAAACTCACGAGACTGATTGGTGTACACAGTCAAAATTGTGGAATAATGAAAAACATGTCTACACATGAGAGCAGCGAGGGCTGTGGTTGAATAAGGGAAATACTTTACATCCGTGTTTCATGTCATATAAAAGTAACAGCGTGGCTGGTGTTGTTTTCACCTTTTGAGTCTGTATGTGTGTGTGTGCGTGTGAGTGTGTGTCTCATCATGGAAGAATGTGGCCCTACTGTAACAGGAACTACCACAGAGGCACTTTACATACAGTAGATAGAGTTTTGGATTGAACTGTGCAAGAGGCACAAAACTTCACAGGTGTGCAGTTTAACTCAATATGGAGAGAGTTTGAAGATGTGTGTGGTCTGACGCATGAGAACTGACTATCCATGTAAGAATGTGGTAATGACTGCTGAGTATTCATGGCTCTAAACATCAATATGTTGAAGGGTGTTACGGCTGGTGTGATTCCACCTCAATATGGTCTCTGATTTATATACATATTTATATTCCATAATTTATTGAACCTGCAAAAATGTAACCATATGATTTAGAATCAAATATAGTGACAGTATTAGCAAATAAAGATGAACTGTTTATCGGTGTAATACTGTTCATATTTTTTTGATCCAGTTGAAAAAAAAGAAAACAAGCTTAATGTTCTCTGTCAGAGGTACAACATTATAATTGAAAATAAATTAATCAGTGACTTGATGGATAAGCAGGAATATAATAAATTGGTTTTCTCACCAGCTCGTGCAGCAGCCAGTCAGGTACATTGCGACTGTGATTACAGATGGAATAGGAGGACGAATGGCTGAAAATAACAGGAGCCCTGGAATGGTTCAGCACAGCAGAGGCAGTGTCCAAGGAAGTGTGGGAGAGATCCACTAGCATTCCCAGTCTGTTCATCTCCTCTACCACAGCCTCCAGAGAAAAAAAAAAACACATTCAAAATCCCAAAATCCATTCACAGTATCATGGGAAGGAAAGAAGTCCATTCAGCCAACAACAAGGGGATGGCTACAATACATGCACAGAAACACAGTCACACACATAACAATCAAGGAGGTCCTATGTGCTGCTGTTGAGAGGGCCAACTGAGCTGGAAACATGTCATAAAGATATTTGTCTTTCCATAAATAACCTGTACTATGTTAGACAAATATATATTACTTTTCCCCATGTTCGTTGGCCAATACAATATAAAAACGCACACAAACATAATAAAGATACAGATAATTACCTCCAAAATGATTTGAGTGGCTACTTCAAATGATATTAAATTAAGGTTTCTAGCTTCAATTTAATGAATGGTTTCAGTAGGTTTTATGTTCTGATACCACCAAAATCTGCAAACAAGCTGACACTACCCGTTTTGTTGAACATAATAAGTGAAACAGTACTGTAGTTGGTATAACTGAAGATTAAGCTTACCTTCCCGAAGTGTGTCAAGCTGTCATTCTGTCTTTGGTAGACACTGTGTTTTTTTGAGGATGATTCCGCCCTGCGTTGAAAAAGAATAATATCAAAAACACAAATGATGAAAACATTCTGTATGAATTTCAGAAAAATAAAATATCGAAATATTGCTATGTTGGTTTGAACGGGGTTGCTGTATTTTTCATTCCACTGGGACTCATCCAGCTACATGCGCAATGTCATGTTCCAGAGAATATACAAATAAAGCTTATTTTGCACAGAAGCAAGGACATCAAATGACCATTAAAGGGCCAATGACGTGGGCGGGATTTCCCCCTGATGGTCAGCGCGCTTGTGTGTATGAGTTTGTGTATGTGTGTGAGGGAGAGCGAGAAAGAGAGCGAGAGAGAGACACCAATAGCGGGGCAAAGAGCATTGTACACGGCTGTACACTGAATAAAAAACAATTTATCATGAGTCATTAGGAAACTCTGACGGGACAAATACAGTATTTATGCATATAAAGTAGACTATATACAACCTCCGACGCTTTTCATTAATCTGGAATTTGGCATCAACATTTTTGATGGTTAAGACACAGCGCTATACAGGTTTGAACAAAGTAGCCAAACAAGCTAACAAGTGTTACAAAAAAAGAATCGGATTATTTGCAATATTGCACAGGGAAGCTGCAGATGTTTCTGTAATAGGATATACATACATTTCAAATACTGTCTGTCTACCTCTTTCTATATCTGAGATACTATACTGTCCAATTGGTAGTACTTCACTACTACACAAGAAATAAAAACATAAAAAACTCTATTGTGAGTTTGATTTTAACTGCAATAAAACACATTTCAGTTGGCTGTTGTATTCCATCCATCCACCCATCTAGTAAAAACATAATATGGAAAAAGAATTCTCCCCTAATTACCAGGGTGTATTGCAGTTATGCGTGAGGGTCATGGAGCGCACGCCAAGTTGGTAAAACATCCGCAGAGCTGGCAGGCTGCTGTCAATCGAGTGCCCCCCCTCAACACTTATCAGACAAGCTATCTTGCTCCTCGTCTCAGCATTCTTCAGTTCTGCAGTGACAGACACACATTTTATGGCGTTAATGCCTCCAGTCAATCCAACAGCCAGTCGCCATTCGGATAAAACCTCACATTCAGCACAAGCCAGTGAAGTGTCAAGGCACTGAGTATGGATTTTAAAATTTTTGTCAAACAAGGAATCCTGAATCTTTTGAAATAGTACCACTCTTTGTTTTCGTGTTATGTATGTTAGGGAGAGGATAAACATCCCATTCTTCACAAGTAATACATTTTCATTATGAAGCATAGATCATTATAATTTCCATTCCTTTTTGCCCAAATATGTATTGTAAGTAAAAACGTATGGGATAATATACATTTATAGTTAATAGAAATATGGATAGATGTGTTTTTTTACGAGGCCATACCAAAATTCACAAAATGCACAGTAAATCACAATTAGACAATTAACAGATGATTTTTTTTTTGTAAACAATGCGTCTTGTCTCAGTGTTTTCAGAGCTGCATTATACCCTGGGCAGTTGTGACAAGCTCAAAGTCCTGGTTCTCCTGGCACATGCGTCTGATCACATCGATTTGTTCCAGCGTCAGCCTCACAGCATCCTTATCCTGGGCCGAACACAGCACATAGGCTGCAAACATCTGACAAGAGTGAAGGAGAGACATTTGTGTTACTTGACTGTCATTCTTGGTCAGATCTCTCCCCAACATGAAGTTTGTAATGAACCCACTACTGTAGGTGCTTAGCTACCCCGAAGTCTACACACTCTCGAAGAGGCCAGAGTACATGAGCTACTGTACCTGCGCCTGCACATGGCCTGCTCGGAGACGGGTGATGTCGGTGGCCACACGGCTGACACTATGAAGGTCAATTTGACTCAGGCAATTGCTGTGAAGGATCCTCAGTTGGACAGGGAGGTCATTATGACTAACACATGATAAGAGAGGATACAAGGGGAGGGTCAGTGTGGAGAATCCTTTTTAATCTGACATAATCCATTTATTTCCATGAATGTAACTTGTGCGTAGGCAAGACATTAAAACATCCTTTACCCATCAATAAGAGGATATCGGGACATCAAGTGATGCACTTTATCATCCTCTGCATATCCAGTTATGAAATGACACAGAGAGGAGAGCACCAGCAGATGTCTGATGGACTGCGTGCAAAAGCTGCTTGATGCACTTGCAACGGTTCTCCTAGGATGCATCTTCTGAAGAAACACACGCACATCCACAAAAACACACACAAGCACACGAGCACACACACACACACACACACACACACACACACACACACACACACAATTAGTATAGTGACAGCTAGAATTGAGAAAAAGAAACAGGGTAGCATCACTATACCGTCCTACCTATACCCTTGAAAACACTGCACTATAACTCAGAGTACATTAAAATCACAGAAAATTACTTGTATAGAAATTTTTGCTTATTTGATACCTACATTGTGTTAATTTAATAACAATATTTTTTTTGCAAAAAGAAGAAGAAGAAGAAGAAGAAGAAGAAGAAGCAGGAAACAATAAAATAATTAAATAACAACAGACTTACCAGGGAGTTCGGTTGAATGCAACTTGTCGACTGCGTTGTTTGTTAGTTGAACAACTGCACGCGCGCACACACACACACACACACACACACACACACACACACACACACACACACACACACACACACACACACACACACACAGTCTACGCCCTTTACACGTGTCGCGCAAACCCACCCACAACTAGAGGCTGTGCACGATGCTGCGTTCACGTCGCGTCGGAAAAAAAGGATTAAGACATGTACGCTCAGAATTCCGGCGAGCTTTTGAGCGGTTTTTAGAACGAGAATTACACTTTATCATTCATTGTTCATTGTGTCGTGCGGCTGCCAGCTCTAGCTGGACTTCTATTGTCCTCCGGGCTTTTTCTCTTTAATTTCAAAGCCTGAAAGCTTGTTAGCAGTGTCACTGACAACAGAAAACAACAACTAATGTCTCGAGAGATACAAAAAAAAACCAACCTTTGAGACAATCAAAACTTGTTTTGTTTTTTTTAAAACAACTTTAATTTCATTGCTTCGTATTTGCCATGCGCAATTTGAACGGCCAACGGTTTCCTCGGATTCCTTAGAGTCTTACCGAGGGACATTTGAACGCACCGTGGATAATTCGACACATGTGCTCTCAAAGTCGCTCGACCTGTATCGTGTCCGTGTTCTGCGAAGAAAAAAACAACAAAAAAACCCCCGCTAAAAAACCCCAAAACGCTTCAATTAGTTCATAGTTAAAAGTGTCGTTTTGGCCGGAAGCCAGGCCCCGAGCCAGGCCAGGTGACGTCCTGCTACCGACTTCGTCTGCCACTCGTTCAAAAGTCTCCCAACTCCCTCGTTGTGTTCAACGTTGAGCATCATTTGTGTCAAAGCAGAAATAGATGAGGTTTTTGAAGAAGCGTCCGTCAGAATAAAAATAAAAAAACAAGGGTAAGTGTTGCCGAAGTTTGGTTTGAGTCAATCCAATAAACAAGCACAAGCATTTGACAGGAGCGTTTGAGTCAAGGTCTTTATCCCAGCATACGTTTTTTTAAATTTATTGTAGTGGGACACAATTTACCATGATCAGTGGCTCTGTGCGGTCCAAGCGTCCCAGACAGACACCGTGTCTTGTGGATCAACGTGCACACTACTGTACCGGCAGCCGAGCAGCGTCTGCACATGGCATTCAGCCATCTGTGCTCCTCTGACATGTCAGGATCTCTGAGAGGGGGCCAATGCAACACAACACAAACCCAGAAAGTCATGTTGTTTTTACAGTTATACACAGTTAAAGGAAATGAGTCATTTCTGCTTCCAGGGAAGCCGACGGGCCTTCGCCTTCTCAGAAACCGAGCCCTGGTCGCGTGTCCGCCTCCAGACAACGTTTGGAGCGCGACATTTTGGAATCAAACGAGCAGAACAGGGCCGCCGGTAAGTGTGCATTTGTCTTTTAATAGTTATCTGATGCGGATCAATTTCAATCCTCCGAAATGCCATTTCGTGGCTCCAGCTGGCTCCAAAGTGTCCCATTAGACTGTGACGAACGCAGAGAAGTGCAAGAGGAGGCCTCTTGGTAGTCGCTGAAGAGTAGTAGTGGGAATGGTGAATGCATTAGCGGTTAATGTGTTTGTGAGAATGGTTGTTGTTGCTTGGGTAGTACTTCGGAGTGAGGAAAGCGTCAAGCCTGTGGTGCGTAAACGGTGCATTCTGTGAGTGCATTTTAACAAACTGTTTTTTTGGACTCCATTTGGACTGCCTGCGATCCAAGTCGAGTCCGGGAACCATGTGGCCTGTGGCTTCTCAGCACATCTGTTGTGCCGGTACACATGGGCTGGTGTCCTTGCATTGATGTAAATGGAGAACACTGTGTGGGTAAGGTGAGCGCATTTCCGTTACTAGTTGATATCTGTTGAATTATTCATAGCCACAAGTCCAAATACATGAGACGCATTTACTATTGGTTTCATGTGGTATAGGTCGCCAAATATAGTTGCCCAAAACCTTCAGTCTCCCTGTGTCCGTTCGAGGGGACTGGATGATTTAAAGGAATTCCTCAACTGCAGCGAAACCTTGGTCAGGTACCTTTTACTTCAGGAAGAATCATTCCCAGAGAGATGCGTCTGATACTGCCAACCGTATCATCATCTGCTTCAAAAGTCTTTCAAACTTTAAAATGTGCTTGCGCTCGATGAGTCCACGGTGTATGGTGCAAATGTGAATGAGTCGGGCCATGATGGGGGAGCTTCGGGTTGCCACACATGAATTTCAGTTAATTTCAGTGGGACGATGCGAAGCCTGATTCTTCGGTCCACCCACTGAGATTTGGCCTTGTAGTCTGTAATGAGGAGAGTGATTCGGCTGTGATTGGAGCACCCTACTGCTTCAATGGAGTAATCACAACTGTGTTGATATTACTCTACCAATCCTCCCGCGGCGCGGAGTGGACCCCCAGCTGACACTGTTTGAATTCAAATTAACCAAATCATTTAGTCATATTGCCGACCTTGGCGCGGAGTGCGACTGGCAAAACAAGATATCAAGAAAATTCCCTCGCGTTGAACTGAGTCTTTACAGGTTGGTGAGGAAGCTTGAGCCACTTGTTGTTGTTATTCGTGTAGCTGGCTGCTGCATCTGTTTAAAATAATGTGGAGGGGGAAGCATGGGCGCAGCGGTCAAGTCACTATCCGGTAAACCACTTCAGAAAAAAGATTTGGTGAAACATGTTCTTCTTTAGAATCCCAAATGAAAACGGCGCAGAGAGCATAAATGACTAACTTTACATAAATCAGTACCACAAATCAATATCATAAATCAATACGTGTCTAACTCAACTGGTAGATTTAAAATACACTACATGCTCTTTGAATGACCATGAGAAAAAACTCCAAGTACCAGTTAAATAAATTGTGGAACATTTAAATATGCTACTATTAATAATGGTTTCTAATGAGTGCATTTTGAATGACTTCAGAAATACATGTGAAAAGCAGCCTATTAATCAGACGGAAAGACATTGTTATTGTTTGAAATTTAATGCTGAATTTATTTGAATGTAATTTAAATAGCAGTCTATTCCAAATTATAGTTTGGCTGTTGATAATTTATTAGTGCAGTATCCATCATTTTACAATTTATATAAAACAGTCCTCTTCTTTGTAGCAATATATTTAAACTTCAAAAGGAAGATTAAATGTGCAATACTCTTATGGCGTCTGTGATTTTAAATGCTGCCATTCTGTCTCTCTCGGTGGCTACGACTAAACCAACTATGCTACCAATGTGTCTTGAAAAGTCTTACAAAACAAAATGTTTTCTGGATGATGACCTGTAAACAAAAAGCTTTTGTTGTCATGGTTACAATAATGGACATCCGGTTCAGCTTATGGGACAGTCATGTTTTGGTTAGGTTTAGGCACGAAGGTCTACTTGGTCAAATGTTTCAAGGGGGAGATTCTGAAGGAAACCGGTGTGCTTTCCTATCAGTAGTTATATTAATCACACCCAGATATCACCTACTGGCAGAAGATGTTCATCACTCTGTGCTGTGTAGATCATGACTATAGAATCTTAATATGCAACCAAGTAAGCACTGCCCATAATGCTTGACATGCTTTCACTTGTATTCTCGAGCAGTTGAGTCATCATATTATAAACTGTGGGACTGCACGTTCCCCATGAGCATATCAGGGTCAGAGGGCAAACGCTGACTAAGGATCTATTCATTTCCAGCTCACCATAATATTTTCTTAGTCTTAATTTTTCCCCCTAAGACTGAAGTGTCCTGCCTCCACCCTCACCTTTTTTTCTACTGGGTATTACTGAAACAGAACAACGCTAATCTTTGCAGGGGTAGAGCAAGTGTCAGGGGTGTGTGTGTGTGTGTGTGTGTGTGTGTGTGTGTGTGTGTGTGTGTGTGTGTGTGTGTGTGTGTGTGTGTGTGTGTGTGTGTGTGTGTGTGTGTGTGTGTGTGTGTGTGTGTGTGTGTGTGTGTGTGTGTGTGTGTGTGTGTGTGTGTGTGTGTGTGTGTGTGTGTGTGCACGTGCACGTGCACGCGCTGATAGTCTTGCATCATTCTTGCATTTCCCACATACCAGGCACTCGCCTTTTCCTGTTTCTCATCAATACCTTTAGTTTCTACAGTGTCATCACAAGGAGTGCTTTCGAAATATTTGAAAATAATGTACTCTTTAAGAATCAGGAGTTCTCTCATAATTTCGAGGAGAAGGGAATGACAACTTTTTCCTGGTTGAAATTTAAGCAGGAGAAAAGGCATCATTTCAAAATGCTTTCATTGAAATTGCTTTTGCACAATTTAAAAACAGCATGGCCCAAGGCTCTCATTTGCTTGTTGAAAAGTATGCGTAATATTTTTTTAAACATTAAGTCATAGATCATTTTGGTTTTGTCTGTGTCCTTGCACTGTTGCGCGGTGCATATGCCTGTCAATTATGCCAATAATGACAACCTTCAGCAAGGATATAGTTGACTTTGGACTTACATGTCCACCAGAGGGCAGCAACAGTCAGAACAAATCCTCGATGGTTCTCTTCACCTTTTGTAAGCTCTTGTCTCATATAAGAAAAATGTATCAAAAGCGTACACACAACTAACAGATGCATGCATAATACTAAATGCATAAACAAATGCATAAATAACTCAAAGAGGTTCTTGCTATTGTTTTATTGTATTAAGTTATTTACATTTTGTGCCTGTTTCCTATTATTCTAATGGCATAATGCTGCTGTTACAAAACTCCAACATTTCCATGTTACTATGCATTGAGTCACACGTAATGATTATAATTATTATTATTATTATTATCTTTTAATGGTCTTTTATTTAGGGCCTATACAGTGTGCCTTCATTTTCTATCCGGGCTTGTGAGAGAAGGCTAAAGGCATTTCAGTCTCCGAACTTCTCATTTCTTTTGCCCTGGATTCTGGCAGCCGTGTAGTCAGTGTTCATTATCTGCTCTTACAGCTTTGACTTCAGCACAGCAATTACATCCTCAGCTGCGCTGATTAATCCAACATGGAGGCATTTCACAAAATGGTTTTGAAAAGACATTTCCAGACACTTACCAGGGAGTAGCTGTGGCACGGCTTGTTTATGCAGATAGACCCGAGCCACCCATATTGCAATAGGATGTTTTCAATGGCTGCTTAAGTGTTCTCTTAACTTCTAGTGTAGAAAACAATAGACCGTTTGGAAAATCCCTAATGGAATCCATTTTCACTCTGACGTAAGACAACGGCCTGCCTGATTTTTCATTTTCTAGTAACGTACGTTTCTCTATTGTTGAACATATTCCCTCTGTGGACATTCGTTAATATATCTCCACTGCTTTCTGCTTAACTGCTTAACCTTCCATTCTCTCCCGGCAATCACATAATCAATCACTGTCCCATTACTTGACAAGGCAGACAAAGAGACTGTATGAGTGAGAAAAACCTTTCTGGCCTGTCCGGACCAGCAAGAGGAATGTTGACTTCAGAGGCGAACACAGGCAGAAAACATAGGCCCAGTAAATATTCAATTTAAAGGATTCCCAGATAAGGCGAGTTGAAAAATTGAGGCAGCACCCATTCTTCTAGATAAGAGAAGACGGAGCCATCTGGAGGCTGGGAGATAGCGAACTCCTACGCCATCCCAGAGACCTCACTCTCATCTGCTGCAGCAGCAGAGAAGGGGAAAAAAAAAAGAGTGCCAACACTTTCATTATGTTAACTTCAAAATGAATTTATTCACAGTCAGTGCATGCGGTTATTGGCTTTGGTAAACAGAAGGTTACTGTTGTGACCATGATATGTAAGAATGATTGGTTAGTTTTAATATAATGTGCGCCTTCTTTAATGATGTAATAGTTTAATAAGTATTTAGCAAGATATTCTTAAGTATTTCAAAAGTTAAAATAGCTACCCCCCCCCTCAGTTTGCTGTTTTGAAAAAATAAAATCCAGTTTGCATAATATAATTAATTCTACGGTAAGAACCATAAATCTGCTGCATTGACATTTCTCCCCCAAAAATAAACAAAACCTAAATTAATATGGCTATTCTAATCATGAAAATGCACCCCATAAAATCTATGCCTAACCCAATTCAGTGTGTTCATTCTCCTCGTGACTTATATCATAATTTGGTTGATACAGGAATCAGCTTTTCCCAATTTTCCAGTATTGAGTAAATTTCACTAAAGAGAATGTGTTTGAGACATTGGGTGCATTCAGTTTAAATACACAGTTTGCATTTAGTAGATTCAACCAAACTCCGATAGTATATTTTAGGCCTAGGTCTGTATCCTCTCCAAATCCACCTTGACTGCTTCTGTAAAAACAAATGTCATTGGCAAAATGAACTCTCAACTCGCGAATAACCTTGTCCACATTCTTATAATGCACTCTGTTGACTCTTCCACCATGCTATTTTGTTCCAGCCACATTGGATTTAGCTCCGGGATAATGAGTTTGTCAGTGTGTTTTATCTGTTCTCTCACTCAGGTACGCTACACTGTTATCCCTAATTACCCCCACTGCATTTCACACTTGGCCCCGAATTCTTAATGCTTGATAACAGATGCGGGTCGATTTAAAATTTACTTATAGCGGCATTATCTATTTGACCTGCATCGCGGACTGACTGTCCCATAGGCTCTCGGGTGAAAGCTGTTAACTCTGTGATAACAAAGACCTGAAGTGATAACCTTCCAGCAGTCTCGAGGACACACAGTTTGCTACATGTGTGCTGTATTGCAGTGGCAGCATTTCTTATTCAACCTTGGGTGCTCTGCTGTGCTCTGATTCATTTAATGGGATTGAGAGGGAGGTTAATCACAATGTCTGCCACAGTCGGGTAAAATGCCGACCGACCACTATATGAAATATTACAATTTGTATTCCTCTGAAAGAATTTGAACAGAAATGCCATGAGTGAATTGTCTCCCCCCCCCCCCCCCCCCCCCCCCCTAAGCTGTAATAGAATTGTCTCTCCTCAGTTGGGAGTCACTTTGATTAATTTACTTTTGGAGGCAGATATCTGCATTCGCAGATTTTCATTAAGATCAACACCAAAAGCTTCAGACAAGGTTCCACTTGTCTAAGTTATTATCCCCAGAAGACATGGTTGATTAAGTGGGAAAAGTTCTTAGGTATCTGGATGAATTTCTTCTCAGGAAGGTTTATTTTGTTCGTCTTGTTTAGGGCAAATTTTCAAGAAACGTAGGTTAAAATCTTTAAAGCATAAATTTCAATATGTACGCTCCTAGCTGTTTTTTTCCTTTTTTTTTTTTTTTTTTCCTTCTCTACCTCTGTGCATTCTGCTCGCAGTTTGATTTTGATCCAATTGCCATACATGTCTGCAGCATCCAGTTAAGCTTCAGCAATTACTCAGAGGTACCTTTTTCTTCCACAACTAAAATGGTATCTAAATGGAGTAAAAATGCAGGGAGGCAATGCATAAAGAAATGTCAGCAGGAGAATGTCTGCTCTGCAGCCATTTAATTTATAATGTCAGTCAAGTATACGTGTATGGTGTTGCTGTGAAAACTTGGCTCTTTTTGGATGACTTTGTTCAGCATATTATTTTGCTTGAGAAAATGCTAGAAGTATCTTTTTTGAAGGGGTAGATTGTACTATACAACACATATGGTGGGTGGGTGGGTAGGCCTATAGGCTGGAAGGCGGCAGGAGTGTTACGTGTTTGCCTGGATTTCATATTTTGCAGGAACAGTGCAGTGTGAAGCTCTGTCAACCCTGGTTTTAATCCTTTTCTCCACTGTGTTGTGTGATGTTATGTTGTTATCTTAATGATAATCTGTGCTTGTATTTCTGCTCCAGGCATTTCTGTCAGGCAGGGTTGGTTTAGGAGCTGTGCCTTATCACCAGCTTTGTCATTAAATCTGCTTTTTCCACAGACAAATTTCACTGCCGTTGCCCTTATCAAGGGATCAGCGCACTGTGATTTTCTGTTCAATCAGAGCTTTTCAAATTCAATATTGTGTGCGAGTAAGACAGAGGAAATACAAAACAAAATTTCCATCGGGAAAAAAAATGCATTTATTCAATTTTGATTTCATGAGAGTTAATTATCAGACAAGCAAAAATGGTATGTTTTGCATTTGTGAAATCTGAGCAAAGCTGCTTTTGCTTTATGTTCTTGGGCCTAGTGTGCGTTTTCAAAGACTACACTTAAGAGCATGGAGGAATACAGATGATTGTAACATGATGCTAAAGTATTTTGTCCACAGGCTGTAGATAATTTACTCGAAACCTTGAATCTGGAACCTGTGCAATTCATGGCTCGTTCTTGTGTCGGTGTGAAATGGGATGTGTTAAAGATTTTATAGCATGATAGCACTCATCATCGCCGTTTAGTGGCTCTGAGAGAGTGTCGGACGTGCCGAGAGAGACGTCCCTTAAATGCTGTATGCACAGAGGCGAGCTTCTATGTCCCGGTCAAACTGACCTCTGGAGGCTGGAATTGGTACTCAGTTCTTTTGAAAAAGCACTGTTCTGTCTGAGTGACTGTTCTGATTGTCTCAGCATTGTGCTTGAGTGGAGGGCAGCTCCAAATGAACTCCTCTGATTCAATCCCCTCCACTGTTTGACACCGGTTCAGCCAGTCAGTGAGAGGGGAGGACTGAGACCCCTTCCCCCAAACACACTCTCTTACAGTGGGTAAAAGTGCTGTATGGCAAAGGTCCACAGGGTCTCTTGCATGCTGTCTGCGGAGCAGATTCGACGCCCTCTTTCTCTTCCCACAATGCGGTGAGAGTCTCCGGAGGTTGATAGCCTGGTTCCTGGGGATCCAGGGGGTCTTTGGAAAGAAGGATGCTGATGGAGGGCACGGTCCTGTGCACCGTCATCTCAGACGTCCCCCCTTCAGTGCTCTCCCACACCTCTTTGACCACCTTGTACCGAAGCTTCGTCAGCTGGTGCAGAGAGCCCACTTTTCGTTTCATGATCTCGGCACAGGTGATGGTCTTTGTGACCGCACGACCCGAGCCAGTGAAGACCACCTGCCTCAGTCCACCAACGCTCACCCCTCCCCCACTTACACACTTCTCTCCCTGCATACGTGCCATGGCGAATCCCATTAAGTTTCGAATCTTACTTCCCTCCTTCACGCGCATCTCCAGCACCCCAGAAGCCAGTCCTGGAAAGGGACACGGACCGTCCTCCTCAGTTCGGCAGACTTTCTTAAACCCTTCCTGCCCAAGTTTCAGTGCTGGGGGCGGGACGGGCAGTGGTGCTGGCTTCAGCGGGCTGGAACCATTGACATTCACTGCTGGCTGGCCAGAACTGCTGTACGTTTGACCCTGGTAGACGTTGCAGCTCCCTGGGGTTACTCCGTTCCCCATTTGGATCGGTCTGTTCATCTCGAGTCCTGGGTGTGGCCCGGCGACGTCTCTGGTCAGGTACTGGTTCTGGCCAGTGACCACTCCACACCCGGTGAACATTTCCGCTGTCCTCTACGCTGTACTGCAGCGTTTGTCTAGACATGCACTGGGAAACAGCTCACCATCATTTTCTTATGCATGTGGCACTTTTCTCTCCCCTCCAAGTCAACAGCTGTAAAGTTTCAAGACTTCACATAAGAAATATTACCCGCTCCCTAAGAGCACTCTCAATGAAGTCTTTAATGCTCTCTCTCAGAAGGAGCTGGAGAAATAAGATAAACGCTTGGCCGGAGAATTAAGAGCACTGTCGGGACCATTCAAGATGTTCTTTAAAGAGTATCGCAATTTCATACCACAAATGACTGTTTGGAAAGTGCTCTGGAGACGCGTAGAAATATCAAAAAAATTCTAAGCTAAATTATCCTCTTTCCTTCGCTTGTATGCATTTCTTATGGTGCTATTTCCTTTCCGAATAGCTGCAAAAGAAATGGAGTACTTTGTTGATTTTTCTTTAACAAAACTTTTGGACAGAGAAAACTAAAAGCTCAAATCAAGACTCCACCTTTGTCTCAGCGATCCAGTCCCGCGTTGCTGATTTTGATCTGCCGATCATGTAGCCTCAAACTCAAAATTGACCTCTTGGATTGTCCAGCTGTTAAGGTCCACCTCCGAGATGTTTTACTCCAGCTTGAGTGGGTTTGCGTCTCCTCTCCTTGTGCTCATCTTGGCATCCGCTGAAGTTGAGGTCAGGCTCGCATTGGAGAACATGGTCTGCACCTGGTGTTTCCTCCCCAGAGCTCAGTCTTCTCTCCAGTGATGCTCTGGGAAGTCTGTTCTGTTCCCCACAAAGAGACATAAGGGACAGGAGCTGCCTCACAAATGCTCACAGGAGGAGTGTCTGTGTGGTTGAGGGGGAGCATGAGGGAAAGGGGAGACAGCCCTCTTAAAGGCGCAGGTCTTTTCATCTTTTAGATGAACGCTCTCCCCTCCACAACTGAAGCCTATCATCTGAGGAAAAGCGGAGGGCGGGGCTACCGTGTCCCTTTAAAACCTCGAACACAGATCCCCGGCAACTTTGTCAATCTCTTTAGAGGACGTTCCAGTGTTCAATGTACATGACTGATTAAACCTGAGTTTTGAAATAGAGACTCAGTCAACCTTTAAAAATGCATTTTCAGCTGCGAAACAATGAATTAAATTAACTCTGTTATAATTGAAAACATCCTTCAAAGAGCCTCTGAAAGTCAGCGGCATTAAATTGCACTGTACTTAGCCTTTATCCTATTAGATGTTTGTGACCATTACAATTTACATAATGCGGCATTAATAGCTTCATTGTCGAGGCAATCAAGTGGCGCGGTAGGAATGACTGTCTCTTACCGCTTGGATTGTTACATTGTTACAAGGCTGGAGAGCCCTTGTGATCAAGGACACGGGGACCACAAAAAGCACAGAGGCATAACTTCCACGTTCAAGGTGCCGTATTAATGGTGACTGTCTTCATTAGTCTGGTGTATCTGCAGGAGAGGGGATGGGGCTGACAGGTGGGGTAATAAGCACCTTAATGGGCTTTCCATCACCAGTGGAGGGCGCTGGCTTGTTCCCTTTTCTGCACCAAGCGCAGGCCCAGACAGCTGTAGCATCGCCCTGCTCCGTCTAGTCTCGTGGCCCGACAGGTGGATTTGTTTGTGTGTGTGTGTGTGTGTGTGTGTGTGTGTGACTGACAGATGGGAGAATAGGTAAAGACAGCCCACTGAGGCTGAACCTACGAGGCCAAGAGAGAGGCAGACAAGTTCTAACTACTCTCTGCTCAGTTTACCTCACGGTGCACAGTAGCACGCAGACAATATAAACTCACCGTGGCTCTGCCCAGGCCTTAGTGAGGTTCAATCACAGCGTATTCAATCCCTATGGTAATACAGGAAAGAATAACCCTAAACTCCAAGTCCATTGGAAACTTGTTCGGAATGGGAATCATCATTGAAGAATCAATACACTGATTGAATTTATGGAATGATTAACTTTTATTCATTTGATATTCGTATGTAGGGGGTGGGAGAGCTATTTGTCTCTCGAAGCATTCGGTACACTGCAGGAGACATAGTAAGATATATCGTTGTTTTGCTTGCGTTTTTTGTTACAAGCTAATAGAAGACAGCAGAGAGGGAAGACGGGGGAGAGGGGGAGGGGGGGGGGGGGGTCTGTAGTGCTCAACACAAGTGATCATTCTGTTCTTTGGGAGAAATTACCCTCATCAGTCATACAGAGATGCACAGCTGCCTAGGGGGATCTGGTAATGTTACTGCATAATAAACTGTGTTTGTGTGTGTGCACGTTTGTGTGTTAAGAGTGAAAGGAGGCAAGAAAGAAAGAGGGCAGGGGGTAAAAGAAGTCAGATTTAATCACAGAGAGGTTAAAATTGATGATAAAAGCGACTCTGCAATCATCCCTTCTTATTACAAGATGTCAGGCCGTCATTTATTGCTTCTCAGTTTAACTCGGGGAACCATTTTGCTAGTGGGAATGCGATAGATAAAGCAATTCTGAGGCAAAATGCAGGGTTCTGAGAAAGTTGTCCACAGACACATATTCACCACATGTTGTGTCTCCATCAAAGACACAACTATTCTCCAGATGGCTAAATAAAACCATCATGGGCCTCGCTGAAGTGCTGTGTATTGACTTTTTTTGAACAGAGCTTTTCTTCCTGTAAGTGGCTTCGTCTAATGACTGGCAGAGGAGGCGGTGCTCACGCTTGGTCACTCGCTCCTTTACACCTCCTCCACATAGTTGGCCTCTGCACCTGCAGCTCTCCGAGCACTTACTCCTCACTTTAGCCGACCTTGGCCGGCATCTGTGACAATCTATGTATTCTTTTCTGCAGGTTTAATTCTCCCCCGCTCCGTTCAACAATCACCCTCCGCTCTCTCTCCTGGCCACCATCATTTTAAGGAAAGAAAAAAATATTTCTTGCCAAAACCTGGGACAAGTAGTGGTTGTGATTTGCTCTTTTCACTGCTATGATCTTCAGGTGTCTGAAGTGGTTGCTGTTACGAATTGTCGGGCTGTCCCTTTGTCGTTTTTTTTTTTTTTTTTTTTGCAGCACTGCAGAGTCTTGCTGTAGAGGGGCTTGTTGTGCTGTTGTCAGGGCTGCACATGAGCGCGGTGCCTCACTGTGACAGCCGGTGGCTCACTTTACGTTAACCGCAAGTGTTTTCACGGTCATCAACCAATGGTGGCCTGGAGGCTGTCATTTTGCTCTGTGTGGAGCTCGCCCGCGGCTTGGTTCTGCCCCACAAACTCACAGCCGGCCCTGATGGGGGGGGGGGGCGGCGGCAGAGCAACTCGCACACGTGCATATGCACACGCTTACAGGCACACACGCCCACTGGATGGGCGCGCACACACGCGCGCGCACACACGCATGCAAAAAAAACTATATGCTCAGCATAAGGCAGGCTGTTGGAGCAATTACAGAAACATGGCAGAACACGATGAAGCAGGCCCCACTATCAGAAGGGAAATAGAGTGAGCAGAGGAAAAATGATGACGCCATTAATAACAGGGAGGCTCAGAGGCTCGCAGGGAGGCGGGGTCAGATGACCCCCTCTGTGATTTCCCTGTGACAGCACTTTGAAGTGCAAATGGTTGTGTTTGTATTAGATTTTTTCCCCGGATGTTTAAATGGGCATGTTTTTGCTTCCAAGGCAAAAAGTGAAATAAAAATGTAAAAGTATGGCGTTGTAATGTATCAAATGATGCGTGAAGTGATGTTTTCCTGTCACTCAGGCATCCATTATTTTTTTCTAAATGACAGGCCAGACCTCCTCACTACCGTTCTCTCTTTTTGCATCCCCGGCCCATGCTATTCATACCATTCTTCTCCAGCAGCCGCTTTCCTCTCGGCACTGCAATGCAGATATGTCTCGCACAGTGGCAGGAAACTTTGGAGGCGCTTGTGAAAGAGGAACATGACAGAAGGGAGGGAAGGGCATGAAAGAGATGGAACCAACAGTAGTGGACAGAACCGGTGAGAATATACAGCTGGCAGTACTGCCCGGAAAGAGGGATGGGCGATGTCCACTGAATTGACATATACACTTTATTGATACCCTGAAGGAATCAGTGTTACATTTGCTCCAACCAAGATTAGAAATACTGTAAATACAGACCTGCATTTATAATAAATTGATGAATAAAATCTAAATCAGAAGTAGGTAAAACATAAGTATCTAATAATAATATTGGTACGATATGGGGGAGTGGGGGGTTGTGCAGGTTTACTTAGCGCCGCCAATAATAATCTTTGGCAAGTATCATTAGCATTCTCAATGCAGTGTAGAAAACATTCCTCCGCAGCTTCTCATTTTTACCTGCGGCTGAATGTCACTTTCAAATCAAACAAGCAAACTTGATGGTGGAGCATCTGTATCAACTGTAGCTAATTAACTTGACGACAGGCCTAAATTAAAACTTGGTTGTTGTCAGTTTGTTTGCGTCTCTGCACATCGCTGTCTTGTCAAAGATAGATTTTGAAAAACAAAAAACAAAACTGCCAGTCTGCCACTCTGTAACACCACCATACAACCACGGTTGTTTCCGCACTTCCAACAAATCCAACAGATTGCAACATCTGAGCATTATGCACCATGTCACCGTCAGTAATGGCATTTTCCGAGCTGAACTTTCATTGCTTTTCAGCATTAGAATGTGAAAAAGCTGTAGCATATGGTAGACAAAAAAAACAGACACGGCAACTCTTGATTTATGAGACCTGTCAATGAAAATGATGTTTTAAGCTTCATCAACTAAACAACTTTACAAAGCTATCGCACCAGCCAACATGCGATTTGATGTCTTGTGCCACCGTGATGTAAAAGGGCTGGCATTTTTTTCCCCGTTCAGTGTTCAATTGTGCTGGGCAGAGTTGAACCCTGTTGATGTTTTGTACTAGGTGTATTATTGCACACAGCTCGATTAACAGCACTGTCCCTAATCTAAATTGGCAGCAGCAGTTGATAATAGCATTTGTGTTTGGTGCTTCTGTTTTGTCTGGCCTCTGGCGCAAAGTTAATGGACTTAATAGAAAAATTTTGATCAGTTATATCAAGAATTAATTGACCGTGGTGAAGCGAAAAAAATAAATGAATGCCCCAGAGCAAGTATTCACTAATTCTGTAGCTTTTAACTTGGGAATTTACTCACCCTATGTTTGTAGACAAACCGCCAGACGTGGGTCACAGTTAGAGGAATGGTAAGCATCGACATAGCAATAGAATGAGCTGATTTTGATGGCGACACCATCTGTTCCATGATCTAAGGCAGTATGTTCTTACTCTAAATGGAGTGCATTTTATGAAATCGGGTCCCATAATAGTGATTTGCATCGACCATTTAATAAACATCACTTTTAACTTTCTTTGTTTGGATTTTTGAATGTTTGTCTGATATTCCAGGCAGCTATTGGCATCCATCTTTGTCGCTGTTTTGGAACTTGCCTGAAAGATGTAATATCCTTCACATCTGGTATTTAAAAAAAAAAGTTTTGTCGTAATATCAGATTATGAACCATTGTAAACATCGGACTGCAGAGAGTATTAGAATGTTTCAAACTTTAAGATTTTTATCATACCAAACTTGATTGGTACAGGGGGGGCTAGAATTGTGAGCAGTGACAACACACATGCTTCACGAGTGTGAGTGACTGGTACATAGAGAGGGCAGGTGTTAGGCCTACGTCTGTCTGCCTCCTGAGAATTGCAAACCTGTCACAGGAACCACACAACTACTACTGAAACCACTGGTGTCATGATGAGGACTGCCTCCCTGTGAGGATGGTAACAACTTGGATGTTCTGTTGGCTCATCCTTTTGGTTGGATTTCACCCGGTGCTGCGAGCGGCCCTATAATGAAAACTGCACAAAAACACTCATGTAGAGATCTTATATGTTATCATGAGAAGTGTTAAAACACTTTTTATAAAGGAACTGTGTTTGGACAAAGTGGACCATGGTGGGCCACCACAGTCTCGATAATTAATGGAAAACACTGCACACAGAGCATTTTTTCTTGCAATTACTATTTGATGTGCATTCAGTAATTATCCCTTTTTATAGTGTAGTTTTCATTCTTTCTGTTAGAGTCAGCTTTTCCTGTGTGGAATTCAAATTGCCAACACATACTCAAGGGATTCAAAGTAAATGACGCATGCATCCAATGATACTTTTCATAATTTTGTCTCGTAGATAAAGGACTGATTTACTGATCACTCTTGTACAGCTCTGTGAGAATTGCATTTGTTGCTGCTCAGCAAAGGGAGCATTTTCTAACGATGCTGCCTTAAATATATCCAAATGGAAAACTTGTGAATTAGCTGCAGGAAATGCATCAGTCAGTGCCCTTCAGAAAGTATTGAGACCGCTCCACACTTTTTTGCAACCCTTAATGACAAAGCAAAATGCAAATTTGTTAAAAATCAAATGCTGAAGACTGTCATTTACAAAAGCATCCAGACCCATAATACAGTACTTCTTCTTAGTAAAGTCTCTTTTAAGGCTCCAAATAGAAAGTATATTAATAATCGATTAATCTGTTGATTTTGTTCTCTGATTAATCTATTATTAATCAGAGACAAATACAAAAGCTACATTTTGTTCTTTCCAGCTGTAAATTTTGTGTAATAAGTGTAATAATAGTCACCACAAGTAGATATTGTACGACAAGATAGCATATTCGGGTTGAAAACAAATGCATTGTCTGAAAACATTTTACTCATATGTTCAGTATTTTTTACTGCCAAATAAATAAAATAAGAAATGATTCACCTTAATAGGAAATGTATCGCAATTGAGTCACAATTACGTTTACAATTACATTCATTTGCCGTTGCAATTTAACTATTTAAATGTAATTTCTCGGAGACAGGGTTGACAGGATAAGAGCGGATCACTGGTTCGCATGGCTTGGCATGGCTTGACATGGGTATCCACAGGCACAAATAAACTTCTTTTCAACCATTTGGAGGCAGTGCAACAAGCTGTAAATGCATCAGTGCCAGACTATCACCTTTTTCATATGGTTGATATGGTGAACGTACAGTAGATGGATAGGTGGAGATACTTTGTTTATCCTGAGGGAAATTAAGTCCAATCAACTGCTGCTCCGCCTGCCAACTGTTTGTGTTGACAAACTGTTGCCGATTTACAAATCTATTAAACATAGAGTAACATTAGTATTTATTTGGAGTTGTATTACTGTCCACCTGCCGAGGTCAGACCAATTTTCACTCTCGTTTTAGCCCATCTGTGCTCTCCAGGTTTTGCGGGAAACATCTGGCTCAACTCGCCAGCTAGAAACCTGCTAACTTCATCTTACTTAATAACACAAGGTCATAAAGCATTGACTAATTCAAGGTCTGCGTAGTTAAATGTAAGAAAAATTGTCCTGTTGCCCTATACATTGAGTTTCCAGGCTTTTAGAAAACATAGTTTAAACTACTTAAGTTGTACTTTACGTTTTTGTTACAATTGTGGGACCATTTCAAAGAATGTATTGTAGTTTGTGTTGCTGTTGAACTGTAACACATTACACGGAGGTGTCAGAGGAGTTTCTGTTATTCACCCTGCCCTCATTGATATAGATGGAGTAGACAAAATGACAGAAATAGATGTTAGTAACACAGTCCGATCCAATGGCACCACAGACTGCAGCCTCAGGAATTACCATAGTGTTGAATCAACAACTCTGACACAGTTCCAACAAAAAAGTGAACATTAAAATCATCGGGATCGATGCATGAAAATATCGGACTGGATTACAGGTGTAACCTAATAGTGTCAAACAAGTTTATAATAAATTGGCAAACCTTCACTGTATTATTGGTGTGATGATCTTCTTTTTAGAGTAATTGTACGGATCGGGGGGGATGTTCTGCAACACTCTGGAGAACGTGGATACCGTGATGACTCTAATACAAGACAGTCCTGTTACAGAAAACTGTGCGTGCATTCATTACAACCAACATTGAACAATTATTTTGATGGAGGACTAAAGTTAAGTTGCCTCATTTCTCCAGACTGGGGCTGTTTGTTGCCATTGATTCAAATTGGGGAAAATGAAAAGCCGCCACACAGGAGGGCCCATATCATATGCAGAGGCCTTCATGCAAATCATTGAAAAATATTAACATTTTGTATCACAAAATAAGGATTCTCTGTAGCCTAATCTGGGAAAACGGATGACTTTTTCCTAAACCATTTTATTGACCATTTTATATTTTCCTCCTTTGGGTCACAGCCAGCCTTTTTAACAACGCTGCACTGGATCAGTGGCTTCTGTATAACAAAATAAGACAATGTAGTTTGTGGGTCTTTGTTACCCCCAGTCTCCCATAAACACCTTCCTGTCACTGAATTTCCAGATGACTGTGACTCTCTATATCCCACAGTTCATAGCTCTAAACTTCCTTGCCCACAAATTTGCATCGGGTCACTGCTCACTCCGACACGCACAAGGAAATGGGGCACTAATGCCATCCCGCATTCCCTGGAAATGTTTCTTTTCCTATTTGGTTGCAAGCATGTGCATCCAGTGGTATTACTGTAACACGCATGTTTTTTAAGGTTCAGTAGGTGTGGCTCTGTTTGGCAAGTGACCTCCTTACGAGACTTCAGGTTTCAGTGAACTTTAAAAGATCTGTTCCCAGGTCCCCACCAGATTTATCCTGTATTTAATTGCACCAGAGAGCAATCACTCTCTGCCCTACAAATCCTCGGTAAAGCTGTGCTTTACAATAGAGCCATAATTGCAGGAGTTTAATTGCCTGCCAATGCTCTTCTCCCACTGCCTGCTTGCATTGAAGAGCCCAATAATTAGAAACAGGGAGAAATTAGGTGGCAATTTTGTCTTGGCAATTATCATAATGCAAAAGAAGTGCCATTAGTATTGTTAGCCCCACAGTACATAATCCTTTGACACTGTCAAGTCCCTCTCTTAGCTGCTGGGTACAACAACTCTTGATTTCCCCGTAGCCTTTGCACTCCCTCAGTCACTGCTTTAGTCATCAGCTACACAGGCCAGCCATTACACTCGGAGTCAAACTAGCAGACAGAAACACATTCTTGCCTGGAGTTCTGGGAGGATTAGGAGCCACGGCATTAGCAGTCTGTTTCCTTTAAAGGTATATAAATTGGGAGTTAATCCTCTTCCACGACGTCAACCATGAAATTGTGTTTGATATAACAGAAAAAAATGAATTCAGCTGACAGAAACTGTAATTGTACCACCCTGGCATTTCATTTTGTCTCACATTGTTTTGACTCCAAATTTGTAAACCTTGTAGTTTTAGCATGTGGGCAATGACATGGAAATATGAATGTCAGTACTGCGTACACATTGTTAGGTTTGCAAAAAAGGGTAATTCTTTATGGGAGAAAGACCAGTCAACACAAAATGAGGAGCTTGTATCTGAAAAGATGAGCTTCGTCTGTTAAATGGACGTGACGAGTCACACCCAAACCACAAAACAGCAAATTATGCCTCAAAACACTGCTAACCTCTGTTATCACCTAAGCAAGAAGAATCCTGTCAAATAGAACAGAGAGTCTAAGGATGTGAGTGCCACAAAAGTAGTGGACTGCGTAAAACAAACCCCAGAGCCAGGTTTCCGACCATGACCTCTACAATATCTATATTTTTTCAGGGCACACTCAGACATTAGGAAGAAGAAAAGCAAGACAAATATGCTCACCGATCAAGTGAAACAATGACCTTAAATTATACTCCCGTCTCTGAATGAAGTCCTTCACATCTTTGTGATTAATAGCCCTATGTGGCATACAAAATAACAACTGTATACAGTGATTTTTCTCATGCTCTCATAACTATCTGACAATGTAACGGCGTTTGGCTGCTTGTCAAAATCATTGTTTGGTTGGACGTCTGTACACCGCTCACTTTCTCCATGGCCCCTCATCAGCTGACTGAGTTGATTCCTCTCTCGCTCTCATTTCTATTGCATAGTCAATTTATCTGATAGTTGTCGTTTCAGGCTTCAGTCTTTTTGAGCCCATACACTGTGACAGACATAATTCTTGTGTGTTTGACAAATTTTCCTCCCTGCTTCATTTCAGGTGGAAAGATGTTGGGAGATACCAAGAACTCGTTTTCAAAAAAATAAAAGAAGAATTGTCTTATGTTTGTTGTTATGTTATTTTTCACCAGAGCAGTGGATGTTATTTTCCCCCACAGTCATTTGGCCTATGCTCCATGCAAAATTGCTGCACCTAAGCCTCATAATGTTTGGGAAAACTCTGAAATGTAGGCATAAAACTCCCTGACCTTTTGAATGGATAATACTTTTTTCTATATGTCAACTGTGCAGAACCCCTCTCCATTATCTGTCTAGTGGTGGCATTTTGAAAACCGAAACCACTGTGGTCTTCCGTTGTCTGAAATCAGTAATTTAGCTCCTGTAAGATTACAATACAGCCCAGCATGACTTTTTTTTTTGTTGATGTTTTGATTCTGAAGGATTCTGACCAGAAGTCTTGCTGCTGAACACCGACACAAAGCCAGAAAAATACATGATGAATACATTTCTGATGCAGAGTTTTTCCGGGCCTAATCAAAATTTCAATGAGTTCACAGTGGATACATTTGTATCATCTATTGCACTTTTTTCCCTTCATCTTATTTCAACATATCATATCTTCACACCGATGAATTAACTATGGCAGGCAGCTGCTAGGCCTGTTGTTGAAAAACGCCAACTAGTTTCTTCTTCCTTGCATGGAAGGCGGCTTAAAGTGTAGCACGCAAATGAAATCACTCTGATTGTCTTGGATAGTACCTTTTATTTTGATTAGCCAAGATTGTATATAATGTAGCCTGTAATATGACAAACTCAATGAGAACAAATTGATTGAAATTATAAATACACTGCATCTTTGTTATGTGATAATAAAAATATGTGAAACCGCTCAGAAATTGGATTAGATATGGTGTACATGCAAAAAGGGCCTAACCTAGATTTGAGCCCGTAACGGGGGGCACGTAGAGGATGTGTACAGTATGACCTGTTTGTTCCCTGTGCCAAGCCAACTGTGTTCTATGGGGCAGTTTGGGGGCAGTTAAGTAGCGGGGTGTTATCTCTGTGTAGACAACAAGAAGTACTAATACACGCCTGAATAATGAAGGGAAAACGACTTTGGGAATCAGGAAGTCCTTCACCATTAATGTTGAACAACTCTCAGTGGCACTCAAGCAATCAAGCAATGGGATGTACAAAAGATTTTAATTTGGATGCATTATCCAAACTCCTCACAGACCAAAAGGCAGGCAATTGCTCTGACAAAAGATATGCACCGATAAGTTTGAAGGTCAACAAGCTGCTGCGGCGCAGATATCAGCAGCTGGTCTGCACCTCGCGTAATCAGTTGCAGTAAAATGCAGACACACTTAATGTACACATTCACATCAGAGGGTGACCAAGTGGCATAAACACGCTGGAGCACTAAAACTGAGTGTACAATTAGCCCTTTTCACTCCTCATCAAAGTTTATGATCAGTAAAAACGCTGCTGTTTCATCACACGCTTGAAAGTCACGTGGAAGCACGGCTTACAATTTCCGAATGCCATAAAGTAGAACAGCTAATGAGGTCCTATGTAGAGAATAAAAGGGGGATTAATGAACAACACGGTTTGAAGAGGCTAGGCAGCCCTCTTTCAAAGCCTTTACAGTGTATGCATATGCTAGGTGAGAATATTCTGGGGCTTTCGCACGTCGCCACAGTATTGAATGGTCTGCGCCGCGCTTGGAGGAGCATTCTGCTGATGGAATCAAAACCCCTTTCACAGATTCAAATGAGGTGCACTCAGCTGTGATTGGTATTGGAAAAGCATTTGTCGGAACAGAGGCTCACAGAAGGCTTCTTAAATACAAGGCAATCACAGTGTCTAACGCAGAGACGGAGGCGAGAGGTGTGCCCGGACTGCAGAGTGGAAAACAGGACAAAGGATTATGATGGTAATAAGCAGTAAACCAAAACAAAGTCATCCCCTGATCCCTCATTCTCTCTCTCTCTCTCCCCCTCTCCCTCTCCCTATCTCTCTCCCCCTTAAATCCTCTAGTACACTCTCTGACTCCCCCCCCCCCTCTCCGTGCATGACACACACCACATATTGACAGGGCCCATTTTTCCACAGTGCCTGAGCTACAATTTAAAACTCATTTCTCATTATTTGCGGTGAATCCTTACACACACAATTTCTAATCTGTCAAGGCCGTGATGGCTGCTGGCAGGAGCAGAGGCTCTTTATGCAGATGCCCCGGCCGTGCACCTATATGCAATGTCAACTCTTGCACACCCGGTTGGCCTTATTTTATTACAGGCGTCAGCATAGCTGCATGCCATCATCTGTGAACTTTTTGTGCTAATGTCTTTTCGCCCCCTCTAACTGAGCTTGTGGTGTACAGATTGAAGGCACTTTTACATCCCAGTGATAATGTGCAAGTGCAGATCAGAACGAGTTTTCTTGCTCACAAGCTTCAAGAGATACCTTCGTCTGACAGCCACGAGATTCAGAATCTGCAGGCCACAGAGGATACGCTACAAACCTCTAATTTCGCCTGTTTAATAAAAGGTTGTCAGGGCTTCACTATATCGCAAAGTGGTTCCCTTCCTACTTTTCCTCATGTCTTCTCTGTGTGTGTGTGTGTGTGTGTGTGTGTGTGTGTGTGTGTGTGTGTGTGTGTGTGTGTGTGTGTGTGTGTGTGTGTGTGTGTGTGTGTGTGTGTGTGTGTGTGTGTGTGTGTGTGTGTGTGTGTGTGTGTGTGTGTGTGTGTGTGTGTGTGTGTGTGTGCGACAGAATGGGAGCATGGGACAAAAACAGTCATTATTATGCCTGCAAGAACAGAGGTTGGCAGCAGAGGAAAAGAAAAGCGGGTGGAAGATTGTGTCGGGAATTGTCCAAGTGTGGCAGTAGTGGTCCTCAGTCACTTTATCAGTGCCACAGCAGCACTTTTTCCTCCCATCTATCTGCCCGGCGACAATTCTTCCCCCCTCTCAGAGCAGGAAAAACACTCGCGCGTTCACCATGGATGGCTCAACACAATTACCAACCTTTTTTTTTCCCCCACCAATCCTGCTCATGCTATCTCTTTACTCGACATCGCTCTTTGTCTAAATGCTGCGCTTTTTTTTCTTCCCATTGCTCAATTTCATCATGTTTGTAAAAGTGCAGAGTACTGGAAAAATTACACTTCACCTCCTCTGCACACGCTATTCCGATGTGTTCAGTGAACATCATGGTTGGGTGTTAATACAACACCAAGTCTAGTTACTTACAGAATTTGTTATGAAGACGTTTGTACACACAGATGAAAGTTTATCTTGAAAGTGGAACAAGCTTGTGGGGAACAGCTTGTGTCAGAAAATGAAACCTTTGACCTCTCTTTCTGTAAATTATTCTTCTCACATTTCCAAAACAGCGTTGAATCAGTAGCAAACGAACTTGGTTGTAGATTCTTGAAGACGTTTCAGATCTCATCTAATAGGCTTCTTCGGTTCAAATCGTTTCCAGTAGGCTGCAATTTTCCTGGCCATCCTTTCATACTCCCGCACCAGTGTCATAGTTATCCAAAAGAATCAGGAACAAAGTGACTTGGTTGTAGAGTTTTGAAGACATTTCCCCTCTCCTCCAAGAGGCTTCTTAAGTTCTTATTTACCAGTTGCTTGCCAAGAAAAAACTCCCATGCGAGGCCTGGCTCCAGGAGGGGACTCCCGATTCCCCTTTTTCCGGGCAAGGTGCAGCATCCGCTATGATGCAGCTTTATCTGATGTTGAGCTGGGCTGAGACGACAGGTGTTTTCAAATCCCGGCCTCTCTCTCCAAAAGAGGAGAATCTTTGCAGATATTATTCTCCCTAATCTCAAACATGCACACGCGACAAGATTTGAAAGCAACGGCACATCACACGCTACAGGAATTTTTTAAGATTATCACTCCAGAGCGAGCGACACACCACCTCACTTCACCTCTCTGACCTGATCTCATGAGGAAGAAGGTGCAAACAAAACAAGCACAATGGAGACATGGCGTAGTGCGACAACTTGCTGTAATAATGGTTTGCAGTGTAAACCCCCAGTGTTAGGAAGAAGAAATGAGTCTTGGAAGACACAATGAACAGGAATCTGTGTTTTTGCCACGTATTGACAAGCCTCTCTTCCTACTCAGCTGTCCACCACACTCTTACAGTAGGTTGTTTCGCGGTCACCATCGCTGTCTCTTTGGTTCCACTCGGAAAGCTGTAATCATAATGCAATCATCCTGATTTTAAATCCTGAAAATCACACGATTTATAATTATAGGGGCGACCCCAGTGATTCTGTTTGGGAGGTTCAAGAATGGCTCTATGTATCCCTCCCACTACCAGATAATCTGGGCTGAACATATGTACCGACCAAGGTTCCAGACCAGGATTCTGAGAGGGTCTGAATCGGGGGTTAAATTGGCCCAAAACTCCTTTAGTGTGAGTCCAGCCTTTGTCTGGCCATTAGCCGGTTAATACCCTACCAGGGGCAACTGCACCAGAAAACACAGTTCTCTGAATCAAAGGGACAAACAAACCCTTCCCCTAAATTACAGTGGAAATTCTCTGAGGATTCATTAGTACAGTACTTTATTTAACTCCATTGTAAATATACTGTATTTAAATGTATTATAATATTTTATCAATCATTATTAACAATTTAACTGTATCATGACAGTATTTTTGTAGTGCATTTAACTTTATTAACAGGTAGAATACTTCTGCCTACTGACCTCTTAAGTGGTAATCCTTATAATAGATTTTTCTTTAGATGACTTTAAGAATTTTAAGGGATCTCTGTGGTTCGCATTGCAGCTACTGTAACTGGTCAACAGAAAAAAATAAAATGAGTCAGAATGCAGTTATCATTTATCAACTATATGTTGACTGGGTGGCGGGTTTCAGTTTTTCAATATTATGCAGCAGGGATCAGTAAAAAGTAGATATCTTCACCTAATCTTCTATCAAATACATAACTCTTAACATATTACTCTACAGTTGGTCTCACATTTAAGAGTGTCTATGATATTAAAGCCCCAGTGCATGATTTTTGTAATTTTCCGTCAGCATCTGGTGGTAAAGTTGCAAACCGCAACCAACTGAGCAATCGACAGGGGACACTTAATGGCGGCGCACCACTGATTCCATTTCCGGTATCCGGCGGTTCTGAAAATACAACGCAAATGTGAAGTATTCTGGACCGTTGTGTGCAACTGTATTCATCGCGACTTAGCAAACATGGCGACTTACACGGAGGTCGGGCCGACCTTATGTAACTATATTTAACTCATTCAATGTTGACGAAAAAAGACAGTTTCTTTGTTGCAGGTGATTAAACATATATGAACGCATAGCTATGGACAATATATTCAATTTCTGTGAATAAGTTCTCCTTAATACTACACACTGTAGCTTTAATCATAGATAATATTATAGGCATATATTCTGAGGTGCTACCTGTTGTAGCTCCTTACTTCTCAACTAATGTGGTTTTAGTTTTAATGGACAGGATGGAAAGACTGGATGTTCATAGTAGGAGTATATATTACAATATGTTTGCAAAATAATATTAATTGACCCAATATGTCTGTTGAAATGGCTTATTGGATCACTATAGACTAGAATGACCTATTGGGAAACATCTTAGAAGCTTGTGTTCACACAATGTCGACATCCTTTATGACGGGTTAAGTACTGCAATAATATTTCAATTGCGAATTGTGTTACTAAAATTAAACTGAATCATGAGTAAATAGCAGATTTAAATAACCTAATAGCACAGATTTTTAAAGATCGAGTGCAGTTTCTCTCAAAGTCTACTACCATAAGTAGTTTGTCATTGTTTCTCACAGCAGCACATCATAACAAGCCAAACTGAGAACGTGATAAGCTTGAAAGGTTAATTGATCAGGCTGAAATTACCAATGGATTTCTGCACACCTTGTGCCTGAAAATCTATGGTGCTTCAGGTCAACTATTGGGAATCATAGAGGTGTGTAATACAGTGAAATGGGAACAGAACACCGTGTTAATAATCTGTTTACACTTCAACCCCCTTTCCATTGATTTCCATTCCCAGCATGCACCACCTCCCCGAAGGACATCAGTTAGTTTTAAAAGGAGCACAGACATTTAAAATGAAACAGTCAAACCAAACGTTTCACCTACTATGTTACAGGACTGTCGCGATAATCTGATACTGATGATAATCTAAATTTTTAAAAATGAATGATATAGTGTTAATATTCTGCATATGATAATCTCGTGTGAATCAATCCAGCCTCCTGAATCAGTTCAGTGTATTTCTGTCGTGATGCACTATGTGGTTTATTCTCCAACATTGTAAGTATTAGTTATTAGGGTAGAGTTAATGATTATAACTATGTGCTGAGCATCTCTCTCTTTCTGAGACAGAGCGGTGGGGGCATGATGCGGAAACGGCTGCATTTGGCGCACAGTCCTCTTTTGTGACAACCATTCCCCTGGAGTTTGGATCAAATCTTTTGATTTACAAAAAGAAACTCGAGCCAACACTGATGTGTTCTGTCTCTGATCTCCTGCACTCCGTTTCTGTCAGCGGGACACACCTCACTCTCTCTCTCTCTCTCTCTCTCTCTCTCTCGTAGTTTGAGCATAATTAATTGGTAAAAACACACAATCTTAAAGATGACATTGACTGATAGTATTTTCTTTTTCAGACTTTCTATTCGTTATTGAGAATTATTTTGGCGATGATGATTGTCTAGTGAAAATCTGATATTGTGACAACCCTACATACCGAATTTATGTTTGTCTGTTTGTTCATACAGAGCTATTAGCAGTGTTTTGTAAATCCTCTTTGATGAACGATCAGCTCTTCATAACTGTATTCGCCGGACATATCCATGAACCCTTGTATTGAATTTGTATGTTTTCATTGAGTTCGAACACATAGCTTCTATGAAGTCAGGTCAAAAAGTTGATGCAGTAGATACAGATTTCAGCAGGTTGAGGTGGAAAGCAGAACCAAATGTGCAATATTAAATCATAAAGCACTGACACATACACACTTACTTACTTATGCTGAATGATGGGGCGACAATATTTAGTTGTGTTAATTTTATTTAATTGTTATTATTTTCTGTTGATTAAACCATTGAAGTGTATTTGTGATCTCCATAACACTGTGTCTGCGTGTGTGTGTGTGTGTGCGTGCATGTGCGTGCGTGTGTGTGTGTTTGCGTGCGTTTGCTTGCATACACTGTACCTTCTTCCATTCACCTGCATCCTCTTTCATCCATGTGCTTACCGATATGTGTGTGTGTGTGTGTGTCAGTCACTGCAGCTGTCTACCTTTTAAAGAGGCGGTGAATGATCTTATTTAGTGTGTGCTGATTGCTGCTTTAACCTGGCGGCCACGCTGGCTGCTGCTGCATTAATAATCGCACAGAGGCAGGAGTGCTGGCGAGGCCCGCATCTTGTTCACCGCTCGCTCGCTATCTCCACGGCACCAAGGAAAGAGCCAGCAAACAGCAGGGGAAGTGTGGCGGAAAATTACAGTCTTCACATGCCAGCCAGGAAGGCTGCCGCTGCTGCTCAGTGGGGGCCAGTGCTGTGTGAAGAAGACAGAGGAATTTGGGCGGATCTTTTAGTGTATAATGCCCGTGTGGAGTCAGAGGAAAGTGTTTGTGTGTATGCATTCTTTCCATATTTGAGCCAGTTTGAGCTGAAGATTTTATACATTTGCAGCCCCGCTTCCTGAGTTGGTTAGTTTAGAATGAAGGCCTGAAACAGGTTAGACAATGGTCTAAGTTAGTTCAGAGTCCGGCTTGACCTTAAAGGTCCCAGCACAATCACGGAATGGAACAGGAATGAGTTACAGGCATTGTATGTATGTGCCCACATTGTTCATATTAATGAGCCATTTCCATATCTGCATAAGTGTTTTCTATGTTCCAGTTTCCCCTACATAGTCCAAAGGCGTGCAGGTTACTGTAGGTGAACACAGTGGTAGTTGTGAATATGAGCGTGGGTGTGGTTGTGTGTCTTTGTGTGACAGATCGGTGATCTGTGTGGGGGGTACCCTGCCCCTTTCATCCAGTACACGCTTCAGCCTGCATGACGCTGCTCGGAATAAGTGGGTATAGAAAATGGCTGATGGTTGAGTTTTTGTATGTTGAGCAAGTGGGTGTTTATGTATTCATGTGTGGCACCTAAAGGGGAGAGGGAGGAAAAATGCACATGGAAAAGCAGGGTATCGCAACAAAGCAAGCCCAAGTCCTCCGGTCAACATGAGCGAGTAAGGTTGAAACTACTGCCCTTTTTAAGTGTGGCCAACAATTCCCTCTTTCAGTCCAGTCCAGACAACATTTTGATTGGTTGACTGAAGATTAAAGCTTCACACTCTCTGCTGGGGAGAACAGTATAATTGATATTTCAGCTCTGGGCAAACTTGCTCTCACAGGCCAGTGGCTGTTTCAGCAAAAAAAAAAAAAAAAATGTTGGCACAGCTTGGCGGCAGAACCGTCGGCATGTTTCAGGAAATACACTCTTGAGTTGGGTCTCTCTGGTCCACTGGCTTCTGCTGCAGCTCTCTGTGTGTGAAATGAACATCCTGTACCGAGGAAAGGCGTGTTTTTCGCCTCGCGACGCACACGCACGCACGCACGCACGCATGCACGCTTGCACGCACACACTGTGTTTAGGACAAATTTAAAGATCTGTGCTAGTTGAGACAAAAGTTACGGAGGATCGTGATACGCTGATTGTAATGTTGACGTGATTTTCTTTCATGATGAATATTAAAACTGGAGAAATGCTCCTTCAATCGTATGGTATCAAAATGTGCTACATTTTTTACAATTCGAGGGCACTTGAAAAACAAAGGCAATGAGAGTCCGAGTAGAAGCTGATCTGTCCCAGTGCTCCTCAAGTTGCTCAACAACGAGCAGCATCTCTTCATCTACTTCATTAACACGTGTACCGTTCAGCCAGTGGGAAGAACATAAAAATCAACCTAGCGCGAAACGGCGGCGGCGTCCTCGTTCCGATAGCACCCTCATGGTGCACTTGTCCTGAATGGGCCATTTAAGTGGACACAGGGGATTAGGCCGATGATGGCAGTGGAGGTCCTCATATTGGTTCAGTGTGACTCGGACCACATTAACGACACATTAGTCTCATTTCCATTCCAACGGCATGCGCCCCTGCACAACACCGGGGAGCGCGACCAAAATCACTGTGACCCTCGCGATCCAGCCTTTCATTTCCTGTCGCCATTCAAACCTTCCGTCTCTCTCTCTCTCTGTCTGTTTTCCCTTTTTCTCTCGCCCTTTCTCGGCTCGCTTTCTTCCTTTTTTTTTTTCTTGCTGTCCTTGCCCCCACACACCCCGTTCTCTTGCCTCCGTCTCCCTTTATTCCTTTCTTTGCTTCTTGTTCCACTTCAGCAGCTGGGTGAAGCCTCTCCCCGTCACGCCTGGCCGCGCTCCCCTTAATTACCATGTATTCTTCTTTAGCTAATAAAAAAACGCTGATGAAACCGATTACATGGCAGCGAGGCTTTGTATGGAGCTGGGTTTAGTCATGAATAGATGGTCAGAGGGAAAAAAAATCAGAGAAAGAGAGAGAGAGAGAAGGGGAGAGATGGATGGAGACAAAGGCGTTGAGAGAGATGGCGAGAGAAGGAGAGGAAGGGAGGAGACGTAGGCAGAAATGGAATGGAAATGATGGAGTGAAGAAGGAGAGGAAGGGTGGGGAAAAAAAATAGGAATGGTTTGGGCAGTAACCCGTTTGTTGTCTTTGTTGTTTGGGTCAGAGATGCTTTAGGCCCTGAGGGAACTTCCTCATCTTATCACAGCGAGCAGACGGCTGGCACATCTTTCTCATTACTAGCCTCTCAGTTATAGATTACTCCTGCCTTACTCCTCTTCCCAGCCACAGGCAGTCTCTGTTACAGTCTACAGAGCCACACTTGCACCAAACGCAGTTTGAACTCCTGAATATAGACTTTGCCTTTTTTTCCCGTTCCCTTTCATGAGCATTAAGTCACTCTGTCTATCCATGTAATTGTGGTTTCAACTGCAACCAACCGCGGCTCGGAGGAGAAAATGAGTTGGGGCTTCTTGCCTGATTGAAAAGCCTTCTGAGGGGTTCATGATACACTCTTTGCCTTTGCAGTATGTTTTGTGCTCCTGCTGAGCTGGATGGAGTAGTGCTCATTTATTTTTGAACGCGATGCATTAGCGCTTGTGTGTTCAGACTTTTAATTTCAACAAAAATGGAAAATCCAAAAGGCTTGCACAATTTATCTCGAACTCCAAGAACTTGGTAAATAGAATTTAGCATATGCATGAAAAACTACACACACACACACACACACACGCACACACACACACACACACACACACACACACACACACACACACACACACACACACACACACACACACACACACACACACAGTAAATATGTGTGCATTTGTGTATGTATATACAGTATATACATATATAAAATGTGTATGCCTGTATACAGTATATTTATGTGTATATATACACATACATTAAATATATGGTTGCATTTGTCTGTGTACGTGTATACAGTATACACACACACACGTACGTTTATGTGTCTTTGTTTATTTGTGTGTGTGCAGGTGTTCTCTACCAAAATGTTTTTTTTTTCTTCCAGGAAGGGTATCGATATTTCGGTAGGAACCTTTTTCGCACATTAGGGGAAACTTTGTTGTAGCAACCATTTTTCTTTACACATACATGCACGAATATGCGCACACATGTGCATGCAGTATGTAGCCACTGTCAGTACGTGCATATTCAAGTCCATTAGCCACACAACAACTGCGGATGCAAACAAATGCTTTGGAACAAGCTGTGCCATTATTATTTTTGCTGTTGTCCTATTTCATGACCCCTTTTCAGTGAATACGGAAGCCCTGTGAGGCATCCTCCACATTTACATGCTAATGTTTGTAATTTGTAAACATAAATTGAAAGTGTCAGAGGCTCAATAGCTAAATGGAGATAAGTAAACACGTAATTGAAATGCTGCGGCCACTTAAAGCCAGACACCCATCCCATACAAAAGCTGAAAATTATTAGGAGGAGAAGCATGAGGAGGAGGTAAGAGAAGGAGGAAGAAGACAAAGAGTAATAAGAAAGCAAAAAAAGAGGGCAGGGGCACTTTAATTCGCACAGCACGTACTTGCCGAGGGGGTGAGACGATTAGGTTTGTGATGAGAGGCAGCAGTGTGACGGAGAGGGCATGGGGGGTGTCAGGATGAGCGAGGATGAGGGAGATGAGAAAGAGAGAAGTATTATCTCGTAGCCGTGCTTTCAGAATCGCACACATGCACGTCCACAAGCACATGTTTCATGCGGTGACACCTGCACATTCACTTACACCTGCCACGAGCATGCGTGTGTGAAATGTACAGATATCCTCCGGTTCACACTTTGTGTCCTACTTCTCCTGCGCTTTCAAACACACACCGGCACGTGCGCACAGTCGGTGGACAAGTGGAGTCAATGCAGTTGGCACCTGGTTCCCCTCGCTGCACACACATTCATCACTCAGTCGTGGGCCTGACAGAACCCTCTGCCCCGCAGGCCATGGCTGCGCACGCACACACACACACACACACACACACACACACACACACACACACACACACACACACACACACACACACACACACACACACACACACACACACACACACACACACACTGGTAGAATGAAGAGACATCAGCAGTACCGTCAAACTATAAAACTGCCCACAGGCCTGGGACTGTCACATAAACACACTTGCACAGTCTCACTCTGTCCATAAAATGTTTTTTTAAGGTGTTGCAACATTTTTTTTTTAAGTAATCATCTCATTGTAAGTATAGAATACTTTAATATTTATCAATTAGGTATAGCAGAAGATTTGTGGCTTGAAAGAATGGTTCAACATTTTTGGGAAATTCACTTCTTGCCAAAGGTTAGGCTAAAATATTGACTCGCATATTTCTGTTTGCTTAATAAGAAGCTACTTCCATCACCTCTAAAACTCACTAAAACGTTGCATGTAATCTGTTCAAATGTGTCCAGGCCTGGCTTAGCCTCACATTTAGCATACACGCATTAGAAGCGTATCGACCTTTACAGGTGCAGAAAATGAATTCTCTTGAGGATCGTGAATCTGAACCCTCTACAGTTCAGAATCAGTTCACACACGACAAAACCTGATTTTGTACATCATTAGGTTTTGTTGACAAACCGGAAAAGGTGAAACTCAACTACTGGGTGAAGGGCACAAACTAGTTTTGTCGCAGATCATTTTCATTGAAGGAATTTATGTTCGATTTCATAACTTAATTATAAACATTTTTCTATAAAAGTAAAGTTTTGGATATTTTGTTCCCCATCACGGGGATGTTGTACACATTTTCATCCCTACCCTATTAACTTAAGTTGCATTTTAGCTAGGGATGTTATGTGTCCGCCCATGTCCGTTTGTTGGTGGGTTGGTTTGTTGGTCAGCAGAATTATGCAAAAGCCACTGAACAGATTTTGACAAAACTTGGTGGAGTGATGTGACAGGCAAAGGAAGAACCCATTGAACTATGTCGTTAGTCTGGACCAAGAGGCTGATCCAGGAACATTGCGAGAGAGGGCGTTCATGACATTTACCAGGGAATGATGCATGGATGTTTGTTTTTTTTTTAAAATCTGGCATATTTAATGGACTGATAAGTGCGTGCAATTTGGGTTTGTGTTTTTTTTTTTGCCTTTTTAAAAAAGTAGACTGATTTTAAATCAGAGAGGTGATGCAAAAATTGACGATTTAACTCTGTGAATCAAAGCCAACCCTCCTTTTTCTGGGATTTGATCATAGGATAACTTGTAGTGATTATTTTCCCTTTCCTGTTTCAACTGGCCCTTCTTTGGCATGTACTGTATGATTAGTGAAGTAAAGTTGCCATTATAACTGATCAAATTCATCTTTTTAACAAGCTCTTTACTACAAAGACCACCAAAGATAAAATAAAACAAAAGTAGTATCAGTTACAATAATCAATTGATTTAATCTCCTGATGTGTCCATATAACTGTGTTTCATTCCACATGGTGGAACACAGCTTGTGGTTTGTCTTTAAGACGGCACTTTGTGCCTTAAAATACTCTAAATGCAAACTGCTGTTACTGCTTTCTGGGAACATAAAGACAATTAACATTAGCTCTGCTTTGAAAAGTAAATGAGGTGATAAAGACACTTCCAGAGGCCTTCAAGTAAATCGAAACTATAGTAATACGTTTATTTAAATATCTGAAATTTCCATTTCAAAAAAGAAAATTGAATGGTAACGTATACATGGAATAAACAGTATTAAATGCTCTTTAAAATGTCATATTGCCACCAAGCCACTGCAGGCATTTCATTGTCAGTGTATTAACCACTCTTGTAATAAGTGTCAAATAGGCACCACACTCCAGTAAAAATCACATATTTTTGACATTTCACTCCATGCAATCTCATCAGCTGACCTTTAGACTAGAGACCGTTTACTCTTCTCATAATATGTGCATCCAGTCAGTGGTTCAGATATATTTTCCTCTGCCTTGGTCGTGATGTCAAGAAAAAAAAGTAAAATAATGTCCCTGCATGCAAAGCTGTGCCTAAAGAAAGGCTTTTTGTGTCCCTGAATGTGCTCATTTGAATGTGAGCACTTGTGTGTGGATTGCAGCATTAATGGACGTTCCAGTACATTTGGTATGACGCCAATGGGCCCAATTGCTTAGCATGCCTGCCGGACATTAATTGATGGCCGGGTTACGCTTCCTAATAAGTGTCATAAATAACGGTTTAGCAGGACGAACAGAAAAATCTCGGATGCATTAACCACTGCGTTGACATCTTAATGGAGATTCAACTGAGATGCGATCAAGTGGAATCTGTCAAGTCGGAATCCATTAATGCGGGGCTGAACCCTCCGCGGTGGCGAACTGATGACAGTGATCACGGTCCTGGGACAGACTGCTGCTCATGTGTCACTTGCAGCTTTAATGGACAGCCTCGTCAACATCCTCATCCCCGCCCGCTCATGGCCCTCCACCAACACAGCTGCTGAAGATCCGTCAAACCTCTGTGTCACGGAGCCACACGCACCCTCCCAAAGTCACTGATGGAACCAGTAAAAACCATGGGGTCATTCACTGGCAGCATCATTGATTTTATCCCCCGAATTATGGTTGACGACCCATCATGCCTTGCATACCAATGACGGGCCTTTCAGAGTTCAAATAGAGATGCAAGCACTGGCAACTTTAGTCGGCGAGTTGTCTGCAAGCAGCCACACCCATGCAGACAAACACACACACGCACAGCCACATGTACACACAATAAACTCATAAAAACACACCCACACACAGTTTGCCAGATTTACCTCCATATTAGGTATGCAGCCAGGAAGCTCATCATTGCAATTGCAGGTTTTGCCAACTGAGGATTTTTCCGCGTAACCAAGCCTCAAACGAATGGGATGAAAACCCCCTGAGCTCCGACGATATACTGTGAGTGGTGTGGGACTCGGCAAAGGTGCATGCTTTAGTCCCATGCCAGGGCTATATTACACAGATGTGTGCGTAATGGAGTGTATGGGTGGGAGAGAGCCAAAAATGTGTACATATATACTGTATATGTACATATGCGTGTGTGTGTGTGTGCGTGTGAATGGAATTCATGGGTTTCAGGATGTGTGTAGGTTCATGCTTGTTTGCACGAGTGTAAGGTTTGCATGTAAATGTTACAAAACGTCTTTCTTCTTTTTGTTTTTTAGGATCTACTGTAAGTTGGCACTTTACATATTAGGGAACCATGCCGTTGCTGGTTTGGCATGTTTGTGCACTCAAAGTGGTGAAGTAGTGGCACATATTGTGATACTTTTACTAGCATTTGCAAAGCTCCAAAGGACAGACATTTTGAAATTGTACACAGAGGTTAGAAATGAGCTACTTTTTACTTTTAAGTCCATTTTTATATTATGAAATCACTGTGGGTATAGATCAAATTGAATCAGAGTAACAGTGCTTTTACTTGAGCAAAAGTATCACCCTTCCTGTCAATCTCTTTGACTAAAAGAGGCTGTACAATTGGGTAGCATAAAAAGTGTCCCGCTAAGCGTTTCCAGCAGGGTGGCTGTAGTCTATCATTTGCCCATGTAGTAACTTGACAGGTGCCTTTTGTTAAAAGGATTTTCTCAAATTTATCAACTAGGGTCTCTGAAGTTTCCATTGTAAAAGTGCCAGTGTTTAGGAGGCTGGTAGACCGGCTGCAGCGATGGCTACTGCATGTGTGTCAGCGAGTGTGCACGCCGGTGCGTGTTTCTCTATGTGCATGGAAATGTCTATTGGGGCCTGTGGGGTGACAGTTCTGCTCTCAGCAAGTAGGTAATTAGCATGCATTATTCAAATGAAAGACAGAGGGAATGAGGGTGGGGACCTGTCCACCTGGTTGTCAGCGCTGGAGCCCGTCTCGTTCGGCGCCACTTACTCCACACATTTAGAACATCAGAGCATCTCTTGTTAATGTATTAGCCTCTTCCCGAGCGTGGGGATAATACACTTTTACAGAGCCCCCATTATGAGGCAAGATATCATCAAAGTAAGTCAAAGTCAAAGACATTTAATCTTCAAACTGGAACCGAACTGCCTGTGTTCCACATTTATATTTCAAATCTGATCAAGTCAATTTTATTTATACAGTGCTTTCAGCAATAAGGCATGACAGAGTACTCTACTTCACACTCTGGCAAAGGGCATACTTAGGTAGACGGGGCCCTCACATTAAAACATGAAACACTTCACCCACCCTGATAGAACTTTGAGCAGTTCATTGAGGACCGAGCAGCTGAACTGCATGCAAGCACAACTCGGGATGAACTAGATCATCTTATCCAATACAATATTATAGTCTACATTTGTTACGCTGCCATTGTTTTTTCCTCTGTGTCTTAGTATAACTCTATGGTTATACATTGCGACTGTAGTTTTTGTAAGGTGCTCTTCTTAGAGTGTCACTCGCTCATGTGTTTGTGCAGGTGAATGAACTAAACTAAGTTTTCTGCAGCGAGTTCAGTGGCAGCTGAGGAAGCAGAAATACAATGTCATTCATTTTGAAATCAAAAAAGTGATGAAAACAGGATGAAAAAAATAACAATTTTACATAACGTGTTCTGAGACACAGACAGACACACACACACACACACACACACACACACGACACAGACGTCTGGCATGGATTTGACTATATTACACTGGCTGCCAGATGTTCTTACAGTATCTTACCACAGCCATTTTCTGCTGGACTCTCAACACCATGACTCATATTTTAGCCAAAGATGAATCGTTAGTACCTTTCTTCATCCCACCCCCCACCCCCCACATTCTCCAGCCCCACCACGGCACCTCTCCAGGAGGAGGCCTCTGTTTACATAATTGATCAATTAGCTGCTTGAGAAGGCTCCCTCTCCTCCACGCGCACCATTTTGCCAACATTTACATGTGTCAGTTTAATTGTGTCCCTATCTTCCTCTCCCAAATTATTTACCCACTCACTCACCCTCACCGCAAAGCCCCCGTCGTCCCCAGGTGACTGATAGTCTGACTGGAATGGAAATGTGTTTACCTGGACGGTAATTATGTCGAAGGCGAAAACCAGCATCTAACCAGCGAACGCTGCTGCATTAACCTGCGTGGCCCCCTGGATTCTGTTCACTAACCCCTGCAGCTGACAACTTTTACCTGACAGCCGCTCTTTGTTGTACAGTCAGTGTGTCCTAAATGTGTACAGGCGTGGAACCAATGCACAAAGCTATCCCCAAATGAAAACTGTAGAAACAAAACAATTGTAGAGAAAAGTGATTTTGTGTCAGTGGCTGACTTTGTACAATGCCCCTTTTTTACCGTTCAGCCACGGGTCTGCTGGCCGGAGGTCTGTTATACTGTTGGTTGACTGGGCATGAAATCCGACTGGCATAACGCTCCTCTGCCACCGAGGACTGACATGATTTACATACGACAGTCTTTTGACTGTGCTGGACCACCAGCTAATCCTTTGTTCCCCGGAGGCCTTAGTTGTGCTTGTCCACTCTGTGTCTGCGACAGACTCCTACTGCCCTCATGTGGTGTTAGGACATATTGCATCTTGGTAAACAGAAAACAGGCATTCAATAAGCTGTATTTGATGGTGATACAAGAAGGGACACTTATTTTTCTGTTGACTATGAATACGCCCATTAATGACGGGAATGCTAAAGCATTCATGTTACGTTTAAGATATTATTATAGAAATTAAATTACATCATGTGCTCAGGGATCCACAATTATTGCAAAACTGAATTATATCACATCAAGCTCCATACATTATCAAAATGGAAATTATGTATCATAGTATCTTACAAAACATAGAATTATGAATTATTTTAATAATAACTGTGATTATTCAAACTTACCATTTATGTGCCTCCTAACGTTCATGTAAAAAGGTATGGAGATATATATATATATATATATATATATATATATATATATATATATATATATATATATATATATATATATATATATATATATATATATATATATATATATATATATATATATATATTGGTCACATTTAAGTTGATCAGATGTTTGTTTAATTTATGTATAGAAAACTGCTGCACATTTTTTCTTTTCTTTTAATATTAGGTAATATTATTTCAGCTTGTTTCCTCAAGCAACCACAAGATGGTAGTAAATCACTGGGGCTTTGAAACACGGGGGAGACATGAGTCTTTCACTTTTCAGTAAAAACTAGATGGATAGAGAGATACTTCATTGATCCCAAGGGAGATTTAAGGCAGAATATTGTTAATATTATTCATTCATGATCATATAATATTTTCTGGCAGTGCTGTATCCTAATGTTAATGTTGCCACAGTTGCCACACGATTGGAGAGTAAAATTACAGTAGTTGTCTTTGCATCAGAAATTAAAATGTTGTGTAATGTGTCTGGACAGACTTTTCACAATAGCCTCTCACTAACCATTGATTATTGTTTTTATTTTGATTTGTTTTATTTTTACAATTTTTGGCTTGTCAGTCCAGTCCTCACAAAACAGCTTACTGATCTGTGAAATGAACATGGACAAATGAAAAATCGTTATATATTCAAACAGCATGACAGATTTCAGCCAGAATAAAGTCAGGTTGTCCTTTACAAACCATAAACTGTGACTCGGTGGGAGTGCAGGAGCGCTGCAGAGTTGGGGTGAGCGTCCTTTGTGTGGTCACGTTTCAACTTCTGTCCAAGTGTCCTTGAGCAAGACACACAGCCCAAACCTGCTCACGGCTCCTCTGACTGAACCTCCCCCTCATGTCTCCAGGTTCCACATGAAAGTCACTTATGGTATTTGTGGAGATGGTAGCGTGTGGGGGAGGCTGGTGTATCACAACATACATAATCACCTCACACTGTTAGATAAAAAGACATGCTGCAAAACGTACAGTGCAGGGACACATAGAAAACATACTGGTATATATATACTGTAGATGGTAGTTGGTGGTGACAAAAGTTGTATTATAATGTTTCGCAGAGATTAAAAAATAAAATACAAATGTAACTCCATACAAACCTGCAGGCTGTAGTATATCATTGCTGCCCGTCTTGACCAGGACTCCCATGCAGAAGAGACCTGTATGAGTGTATCTCAATGGCACTTTCCTGGTTAAATAAAGGATGATTAAAAAGATAAATGGCTACCTTTCAAAATCGGGATAAAACACTTATATATCCAATGATTTATTTTAAGTCAACACGTAAGACAGTATAGTACCTTATAATACTATATTAAACCTGGTATTATGTGTTATAGTATGGTACAACGTAGAGGTCAGTACTATATTGTATAATTGATTCCAAAATATAATGAACAGCAATATTTAATGAACATAAATGAAATACATTGCACCCAAAAAAGTAATTAAATGGTGAATAACAATAAATTGTATCAATACTTCATGCAACTACTTTTTTTAACTATTTGCCATGAGCATTGTATAATTTTATTGTCCAGCATAACACAGGATGATACAGAATAATAGCATACTACAATATCTTGACAGATGTGTATAGTACTGTGCCGTATTTTTTTTTACTGTGTGGAGTTTTGGCTGTGTGTGTGTGTGTGTGTGTGTGTGTGTGTGTGTGTGTGTGTGTGTGTGTGTGTGTGTGTGTGTGTGTGTGTGTGTGTGTGTGTGTGTGTGTGTGTGTGTGTGTGTGTGTGTGTGTGTGTGTGTGTGTGTGTGTGTGTGTGTGTGTGTGTGTGTGTGTGTGTGTGTGTGTGTGTGTGTGTGTGTGAGAGAGAGAGAGAGAGAGAAATACACGCGGGCATCGGTACTCTCTGTTTAACACTGGAAGGCTAATGACACAGACCTCTGTCAAATTCGCGCCTCGTGACAAGCGTCCCACCGTCTGGGTTCAAGCAGAATCTGTCCATTAACACGGAGGCCGGAGGACGCACGACTATCGACACCAGGAGAGGGAAAGCGAGCAGGTCCCTCTCCACTGCACGCTCACCAGCCTGCACTTTCCAAGGACATTACGGCTCCATTCCACCCGGTTCTGCGGTGGCAGGCTATCATTAGTGTGTTTGTGAAAGCCCAGAGAGGTGATAGCAGGGGAATTGTGGGCTTTCATATCCGCAAGCCGGTCCATGGGACGCCAGGCAGAGTGTGATAATTTGGCTCCGAGGTGATGGAAAATCGTGGGTTAATTTAATGACATATGAAAGTTTGTGTGGCCATGTAAAAGCAAACATCAGAGAGTGATGGAGAGGATGGGTGGAAAGCATCACAAGGAAGAGAGAAGAAGAAGGGCTTTGTCTTTTTGCTTTTAGTGCGTTTCTAATTGTTTTTACCAACTTGCATACCAGTTTTCAGAGTCAGAATTTATTTCAGAGAAAAAAAAAATCAATGCGCTGTTAGGGCAAAAATATTATCCTAATTCTTGCTACATTGTTCCCTTCTGATTCATTTATTTGAATGATTTACTATAGTCAAGATTCACAAAGGAGAATAGAAATAATGCAGAAATAGAAGAGTAATAATTTTAAATGAAATCATTTTATTCCTAATAATTAAATAATTAATAATGAAACATGAAAAAGTAACTTTGTGCTTCAAGTCACCTAATTTACACACACACACACACACACACACACACACACACACACACACAAATAATGTAGTGCTTGATTTGTGAATTTGTTTGCTGGTAAATTAGCCCTCATTTGATTAAATGGTTATATGGTTATGTTTACACATGCATTGAAAAGAAATTGCAGAAAAAAAAAATATTATTGATAATGTTTGTGGGGACTGTCTCTAACTGTCTACTCCCTGAATATTCACAGAAGCAACTTCATATCATGAAAATAGGCTTCTGTGATAATGCGTTTGCTAATCTTTATCTAGATAAAGTATAAAGCTCACAGATAAAACCGTTAATGAATTGTCACCATTCATAAATTTTAGTGTGCCCTGTCCTGATGTAGTGTTTATTCATGCATCTAATTCACTTTGAATTTCATCCCTAAGAAAAGAAAAAAAAAATCAATCCTCCATCTCTGTCTCCCTTGGCAACAGGTTATAATCCATAGTTACGAGGAGCGGTTGCTAGGTGCGTTGCCGAGATACAGACCCTTCTCTCCACTGGTGCTACGTAGGAGGCCACCGGGTCCTTGATGATGGCAGAGAGATGAGGGACGGATGAAAGGATGACAAGAGACAGGACAATGAGGGTAGGAAATAGACGCTCACACACACACCTGACAGAGGCTGTGCGAGCGCGGGCACAAAAAGAGCGCCGAAGAAAGGCTGAAAATGAGAGCAGAGAATGAAAAGTAAACACAAAAAGGATAATGTTACCGTCTAAGTGGGCAATCTGCACACCTCCATTTGCCACAGCTACATTTTAGTGTGTCTGTGTCTCTGCGTGTACGTCTGGTTCTGTCTGTGTGTGTTTGTGCTGTGTGCGAAAGTGACAGTGGCAAAGGGAGGAAGATGGGGAATCTACTTTGACTCCTTGAAAAGCCTGCTATCATGCTAAAAACGGATAAAGATAAAAAAAAAGAGGCTGTACTGATGACGTCAACCACAGAATCCTTTGTGTAAATGGATTTCTTTCCTTTTTTTACTCTGGAGAATGGTTAAAAACTGAAGAAAAAAAAAGAAAAGTATGACCAGCTTTTCCAAGTTACTTGACACACCAGCATCATGATAACCAGGTTTGTAAAAACTGAAGAAGACAAAACATACCGTCAATAAATTTAATTATGATGCTGTGATTGTTAAAATAACCTGTTTTAGTATATGCAGATATCACCACCCGCAGATGTCGAGACAGTAACAGCCCCTCTGTTTATTAGTGCTCATGGCCATATAACCACCTGACTTACACGAGCTGTCATATTTTTTATTTTTTTTTTCCAAGGCTGATCCGATTAGTATGGTGATGATAGAAAACCCATGGGAGTGCTTACTCCTCACGAGTTTCCTTGTTGGTGGATAACGCAAGTATTCGTTGGTGCTGAAGCTGCAGGAGCCATCTGCCGCTCCCAGCTCCAATTATCCCCTGCTTCTCCCCCAGGGGGCAGTAGCACCGTGCACAAGGCCACCCGGCAAACTAGCCTGTGAGATCAGAAGCAAGGGGCCACGGCAAAGCCAGAGCAGCTACCGTTGCCCTCTCTTCTGTCGGGCTCAGGGAAAGTTTTCGACAGATTTAAAAGAGAAATAAATAAAGAAAAATAAATAAATGGTGAGATATTTACACAATGTCATAGTATGAGAAACGAAACCTCAAAAGCAAAGCTTTCAGCTTCCCTTGAATGGATAGCACAGCTCCACCTTGCCTTTCGCCTCTGACAACGTTATTAGGGAAATAATTCTCACAAGCAAATAAACAGTGTGTGACACCCCTGTGAGTTTTCCTTTCAGGTTGGTTTATTTCGGTGTCTTGCACCAATATTGTGTCATCTGCTGAGGGAACAAATACCGGGGTTAGTTGGAGGTTAGGCTTTTGATGTCTTGCGTGAGCATAACTGAAAGCGATGACGGATGATCCCAGGCAACACCTTACATTAGTCACTGACTGACAGCGGTTAGGCTTTAAACTGTAGTGTCATATTTGCACTTCACAAACATCTCGTTTTGTCAGAGGTGATTTTGAATTTCTTATATCTGCAATCTCACGTCTCTGTTTTTACCTCACATCATTCAGGACTTCGGTCATTAAACAATCACAAGAATAGACAAAGAGAACCTCTTAAATTGATCTCCAATTTGTTATTATTGAATGGTAATGAATTAGAAATCTCATTGTTGAAATGTTGGCAGCCTTGTGCGATTTGTCTGATGTCTTTGTGTCGCAAAACAAAATCCAGGAACAAGGGGAAAAAAAACCACTACAAACAAAAACAATAGGGAAATTAATTAAGTTCTTATTAGTTTGGGATTTCTACTGAGAAAAATACAAAAATAATTACATGGGTGGCACGAGACTTGGACGAACCGTTTGGTGAACTTCTTTCACTTTTTATTAGTGTGTTAAAAAAAAGCATTGTGAGAGGCAACACAAATACTGTCGATGAAACGACACACTGACGTTGGCTCAGTGTCTCAGCAGCCTTTTTGTACTGGTTTGCTTTGAGCAGAGACCCCTGTTGGTTGATTGGAATGACTTCCCTAATTGGATTCAATTCCTAATTGAAATGTAATAAAAATGCATCAGTAGACGTGGTGCCAACAATTACCTCATGCAAATCTCTTGATGAATTGACGTGAGGGGCGTAATTGCAGCTGTTCAAAAAAAATGCATTGATTTCTCCTGGAATAACATCAATTTGAATCAGTTCACACTCGCGCTTCAGCCTGCGTTCGGAAAACATTTGTCACCGCTCAGTGTCCCCGTTTGGAGGTACACGTAGAAAAAACCCCCCAGACACATCTGCACCGTTTCACGGCGGTATGTCAGATTGATTGGGCTTGTGAGACTTTGTGTCAAATATGCTACATACATATGCCGTTATTTATTTTTCGACGCTTGACTTCCCTAATGGAGCAGAGAAATAAAGGAACAATAATGTCTTTATTCTTTGTTTCTGCTTTCATCGAGACGGTGCACAGATTACGATTTCCACTGGTTTGTAGCGCAGACATATTCTGCCGAGGATGTCTCAAACACACTCTCACACACATACACACACACAGACACACACGGTCCAATACAGGAGTAGAAAAAAACACAATCAAATCAGAGACAAAAAAGAAATACGCAGGCTTTGATCCTTCCCTCCACCAAATGCTCTTAACATTATCCGTCTGTCTGTTGATCGGGGGTGGCAGTCTAGAGAAAAAGGGTTAACGCATCTTCTGAGTTATTGCCTACCACTGTAGTCATAGCAACAGATTAATAAGTAGCTTCTCTGATCTCCCTCTGTTGCTGCACAGGTTGCTAAGATACAAATAGCATCCCGAACCCAGTGGACTGAACTGCAAACATCTTTGATAAAACTGAAGTTTAAAGATTTGAAAGTAATGTGGAAAGGCAAAGAGCCCCGTACTGTACGTACAAAGGGAGGAGAAAAAAACGGAGAAAAAAAAACAGTATTACACCCACAACTCTAGCGATTGCATCTGCCACATTTGACCTACCCAGGCCGAGAAAGGAACACAGCAAAACAAAATTGAACACTTGCTAAATCCAGCTACCTCATACCTCGGAGGCGAGTGGTTGGCCCGTGTGTAAAGGTAAACGGGCCAATCAGCTTTGGAACAGAGTGGCTGTTCCCAGACGAGTGTGCGAAACCAAGGGCAAATTAAAGCATTGCCTCCGAGTTGCATCATTCTCCCCTCACAGCTCTATTAGCAGGCTAGCCACAATGTCTCTTTACGAGAGCTACACTCAGAGCAGAATTGGGCACACTCTCCCCTGCAGTGATGTGTCTTTTTATGAACCACACTGGCATCACGCGGGCCAGTTCCTACAGCATCAGACCGCAGTCGGGGCGGTGGGAGAAATGCGTGTCTGGACGCCTCTATTACTTGTAAGGTGACGTAATGGCAGAGCGGGAGATAAATGTGGATTTTAGACGTGACTCTGGCTCCATGAATTACTCGCACAAAAAGAAAAATGAAGATATAAATGAGGTATCAAGATGTCTGATAAATCTGGTCCTCGCCTTTCTGTTATCATCGCAACTTTATTTTTTTGCCCTCTGCTCTATTTCCCCATCCAGTAATAGAAGCCGAAAAGTTCAGTGATTCAAAAAAAGATGGAGCATCCACACTGACACCACAAACGCACAAACAAACGAACAGCTTGACTGGAGGAAGCTGTGAGGCCGCAGTAGGGAGCACTGGGGTCGTTTTTGATGATAATGCTTGATCTCCCTGTTCTCTGTCACTGGGCCTCACGCTTTCACTTCGGCTCAGCTCAGCTGTCAACTGGCAATGGCCACTCACTCAAGTTCTCGTGCGCATGCACCCTCGCAAAATATCCAAGGGGGGGGGGGGGCGGCAGGCTCGTGTGCTTGCTTGCACATAATCATGAAAGACTGAGATTGAACATATGATATGGTACGCCAATAAAACATAGCATGTGTGTGTTTGTGTGTGTGTGTATCATCTCAGAAATGTGTAACCATCTCTGTGTGGTAATTTGGCACAGTTATAAGCGGCAATAATTGTGTGTTTGCGCGATTAAGGCGGTAATCAGAAAATAATGACACTTCAGTGTGATTTATGAGAATGGATGAAATTTGCCAGCTGAAAGGTGGAGGGGTTAAACAACACTGACCTGCCAAATGGCAGGAGAGATTTAAACAAAGGCCAGAGCTAATACATCACAAACAAAAGAGGGGCGGAGAGTGGGTTGAGTGTGCGTCACGGAGCTTTGGACGGCATGGGGCGTCTGCAGGTCAAACTAACCTTTAGAAGACGAGAAAGATGCAAAAGAAGCTCCAGCTTTATTAACAGTACCCGCAATGATGATTCACAAAAGTGATTTTTATTTCAAAGCCAGAAAAAAGAATCACCGCATACAGTTGCGTGGTGGAACCGCAGCAGTGTTATTGTACAGATGAAAGAAGCACTTTCTCCCGATACCGATTAAAGGCTCTTCGCTCCCACAGGGCTCCACGCTGGTTTGGGTCCATTCAATCTCGCCCTTGATTACTCGATTGGACTCATTGATTGAAGGAGAACTTTAATGACCTATTATCCCGAGCGTTAATCAGGTGTAGACAGAGAGCGCTCTGTGGGACTGGGCAGGGCTGAGGGCCAGAATTGCCAGAACCTTGCTGGACTTCTGCCACTGGGGCGAGTCGAGGGGGGGTTGAGCGGCTCACGCGGTGCAGACGCGCCGCTCAACAAGTTTCCCTCTGTGCAGCGTGAAGATGACATCATCTTTTCTCACATGTTTTGGTGCCCTTTAAAAAAACAAACACTAGTTTTCGCTTGCTTCACCAGCCCTTGATATAGAATATAACATGTATATAGCGATATAGTCATGGAGTATGTGCTATTGGTAAAGTTATGTGAATTCAAAGGAACTTTGGACAATATATTTTCGATATAACTTAGGAAAGGTCTGACCTTTTGATGCATTACATTGGGCAACTCTACATAATGGACTAATACGTGTTTTGTAGTAGTTTGTGGTATTTTGCTGGTATTTATTGTTCAAAGAAATAGTTTATTTTACTGTTGAAAAGGGAATTCAGTACAATTGAAGTAAAGAAAGAAAGTTGTGAAACTGCTAACGCTTTACAGTAGTATCCAGCTTTAATTTCACTGGTTACCTCTATGTGTCTGAGCCAATGTCTCTGCTCTGTAGTTCAGGTGGTAGGGCCTGGACACTTCCTGCTCTTCCCGTGGAGAGACTGTTACACGTCCAAGTTGCACCTGTTTGCATCCCCTTCTGTATCGCCAAACCTAAATCTCCTTTGTCTCTCTTCCTCCCCCCCTCTGTCTTCGACTGCATCCCTCTCTTTAATTATCTCCCTTTTCAATCCCAGCATCTTCAAGTCTCATCAATGCGTCTTAATTTCCGTCAATACCTCTGCGGCCTAAGCTCTCCACACCTGTCTAGTCGCCATGGCAACCTCACCTCTGACAACAAAGAGCCCTGTAAGACATGGCATGCTATATTCCCCTTGATTAGATATTGATTAAGCTTTTGTAATACATAATAGGATCAAAGGGATTGTGCAGCTTTGCTTATACCCAGGTCGTCTTCACACTTTCATTTAGTTATAATCTTTTGTTATTTTGGAGTCTGCATGTTAAGAGGGATGGAATCGAAATTTGCCACCCTTTGTCATCGCCATTCTGAGGCTCCTGCAGGGACTTGTAGATGCACAAAGACCCTTTTTTCTTGTAATCATGAAAAGAAAATGTGGAGAAGACAAAGCGCAAAGCCTCTTCTATGCAAATCTACATTTTAGAGAGTGTTGACAGCAATTCAGTTTCCTGAGTGGCGTAGGTTCTGCTTAGTGTTTGCCACATGCTTCCTGTTAAAGGACATGCTAATAGGCCCGTTGGAGTGTGCAACGGCTACCGAACACTCGAGTGTCCCCTAATGGATGCATTGATAGATTAATGGACGATAAAGTCAAATGCTAAATGCGTGGTAAGTGACAAGTGATAAGTCAATATGGTAAATATTTGTGTAGGCCATGGCTAAGAAGTTGACAGGCCCTTTTTTTCACGATTACATATACAGACAAGTCATTCCTTGGTATAATACGGTGCGTGGCATGAATTTAAAAGCATGTGAAAGTAATGTTAAATTTTTGTCACTTATATATTAGTGTTGGATGCAGAAGAATCACAAAGGCATGATGCAGTTGTTTTAATTCCTCCCGAACCCTTTAAATTGGTTATTTGAGTCAAATGTTCCATGTGAGGAATATAAGTAAACATTGCCTTCTATTGATAATGATGCATGTTCACGATAGTGTCAATAACAATATCTGCCCTTCCCGCACTGATGTAAATTATGTGATGCTAAAATGTGCTTGAAGACACGAGAAGGATTGAGGCAGATCTTTATATCAGTTTGTTTAGTTCTATTCTTTTCTCATGCGTTTGCATTGTCAGCTTCGAGCCACCCCATCCCAATCAGCGCCACCAACAAAGTAAATACACACAAGAAACACAGCAGCCATACAGGAGAAGGTTGTGTGTTTGTCAAATTTACACTGAAGATTTAGAGGGTTACACGACTGAGAGAAGTGAGTAAACCGATTTTTCCCTCCCACACTTAGAAAGGAGGGGGAGTCAGAATCGAGGATAAAACTGGGAACTGCAAAGAACAATGTTTGGAACAATCTGACCTTTTTTCTTCTTACAACTCAAACAAGGATAAAGACGACAAAACGTAATAACTTTGCTCTTTCCAATCCATACTTCATGATTATCCCCCACTCCAAAACATTGGAAAAAATGGAACTGTCAAAAGAGTCTTGCTGTTCCATTTTCTTTCTCTTGGCCCCCCTCCTGGAGACAAACAAACAAACCCCTGTTAGCACATTTCATCAGCTTTAGGGGTTACGGAACAGATTGAGTATCGACAACGGTGGCTGTCGAGGCTTATGGCTCAAAGGCAACAGTAGAGGAAAATCTCAGGGGTAGGAGATGCAATCGAAGGGACCAAAATAATTCAGCAAGACTCACTCGAGGAACGATCCAGTTTGTCATGTGGAATCATGGAATGTCTGCGGCACAATGAGAAAGGGTCCCCGGAGACTCCGCACGGGAGTCAACATGTGAATAGGCGAGAGTTAGTGCCCCAACTGGCCACTCTTTTCCTTTTTATCACCTGCAAATTTAGCAACCATAAATCTGTTTCCACACCAATGCTGCTACACAGATGCACCGGAGAGGCCCATAAACAAGAAATTATGTTTGGTGTCTTGGGGAGGTTTTGTCATTGATGGTCTCCGGGGTGTCGTGCTCTGTTCTCGGAACAATTACTGTCAGAGAGTTCTGATGTTTCCCTTCTGCTGTGATGGGCAGTTGCGGTTGCTGGGAATCGTCGAACCATGCTGATCTGCCAAGAAACAAGTGAAATTATCGCAAATTTGTTACAAAGGCAGTTAGGGTTTCGTTGTGGGACTCGTCGGCTTTACGGGCGTCTGGTGACCGTCGAGGGTTAATGAGGTGGGAGGAGACCCGGGGCTATAAAAAGGACACTGACCAAAGCTTCAATGTGACCTGACCCTTCTTACCGTAACATGTCCGTCAATAAAACGCAGCAGGAGGAGAACCTCTGATTAATCAATTGATGTCCTGCTTCTTAATCACAGACGATAACCAGCAGCACCCATTGCACCTGATTCTGTTTTCCACTGTAACACCTCCACAAGACAAGGGCTGAATATCCATTTCCCTTTAATCAATTCACAATTTATTCCCCTCCCTCTTCCAATCTCCCCTCCATTTATTATGCATTATTCGCCCTTTTTAAACGATTTTCTACTAACCGTCTCGTCTAATTTGGTATTCGGATATGGTTAGCGCTGTTAGCTCAATTAATACAATGACATGTCTTAAATACGTTCTCTCCACAAACCGAGTGACGGGAGGACACTGAACATTTCACATCTTTGCAAACAGGGTCATGCATGCACACCTAGATAGATCCAAACCTTTAGGATTCATTTAATGGGAACAGATACAAAAAACGACAAAGCAGACTCAATCTTCTACAGGACTGTGCTTTATTTTAGTCTAAGCAGAATATAATGAACTAGAGAACTACAGAGTTCAGGAGCACTAAGGGAGATATCACTCCAAATCAGGGAAACGGACCCGAGCCGACGCTAATTCAAATTACATCTCTGTTTCAAACAAAAAAGAAAAACAGTAACCCAGTTTGTTCCAAGTCGGATGATAAAAAGAAATGATTCTTCCATTCCTCGTGAATATAAATACCTTGATATGGTATGAGAAATGAATTGTGCATGAGAACAAATGAAGAGGATGAAATGTATATAGTGAAGCTGGGAATGCGATGATTGATGATACAAAGATCAAGGATGCGATATTACGTGTGGCTAAATGTGAATTCTTTAAAGGCTCTCATTGAATGCTTGATTGGAGCAAACTGCTCAGTTAGCTGAGTTTGTTTACATTTTGGTCCTTATAACCAATGGTGATGGAGGTGCATGACCACTTCCTCATTTGTGTCAGAATGGGCTCGTGGCAAAACTGACTCTGGCGAGGTGTTTGTCTTTACAACGGATTTTTGACTTTTGAAGTTAGAGCATTTGGCATCCCCAGAATACAGTGTGTCCGACCACTGTTCACAGGTAGTACTGTCAAAGAGAACAGGCTGGGTTTAAGGCAGAATTCCCTCCTCAGATTAACAAGTCAACCTGACCGGAGCAAAACAATATGGCGCTGTCACTGTTGGTACGATGTCGTCAGAGGATGGAGTCACATTGAATAACAAACTGCTGAAGAAACTTTCCGTAGGTAAGAACATAGTCAATGAAAACCAGAGATATGTCAATGATAACCAACAACCCTTCAAAAAATAAAAAAAGGTATAAAAAAATCTGAAAAGAAATCCAGTTACATAAAGAGAGGTACATTACAGGAATCCATCCATGGCTTAAAGACGATGGGGTATGACAGCATAGGTCTTCAAACCAAATCTGGCTGCAAAGGTTGCTATATTTCTTCTTTTTTTTTTTTTTTTGATTTGTATTTTTCTGTTTTTCTCCAAACAATAAAAGGCCTCAGATGAAATACTTTTGAACATGCAATGCTGATTCATTTGAACACGTTTGTGCAATGGACTCACTTTTCTGAATCCACATGACCAGTACCATCAATCATCCTTTTACAGTGCGGATTGTTTATTCTTGTATTGATTTAAGAGCTTTGAGTGGCAAAATCCCTTTGAACTTGCCCAACGACAAGGGATTCCATACATGGATTGTGTGGCCAGAAAAAAAAAAAGGGAAAGAAATCAAAGCATATCCGAATAAACCTCATGACAATGGGCCTATCCCAGCTTCGGCCGATAATAACAAAATAAAAAAGAGAGAAACTTAATAACGATTTACCAACATGAGTATAAAATCCCATTTTTGAACATCAGTGCTTCACTATACAAGAAATAAAATCATTTTATCTTTTTGATAAATTATTTCATAGGTTCCTTCTCTTAGTTTCACCGAAATATATTAACTATTCTTTTAATTATTCTTTTTTTTAATGTTTGAACATGATCTATTGTACGGCCCTATAAAGAAGGTTCAACAGAATTGAAAAATAAGCTATATTGTATGTACAGAAGTAATGCAGGTGTGTGGTCAGAAGAGCAGTGGCAGACTGGGTCAAGCAGACAGGGGGCTCTGCTGGGCTCTACAATAACTGCTGTCTTTTTGTTTGTCTCTTTCTTCCAATCTGGGCCTAACCATGAAGTTGTAACTACCCCCAAAATGGTTTATGTACATGTTGAAGAAACTATTACCTGGAGTTTAGTTTTTGCAAAATGTGCATCTTCAAATATCTTACAGCCCAAACATTCACTTCCAAAGATTGTGGAAAAAGTGTGGTAGTGGCTGACGATATCTTTTTGCTGTTGTTGTTGTTTCCTCTTTTTTGCTGCACTGTTAAGCAGTAAGCATGCAGATGGATGAACTCTACTGTCACTGTCATATCTGTTCATCGGCCCCAATTGGACTAATCCAATTACCGCGCAGGCAATCCTTCTTCTGTCAGAAAAAAATCATGACGTGTCGGGTGTACACAGAATCTTAATTAACGGATCACTGTGGGGCCGTGGCTTAGGTTTGACACTAAGTCAAACACTGTCTAAGCCGTGGTCCAACGCTTCGGCTTGTAGGATGCATGTTCGCAGCCCAAACTTAAGGGGCTTAAAAGGACTAAAACTCTCCTAGATCCCTGCACTGCTGTGGATACATTTTATAGTGACATCATTGTCCACAGAGTTGGGATTCTCAAAAACAAGCTGCTGTACAACCCTCCTCTGTTTTGTTTTTTTGTATTTTATAGGCTATTTACATTAGGGAATAAAAAAAATCTTTATCGTCGTTACTCTCAGCCACGTTGTTAAACATAATTTCACGCCTCCCAGGGATTAACTGTGCATTATTTATTTTTTTGGGTGGAAGAAGGCTTTTTTTTTTTGATTATATGATCGTTTGTGTGTTTGCTCGTCTTGAAATTGGACACTGTGAATCCAAAGCAGGTGGTCCATCAGCCCTTCTGCCGGCTCAGCGCTCCCGGCGATGGGACGCGATCTCACTGCTCCCGCTGGCCTCGTATGTGTGACTCAGCTCTAACCTCCCTCAGGATCAGGGGTAACGCAAAGGCTCTGAACCTCTCCACTAATCATGACATCATGGCGCCTGATGCCCTGAGTATTGGGAGTGATTTTGTGGAGTTTCAGTTTAGCACACAGCACCCCAACCACCCTGTGCCTATTTTCCACCTCCACATGTTTCCGCACAAAATCCCTCATCCACAGCGAAAACTCTCTCTGCTCTACAGCGAGATGACGGAAAAGCTCTCTCTCGAAGCAGCTATTACATGCGAGGCATTCATTTCTTCCCTCCTGTCCAACAGGTTCCTTTAATTATCTCTCCACTTTTAGTCAATTACATTTCACTTCCTTTCCTTGACAATCACTGCTATTTTAGGGTGAGTGTTATGCACCCAGGGGGTTGGAGATTCGTGGGCATGCTCCAGCGGTTCCCTGCATGGCCACTGGCCGGGGCCCGTTCCTCTCGAGGACTGACCTTGCGAGCGGTGGTGTAGTAGTGGCAGATGAGGAAATTAGTGTACTATGTATATATGGCCCCCGATTTTAATTTAATGATACACGGTCAGAGCGGTTACATGGATCAGTGGCAGAGGAGCGAGTTGTCTTACTGCTTATTGAATAAGAGCTCACTATACCTGCGTATACCTTTCACTGCTTTCAGTCTTATCCTCCCAGTTAATTAGATTCATATTAATTTCCTTGGGGTATAATGCCAAGTTACATGTTCTCCGTAAGTTCGTGAGCAAATGCCAGATAGCAGTTTGGCAACAGCTTGGTGAGAACCTGCTGTGCTGACGGTTGTCATTGCTCTTGGAGGTGTAACAGCCTGGACTCTAAACCAGACCAGACTGGAGCAGTGTGGGCAGAGCCTCAATGAAAGAGGGAATGAAAAGAACCCAAAACAAGTTGTTTTTTTGAGTTCTGCAGCTTGTTTCACCCTCACCCTCCAATAACATCCTCTCTGGGGTGTAAAGATAATAAGTGCACCCTCATTTAAAGTATTGAAATGCTGAGTTCACATTGCCTGATTTAGCCCTGGCCTGGCAAAGAAGCTACATGAACACTGCACTCTTATCCAAGTAGACAGTGGGATGGACTTGGCTGTATATTGGGGGACTCACTGGGGGACTCAACCTGCCATTAGCAGTGGGAGCTAGTGCAGCATCTGGTAAAAAGACGGGGAAGAACAGTGGGGCAGGCGTGCGAGGTTCATGTTCAGCCTGACAAAGCCTCACTTGCAGTATGCAACTCTGAACCTGGCTGAGACGAGCAGGAAATGTCATTGCTCGTGGAACATTAGATTTGTCGTTGAGTAGTTCGGCTTCACATGAATAATGAGCACAAACAGCACGCGGAACATGGCTTTGTTTTGACCTACTTCACATTAATCCATGACGCTTCCTGCATCCAAAGTCCCGTTGAGGGCTGAGGAGGAAGGAGGGTTTTACCTTACATGCTTTTGAAAGCAATTTCTTTTTTTCTTTTTTTTTTTAAAGCAAAAAAGCTTGATGGGCCTCCGTTTGATTCAGAAGGAACCACTGTGCCTCACAAATATCCCCTTGGGTGCTGAACAATGCTGTGCTTCGCAGGTGTCTCAGCAGGAACACAAGCAAGGCAAAGAAAGGAGAGTGGGGCAAGTGATTTTGTAAAAAAGATGGCGGCCTCTGTGGCGCCTGTTGAGACACAATTACGCGCTGCAAGACGAAGGACAATAACAGGCCTCACAGCAGCTGCTCCTACAAAATTGAGGATTTCCAGTGACATTGTTGGTCTTGACCCAATTTCCGGCGAACTGTTGATGCAAAGTTTGCATTTAAAAAAAAAAAAGACATTCTGTTTGAATTTTTGGTAATGTCTATCTACTCTCAATAGAAACACCTTGCTGTGATAGGAAAAGTTTAATCCCACATCCGCCTTTGCCTTTTTTGGGTACATTTTGCAGTGTTATTGGTGCCAGGTCAGCTGTCAGCAGCCTTGCCAGCGAGTAGGCACAGACATAATTCTCTCTAATCTTCCTTCTGTCATCCATGTGCATGCAGGGGGACCATTTCTCCCGTCATTTGGTCCAAGTGATTATCTCGGTGATTTTTCACTTGGTTGCTGCTAATGTATAGAGGCTGGTGATTATAGTGTGATTAGAAGGAAAGGTGAAATAGCATGTCTAATTCGGTGCAGGAGATAATTGAAGGGTAGTGAGCTAAGACATTAGCCAGGTTTTTTTTTTCTCGAAAAATGCTGTTTCAAGGCGTGAGCCAGTAGATGTTGGGCCGAGGTCTGGAAAGATGTGGCTGCTTTTAGGACACGGGGGCGGGGGGCAAGAGGGGACACGACGGCGTGCTGATATGGAGGGTTCAGATCAAGATTGCTTATTTTTTAAGAGTCTTGAATCTGTGGGCATATTTTCTCAGTCCCTCCATCAATTCTTTAAAAAAAAGCATACAGCACAGATATAGTGTGTTTGTCACCGCTTAATTACAACCTCAAATTTGATCAGTCAAATCCCTGGACATCATCCTGAAAGCATCAGTTTCAAGGGTCTCAGTGTGACGTTTGGCCTGTTGGCCTCTCCTCTTCACCTCCCTCCCGGCCTCGTACTGCCAGTGGTCAGAGGGCTGGTGTACAGATGTGAGCTGGTGTTAGACAGAGAGAATTGGGAAAACCTGCAACAGCACGGCTACTCCCTCTAGACTCGTTGCAAACATATCGATCTGGTTTCGAGAGAAGTTCCTTCATCTGAAACAAGGCTACAGGACTCTAAATCAAGACATGACGGTACTGGAGTGCTTCTCTCCGTCCTGCCCGGTGACCGTGGCAGGCTGAGTGATGCTTAAGAATGATCTGATTCAGATGTAGTCTGTTTAAGCTGTATGGTTTTGTCGTCCCCCCCCCCTCCCCCGTGGGTTCTATATGAGGAAAGCAGGCCAGGGAAAATGTTAAGAGGGTAATTTACATTATATTTGACAGAGCTAAATGAACTGTAGAAGCCTGCACTCCTTTGCCATCGATACTGTCGATTGAGTTTGTCTTAAGAGGTTTTGTCAGCATCTGCCAGGCCAAAAGACGAGGTTCATTTTACATCCGGTTGGAGTTTTGTTGCAGCTCCAGTGGACACACACATCCTTGGCATGTCACTTATATAAGTTGTTTTTTTTTGTGAGGGAATCCCAATGCCATAAGGGCCAATTCTTACTGACTTCATTCTGCTGGCAGTTTCAGTAGCTGTCGCCTTCCTCCTCATCCTTCTTGTTTTTGTCTGCTCCCCCATCATCCGTGTGTCCATCTGTCTTTATAGAACTGTCTCTTTTTAACAATCTGTGGCTTCATAGTTCACACATTATGTTGCAATACAAAAGGACAAGAAAGAAAAAAACCCAGAAAAACAAACAAACAACCAAAGACACCCCATGTCCATTTTGCTTGGTCTTTACAGTGGATTGTCGCTTCAACACAAAAGGCCAGTGAGAAGCCTTAAACGTCTGCACCCTGTCCAGCGCAGACATGCGAAGTTCACTCTTTTTTTTTTCTTCTCCTCTTGTCATTCTTTTTTTTCCCTCCATCCAGAACAGTCTGTTCATAGCTGTCAGAGAGTGAAGTGACTTGTACATCATGATGAGCGAGATATCCAGTGGCTGATACCTTAACATCCAAGAGATAAAGACTCGTTGCTTACAGGGGGGGGGCAAATTCATGTTTCCCTTTTTTCCCCCTCTTCTGCCCCCTTTTCATTACGACTTCAAGTATTTTTTCGAACAACAGCAAAAGTTAGCAAATCTACTTTTTTTTTTTTTTTCCTAGTCTACTTTACTATTCTACAACCTGGTGCTAAATCAGCATCCAGAGCAAAAGATCAGCCCCTATACTACGATTCCATGTCTTTTTTATACATTATTTCCATGTTCTTTTATTCGTACTTACAGTAGGCCACTGGATATTGATTTAATGATTTTTTTTTTTACTACGAGTAAATTGTAATACTTGCAGCTACAAGGTATGAGTTTTTAAATATATATTTATATATTTATATATTTATATTCTTTTAAAAAGCGTTTAGTCCTTTGGTCCCTATTTCCTAAGGAATGATGCATGTAAATTATCCTGGATTCTCCTCTTCTCTCCTCTTCTTCTCGTTTTCCTCTTCCATCCAGAGCTTGCCCTGTCACAGAGCACAACACCTGTGTAGGCACAAAAACCAAAATGGCAGCAGGCTGGTGTGTGTTTGTGTGTAAGTTTGTGTGTGTGTTTGCTTCAGTACTTGAGTTGGCATTTGCACGTATTTATACATGTACAAAGTAGTTTTTTTTTTTCATTTTTTAAACTTTTTTAGGTGTAGCATCTTTAAATGTGTATGTTTGGTTTGTCATCTGTATTTATGTGTGTTTATTTATATCCTGTGTCAGTATGCATGCTTTGAGCATAATGAGTCTATAAAGGTTGTTTTTTTTTCTTTTTTCCCCCCATCATGTCTAAAAAACAGCAGCAAAAAGTTGGTCTCTGCAAAAAATCTTCTTCCACAGACGCCAAAGCAAAACAGGGGAAAAAAAGGAGGCATTTGCGAAGAGAGAAAAAAAGTCAAAAAAAAAAAAAGGAACACAACTCTGGGATCCTCCTCTCAGTCACCCAATCTTTCTGCGGGTTTCCAGCAGGATCAAGGGACCACCCTTCCTTCATGATATGTAGCAGAGCAAGAAGTCTTTGTACTTTTACTGCACTTGTGGAAATAAGGTGTTGTGGCCCTTCATCCTGTGACACAAAGAGAGAGAGAGGTAAAGGCAGAGAAAAGAAAGAGAGAGAGAGAGAGGGGAGAATAAGGAGAGTGGATTCAGAGAGGCTGTGGCAAACATGCTCGGGGTTGCTGGCTCCTGGTTATCACACAGACTGACAGGCACAGCCAACAGCATGAGAAACAGACGGGAGGAGATAAAAAAAAAAAAAAAGGAGAGAGGAGTATGTCAATCAAAACCAGAAATAAGTGGGCAAGAGGTGGGGTGGGAGATTTGTGTTTTAACCATATGGAACAGACATCTACACAGTGACAGCACTAATCCAAGAAAGGCCTAATTTAAACTGACTACATCTTCCTGCATGAAAAAAAAAACATAAATACAGAAGAAATACAGCTGAATGTTGCCTGGGATGTCGCTGTCATTCGTCTTGTTGTGAATTCATCGCACACGAATGCCAAAATGAACAAAAAGGTAACATAAAGGAACCAGGATGTCTGTGTGAACAATGTGTAATGATGATAATAGCAGAAGAACTGATGGCTGTCTAATTTAGAATGAAAAAACAACATATGTCTTGAAAAAGAAATGGCCTTTAATTAGGAATCCTAGCATCTCCCTCTCTGTGGTGTTGACTTGATACGCCGCACTGTTACTTAATGTGACTGTGCCGCCGAGCTTCGGGCATAAAAGATCGAGTTCGCAGGCAATCATCCCTAATATGTTGTGTGCTATGATGTGGCTGAGGAAGGGCGATGAAATCACAGCAAATCACTCTGCGGAAGTGAACATGAAAGGGTCTGACTTTGTTACGGGAACCTTTGCCCAGATGCTCTTTGTTCTACCTTTCCATCTCTGTAAATGAGCTTGTTACCATTTCATAAAAAAAAAAAATATATCTGCCTTTTAGATGTGGGAGCACAGATCCTAACTTTTTTTTTTCTTCTCCTCCTATGTGTGCCAAAGCGAGCCCGGCCATTAGCGGCATAAAGCAAACAGATGCCCTCTTTTTATAAGCCACTAGTGGTTCTTGCTATACATCTACCACAGAGCTGCAGGAACACACAGTGACTTTAAAATAGATATTTTTTCCCCCGACCCATGTAAACAGCATCTTTGAAAACATCACAACTACTTCACCCTCCAACTTTGTCAAATAGTACAGAATTTATTTCCCCCCCCCCCACTTGCTTTTTGTTCCAGCGTTAAGCCCTGCCCCCACACCACCACCTACTTAGATGGCTCCATAAAAGACACCTGGCAGTTAAGAGGCACAGTTGATGCCAGAAAGACTTCATCCCTCCCGGCTTGCCTCGCTAGACACCCCCCCTGCGTTCCTCGAATAGACTATGGGAGGGGAGAGTCACCTGCAGGGGTTCTGAAAGAATAGGGCGGAAAGAGTTCGATGAAAACAACTAACTCTTATCAGGGTTTGGCCTGGAGGGATAGAAACAAACTCACTCGCAATGAAAAGACCTCTTTCCCTTCTGAATCTGTTGGCTCCCTTTTTTGGTTTTTACAGACAGAATAACAATTATGTCAAATACAAGCGGCTCGTTCTTCTGGTGCCATAATGCCACAAGGATGGGCAGCGGTAGATACTTGTTCCGGTTATTTAGTCCTATTCCTGCAGCTATTCTATTCACACACCTATGTGTACTGTCAGTGTGGCCGTGTGGGGGACAGATTTTAGCCATGCGGGCCTACAGCACTGCCTGCAGCTCCGCTATCACGGTGTAATTGGTTTGCACCCTCATAAATAAATAAATGAGAAGTGATTCTCATGTTAGGCAAACAAAACAATCTTGCAGAAGTACTCCCTGTGCAGATGGAATCCACGGAGAAGTGGAGTGCCAACATTTGCCTGTGCTCTCTGCGTGAACACTGGAGATTTAATTGGCTACACAAACATAGGGTCATGTTGGCCACTTCTCAACTAAACAGCTGTCGATCGGGGGGGAGGAAAAGATTCTTTTTTGTGTGTGTGCAAAGAATCAGACTCTAATAAAATCAAAAGAAAATCATAGTTTGCTTGAAAAACAACGACAACAACAACAACACCGTTGATGTGAATGTGACGAAATAGAGGGACAGAAAAATACAGTACATCCATACACATGAACCCCACAAGAAAAAGTAAAACGTCACACAAGGGCACACGGAACAGTAGCACAGAGGGTTAAAGGCAACTTCCAGTTATAACCAACCAACCAGTAAGCACGTGAGTTACATTATGTACAACAGGTACCAGCCAAGAAAGGCATCAGTTTACTGCACTCCACAAACTGCCAATATACAATATATATATATAGTATATGAAAGGAGATAGAGTTGAGAGATATCAATCAACGCCACGTCATGCAACGCAGTCACAGTCCTACCACATGACGTCATCCAAAAGAAAATGACACCATGGGTTCAACTTACAGCTGTGGGAACTTGGCCCCATGACAGGTGTAGGGGGGGTGGCTATAGCGGAGAAAGGCCACCTCACACTGTGATTAGCCATGTCAGGTTGCCAGGTTGGTGGGGGTGCAAAAGAAGGAAAGAAACATTGGGATTTTCTTTTCCTTAGGTCAGAATCCAAAAAATTTGTTCCACACTCTCACTTATTCTGCCCGACAAATCAAGCGATGTTATTATGGTTATTACCATGAAAACGGAAGGGGAAAGAAAAAAAAAAACAAGAAAAAGAAAAAGAAAAAAACAAACCTAAAACAGAAATAACAGAACACAGCATGAAAAGGAAGGGCCTTTTCTTGTGCCTCGGTTCGGTGGTGAAATATGCTCAGGCTGACAACATGTGCAGGTTAAAAGGTTGAATTGATGTTTTTATATTTCGCAAAGATAACCCCTTAAGGCGGAAATGCATATTTCAGAAACTTGTCCTGTCTACAGTAATTGGATTTGCCTTGCATTGTTTGCTGTGAGGGTGGCCGTACAGTGAGTGCTTCAGCTTTTTTTCCCCATTCCTTTTGCATTAAGTTTATCTTTAAGACACAGAACACAATTTCAGAGTAGCAGGGCTCCTGAGACCTGCAGAGGAGAACGCTGTCTGATCATGTTTTTAATTCAACTTCAAAGTGAAACTGTCAGTATTAGGGGGGAAGAAGAGGGGGGGGGCGTGTATCGCCATGTTTAAGTTTTTTACCTACACACAAAAATCATCATTCGAGTTTCATCAGTTTTCCATCATTTCAAAGTAGTTGAATTTAGAAACTTAAAGTTATTAGCTGAATTCTACTTTTTTCAGTCCGCCACAACGCAAGGCAATAAATAACAAAAGCAAATATCGAAAGTAGATTGAAATGCACCACTTTTATTTAAGATCCCTCATGATTTCTAGGAATCTATTATCCGAAAGGCTGTGATACAGAGTTGGTTTCACAAGCCCCGGTAGCGTATTTTTTTCTTCTTCAGGGTTTTTCATGTGATTGCTCTTGGTTTTGTGCTATTGATATTCCTTAACTCAACAACAGAAATGTTGTACTAACAGAGGAAAAAAAACAACAACAAAAAAACGATTGAACCAGACCAGGGACGAAGGAAGACGTGGGAAAAAACAAACAAAAAAACCACACACACACACACACACACACACACACACACACACACACACCAACACCTCTCCTGATCGTGACACAATATTATTGTGAGAAATGTGTGCACTTGGAGACGAGCTGAGTACATCTCGATGACTGCCCTGTCATTCAGGGGCTGCTGTAGGATATTTTCCATTTGTCCCTCACTGGTGATGCTCCCTCTCGGGGTGTCTGCTTTGAAAGCTTCTCTTCAATTAGCAGGACAGAGCTCCATTCAAATGCAATCAGGCAACGGGTGAAGGCGGCATCCATCATTTATACTGCATACTACCTTCCATTAATGCCATCTCGTGGCTTTTAAAGAGTCAAATCTAAAACAAAACAAATGGTGTCGCCGCGCCTTTATTTATGGAGGAGTATAATCCAGGCTCATGTTGTATTGAAAAGTTGTCTAGCCAATTGGGTGAAGAGAGAATGCATCTATGTTATTTTTGCCCTGGCAGCTGCACTTTGTGACAGATGGGCGATGATTCTCTCCATCAAGCCTGACACTGTGAAATTTGCCTGTATGGAGGGTGGATGGTGCCACTTAAGGTAAACCGTCTTTTTATCATTTTGCATGAAAGCCCCGACTTTCTGCTGAATATATTGAAGACGGCGGATTTACGTTTCGTCATAAGCGAAGCATGTCATGTTTGCTCGGCGTGGTGAGTGCATACTTCATTAAAATCCAGCCCAATTAAAATGTTAACGGCAGAAGAAGCCAGATTTCAATAGGTTATGTTTTAACTCTATTTTTTTATTGTGAATTAGTTCTGTATTAAATCAACTCCCTTAACATTACTGTACAGATTTGAACACTTGCCCAATTTTATATTGGCATTTTACAAGGTGATTTATACATTTGTAAAATGTATGCTGTGTGTATGAATGTGTATGTGTATTTGTGTCTGTGTGTCAGTGTGTATGTTTGCAAAAAAGTTTATAGTTATTATACATGAGATATGAGGAAATGAAGTAAAACACAGGAACACATTTTCCCCACTTACTATTTTTCTGTGAATATTTTCAAACAAAGTGCATGAACGTTGACTATGATTGTTGCGGTAGAGGAGTGACTGTTGAAGCATAATGGTCTCTGGGCTTGGTGCTTCATACAGGCCCCTGCAGTTTATAGGCTAAGTAAGTGCTTTCCATTTAGCATCTTTTTGTTTTGTTTATTTATGAGTTTTCCTTCAAACATCCTGCAGTTACTTTTCATGCCCACCACTAGTCTTTTAAAAAGTTGTTATGCTATGAAACTATTGTGTTTTTGCAGATCTCCTCCATGAATTCCCGCTCTAAGTAAAGGCTCTGCTGGACTTTGCCAAGCAGCTGACAGGACTGTAACGCGGCGCTATTACAGGGGAAAAATGATTGCTATCTGGTTTCATAAATTTGTAGCCGAACAACTCGCATCGATTTCTCAACCGCATCCTCGGTAGACGGGTAATCATGCACAGTTGGCTATTGATGATGTCATCAGTCGGCACCGGAGCATTGTGCAGGGACAAATTAGATTACAATCCCCAGAAGAAACAAAAAGTAACTCGTTGAACAACAATCTCACAAGGCTGCTTTTGTGTAAAAGGGGCTATGTGATTTGGAAAACTAGTGCCCAGATACACACAGGGAACTTGATGAAAAAAGGAATGTTGACCCGTAAATCTTTTGGCGACAGAGTCAGAAAGTGTTTAAAGAAGTAACATTTTCCAGTGGTGCACCACATTTAATACCAAGGTAGATAACTTTAGACATTAGTCTTATTCATAAACAGTGGAGTAGATTGTGGATTGTAATGGAATCTGTCAGATGACCGTGATGCTGTGGAAGTCGGTCCATAAAAATTCTCTCCGTTGATGCCTCTTCCTACAATGGTCACCTTCCTAAATTCTAACACACACTCGAGGGGGTTAACATTTGTTTTAATTGGGAGTAAAATGAATTTGGGGGGGGGAAATGCGCCCACGAATTCATAAAATGCCTGGGAAAATTGAAATTGGATTAAGTTATTCAGGATTTAATATACACCTGACTCCTTTAAAAAAATACTTTGCATTAATGCAATTAATGGTAAAGACATCTTACCCAGATTTGAAGTATAATTAAAAAGAACACTCCTCTGCATATAGGTTGAATAGAAAATTTGAGTCCATGTTCTTTTACATTCACATCTAGCAACAGGAATGTGCAAAACCAGTGACTAAGTTATTGGATAGCAACGTGGCCAGTTAGATTTTGAACATGCTTTGGGATGACGTTGTGTAATGCATGGCGTGTTGTAGCATGGGTGTTGTTTTACCTGGGTGTGGACAGCAGGCGAGTCAATAAGGTCGGTTGGCATCCTTTGGCCGCTTTAGCTGCACCTTCAGCCTCTTCATGCCTATCTGAAACCCGTTCATGGCCTGGATAGCGGCTTGAGCACTGGATGGATTATCAAAACTCACAAAGCCTGAGACAAGAACGCAGAACGGGAGAGAGACAGATTGGGGCAAAAATGGGGAGTAGAAGAAAAAAAAAAAAAACACACGAAGGGAAGAAGAATGTGGAGAGATGATGAGAAAGAAACGAGGAGAAAGGGAGAAGGACGGAGACGGGGAGAAAACACAGACGAGAGATGAAAGAAAGAAGGGGGAAGAAGAAGGAGAAGACCCTTTTTAACTCAACAATGACACAACAATAGGTCTTTGTTTTCTCTTTTCAGCAGATTAATTGAAAATCTCTGAATTAAAACGATTACATAAAATACCACAAGGGGCTAATAACACAGATATGACAAGTCTAACGAAAAGGAGCGGTTGGAATTTAACTTGAACGGAGAAGAAAAAGATGAAAAGGTGTTAAAAGATTAGAGAGGGGAGAAAAAGAAGGGGTCTCGTGTTGCGTGTGTGGATTTGTGGAGCGAATCAGTTGTCTGTAAATGTTACCTGACTGCTGAGAGAGTGGCAGGTCTGCGCGCGCGCGTGTGAAGGTGTATTTCCATGTGCGTGTGTGTGAGACTGAGCATGTATCTGAGTAAAGGGCATGGGGGTCGCGAGGAGCCGCGAGGAGCACGGCGTGTAGGACGGAGGCGCCTGCTGCTCTGAGTTATCACCTGGGTGTCGGGGCGGAATGAGCCCACAGCCTTCCACGCCAGGACTCCTCGCCTGCTCTTATCAGACACCTCTGTGATTGACGGCCCAAATTTTCCGCCTGCCAGCTGATTTGATCACACCGCTATGGGTCCAATTTAATTTGGGGGGAGAGGGCAGGCTTTTGTCAGCGCGGGTGGAGATAAGGCTGCGTCTTTTACAAACCCTTTAAACAAACCCGAACAGGGAAGGGCCTGTCAGTCGGCGGTGATCCCCCACCCGACCCTACAAACATGCACACGCGCGCACACACACACACACACACTATCCCTGGCTTTAATGAATCTCCATACCTCACATTTACATCCACATGCCAAAAAAGGTGATTGGGGGTAAGGGGGTCAAAGTAGAAGAGCGGGGCCACGAGTGTGCCGCAAAACTTTATGCGCCCGGATCCATTTGTATACCAATAAAAGCAGAATGGGATGTTTGAGTACATTTTTTCCAGTTTCTGCCGTTTTCTCGAGAGAAGGTAGCTGGCTGATATTTCATATCTTTGATGCAACACTGTCTTTTCTGGGGCGGCACAACTCAATGCTCCAAACGCTACTGGTGTTTGACGTATATGGCTCTCACCGCAGCCATCCATATCGGCAGACTGTCTGCACACATTGTAATGTTATGCATTTTTAATAGAAACTTGCAAACGCTATCGGATGACAGTTGGGAAAATACAAGTTGAGCGCCGAGGAGTGGAGAACGCTGCACCACATGAGTCTCCCGCTGCTGTACAAAACAGCCGATATATGTAATGATTATTTGCAACTGATGGTGTTTGGTTCTATGAAAACCCTCTTTCTGCGATGTAGAGGTGAAGTCCTGGTTCATTGGACTCTGCTGCAATCACTCCCACTCCACTCCTTCAACGTCCAGATGGTCCATTTTTGGATGTTTATTTTATATTGGTATGTGTTAAAGGGAGTTGCTCTTGTCCTTTGTGGATGTTAAAAGACTTGTAATAAAAGTATTGGATTCTTTCTTAGGGTGAATCTTTATAAATGTGTGAAATGTGTCAGCTGAGCCAACTTCAAAGTAGGAAAGATCAGAAAAAGCAGAAGAACAGCTGAACAAAAGGTAGATCCCGTTTTCGGAAGCCCTTAAGGGAAATTGCATCAATTTGTGTATATGTACATTTTTTCACCGTATCTTAAAAGCAGAGGTTTTTTTTTTTTCTTTCTATTTTTGGTGTACGTCTCTCTTTGTGTTCTCCACAGACCTTTTGAAATCCGTTTCAAACTAAATCCAGCTAATTCCACTTAACGAGGTGAGCTCTGATCACTTTTAAAAGTCAATATCGAGTGACTAAACGCCGAGGATTAAGACTAATGTTGTTACAACAGAGTCCTAGATTGAATTAAACACAACCATACAGCTCTTCAGCGGTGAATGGTGACTCTCGGTGACTCAACGAAACACTACACGGGCTCATAATGACACGGCCTGTTAAAATGTGTACAGTATTTAATGTTAATAATTAAGACAAAGTTGCGTCACCTTCGTTCCTCACCGTTTTAATGCAAGTTTCTGGAACCTGAGACATGTCGTCTTCATTTCTCTAAATTGCTTTGGGGTGAATTGTTTGATCAATTCCTAGATCTGTCTTCATCTCACCTGCACTGCCTAATACCACACAATTGCACATACCAATTTAATCAAACTGAAAATAAAACCTAAACTAAACAGATATCTGTCTGAACTGACAGTGATGCCTCCCTAAAGCGGATACTCCGAAGCCTCCTCCAGAAATACATCCAGGCATATGCTTCAAGTGCTCCTTCAGTGATCTTTTCATCATTCTGGAAATTACAAGTTTTTCTGTAAACACTCCAACTGGAAGAGTGATGTGTGATTAACTCCGCCAAAAATCCCCGAATGTACCTGGTGCTGTAGAGAAATCCGACGACATATGCACAGACCTTATTGTCTGAAAACTCACAGTAATCACACTGATGTGATTATCAATATACTAAAGATGTCAATTCAATTTTAAATGATCAATATAAAAAAAATATACAAACCTACAACAATATTGCAATGTGATGCTTCTTAAAATGTAGTGGGTAAGTTAACTTTTACACCAACAAACTTGAAATTATTTATGATGGATAGATGATGGATTTGAGGTGAGTCTTTTTGGTTTTTTGATTAGAAAGAAAAGTGGATTATCTGAATTAGAATGTGGTGTTTTTTGTTTTTTGCCTGGTTGTTTTTGTTATAGATAATTAATTCATGATTATTTCTCATTTTGTCCCATTTGAATAGACACAACAGTGCTTTGGAAGTTGCAGTTGAATGGAAAGGCCTTTGTCTTTGTATGTCAGTTAGATTGGAAAAAATGGGAATATTCCCAACACACCAGCGTGAGCAAGCCCAGGTTTTGTACATGTCTTTAATAAAATATAAAGTGTATCTAAACATGCCTGTGCCACTAACCAGGCCATCAGGCTAAGCTCACACACTTTTAAGATGATGTGTTCTTGGAGGCCAAATAACTTTTCCCCCTTTAAATCGCAGCATCTTCTCACTAATTTGTTAATGTCTTACAAAGGAGCCCCGGGGCTTGTGCAATAAGAAGTGAGGAGACACAGACGCACACAGAAGAATCGTGGGTTAAAATTGTTGTTTTTCAGCCAAGATCTTAATTACTAGGCGTGGAAAATAAGCCGGTGAGACTGATGAGGTCACCGCCCCTTTGTCCTGCCCCCTTGTTGACTGACGGATTGTGATAGCGAGAGGCATATGTTTAGAGAAGAGCAGACACGGGGGGAGGAAGAGAGAGACTGTCCTGAGAGGGACAGAGAGGGAGAGAGAGAGAGACAGGCGAGGGAGGAGGAAGCCCCATAGACATGCCATGTTGAAGAGAAAGTGAAAGAAAGCCAATGCTGGGAGTCTCTCCCTCTCCCTCCCTCTCCCTTTCTCGGTGCCTGTCTCCTGGGTGCCGCTGTCCAACTGAATCAACAGCAAGGCCCACACCAGTCTATTATTATCTCTTTAAGCTCATGGATTCCACCTGCACCGCCTCCACCCTGATGAACTGGTTTGCCGTGTGGGAGGCGAGAGAGAGGGATGAGGAGGTGGAGGGATGCTGCTGGGTTGCCCATCTGGAGGATTGGGGTGGGGGGGGGGGGGGGGGGGGTCGTCTGGGAAAATGCTTTCCTCTTGGGTAAAAGGAGGCTGGGAATTGCCGAGAAGTGGAGATGGATACTGATTGTATTAGGAATGGTGTGATGGAGAGGTTGATGAACAGATGTGTGGAGCAAGTGGCAATTGTGGAAGGATCTCTGGGTCAGTAGCTAGACGAGGGCGTCATTCATTCTAGAGCGCCCCCCCGCCCACACCACACTCCCCTCTGCTGTCGCCGCTGCCGATCCCCACCATCTTGTTAGATGTGCCTGTGTGGTGAAGCCAGGGAGCATGTGTGCGTTGCCCCTGTGTGCCCCCCCACCCCCTCGCCCCCCTGCTCAGTGGCATGTAACGGCACCTTTAAAATGTTAATTGCAACTTGATTAGGATAGACACTGGGAATAAAAGCAAAAGCAAACACTAATTGCACGAAAGCAACAGGAGGCATGAGATGATTGCCAAACACAGCCACTGTGTGACTCTGTTCGTTTGAATGACGTCTATTTTGTCTTTCTTTCTTTTCTCCCCTTTCTTGCATGTCGATTTTTTGGACTCACCGAAACACTTGCTCTGATTGGTCGCTCGGTCCACAAAGACTTTGGCGGAGATGACGTTGCCGAAAGGCAGGAACATTTGCATGAGCTCCGCGTCGCCGAACTCCTGGGGCAGGTGATAAATAAACAGGTTGCAACCCTCTGGCCCTGGTGATGAGAGGAAGACAACAGGGGGGTTACACAGGAGCATAAACAGGAGATGCCCAGTGCGAGAGAGACTGACCATAACAACATGGGGAATTATTTAATTTATTATTACTCAATAAAGCATTGAAGATTGGCACAAATATGCGTTTTTATAGATACTAGATTTTTGAATTCACGCACTTTGAAGCTACAGTGTGTAATACTTACAAGAACATATTCACAGAAATTGAATATATTGTCCGCAATTGTGTGTTCATATATGTATCACCTGCAACAAAGAACCAGTGTTTTTTCGTCAACTTTAGTGTTTTTTCGAGTTAAGTATAGTAACATTAGGGGGACCCGACCTCCGTTTAAGTCTGCATGTTCGCTGCGTCGTCCCATTTGAGTCCTCCTGAGAACCCAAGCTCGCGAAACAACTGAACAGATGGGTTGCACCTTACGGAATCGTACTGTACTGTTAAATTTGACTTTTGTCTGTTCGCACATGTAAACAGCCACATAGAAGCAGAGACAGGAGAGGTTGAAGAGAAAACCAGCCAGGGATAAATACAGAGACAGAAAAAAGAGACGTTTATACTGAGAAAGAGAAACTCATACGGAGAAGACGGAGAGGAGGAGGAGGAGGAGGAGGCAGAGCATGCATTAAGACATAAGCCAAGTGTTTGCCCCAATTACTTTGTGACAGTAGGACTGTCTTCCAATCTCTCTCCATCCCTCCACACTCATCCAACCAGCTGCCACATGTTGTACAGGGCAATCTGGAAAGAAGCAGGGATGAACTCAAGAGAGACGGAGACAGAAATGGAACCATGGACAGGGAGAGAAAATAAGAGAGAGAGAGAGAGAGAGAGAGATGTGATGGACTCGTGGACAGTGTGCGTGCAGCTGGTAGCCTGGCTAGCATGCTCTCCTGTCTCATTGCTCAGGGCGATCGCGTGACGAGATGAGGCCGGGGCCGGTGAGAAGGCTGATAAGAGAGAGGGCTGCAGCGGTGGCTGGTCGCAGTGCCGCTATTCCCTCAGCGAGATAGAAGACGCACATGCACGCACACACACACAGGTTCACAGTGGGGATATTCTTATTTTTTTCTTATTTTTTTTTTTTTTATCCATTTAAGTTAGAAGCTCAGGTCTGTCTCTTTAGGTTCAGGTCCCTTATTGAGAATTTGTACTTTGAGTGGTCTTGTTTGAGGCAAAGAAATGTCTGCAACTGGTGTGCAAGGACAGTTTATATGTTGGTCTCACTAAAATAATTCCCCCCGTGTTTGTGGTGACACCTTCATACCAACCTTTCACGGGTCTGTACATTTAGCTGTGTTGTGCTGAGCTCGTTTTTTGACTGGATAAATGCAGGAGTATGACAGCATGGTGTAACAGGCACACGGCTATATTAAAGCAACCCTGATCAAATGAATCTTATTTGACTTTTTGTCATAAATATTGCATTTCTTTTTTACAAAGACAGAAACAGAAATTATGTATTTTTTTCCTATTACCTTAGTGCTTTACGTGTATAACTAATACAGTGTCCATCGTTGGAAAGTGTTAAGTTGCAACATTCTTTAAAAGGGCACGTTGACAAGTCGATCTGGCAGCATTACTTCAAAAGACACATGGTTGTACGGCTTGTTCACAGCTTAGGATGATAATTAATTTAGTACGATTCACATACACAGGGATTTATTGATATTTATTTTTTAAAGCGAAAGCAATGTTGCACATAATTGCCTGTTTACAGGTCATGGGCAGTCCTACTTTATAACGAAGCCTTTTGGGGCTCCAGAGGGAGCTGCACAAAGTTGATAAATTGCCTCAAGTGTAATGTGAGGCAACATTGGCAGAAGCTGACGACAACTACGCTAGTTTTTAAAAAGAAAAAAAAAAAGAAAAGGTCTGGGGCTAAAGTTAAAAACAATTGCGCTTACCAGGCCTGTGTAGTCTCTCTTCATGCTGGCTACATTATCTGAGACTGTAACATTCCAAAATCCAAATTCTCAGACGTTCTGAGTTGCATTTTGGGGTAATGTAGTTGCCAGGTTTCGACAAAGAAGTTTAAACTGTCAACTTTCACTCAACACTGAGACAAAAAAATGAAGTTTTGCAATTTGAATGAAGAATAAGAACAATAAGGCATACACTGACATATTCATGTTCTGTTTTCAACCTTTGCCGTCGCCTGAAACGACCACTGAGATATTGATTGGTTGCTTCATTGTCTTTTCACCAAGCATCATCTGGAGATTATTTTGGTGAGGTTGGTGGTGATGGTTCTCTTAGACTGTAATCCATTCACTCTTAAAGACGCACAACAGACAGTCAAAGGACTTCAGACACTTACTAATCATCCTCATTGTCAGTCATCATCTGTCAGCTGTCGCGTCGCATGACTGCAACTTTCATATCTTTAAAAGGCTTCGCATTGCATTGTCTGATTTTAGCATGAAGTAGTGTACGTGCCGTAGACACCTTTTTTCGTTCCGTTGTGAAACATTCGCGGACACTATGGTGGATAAATTTACACACTCAGTATTGAGTCACTCAGACAAAATTGCAAATGGTAAGTATAGTGCACTATATACAGTAAATAGTCAACATGGACAGATTCGGTAACGTTGAAACACCACCTTTGAATTCTCAATGCAGGAAAAGCCTTGATCCTTTTTTTGAACAACCGACTAATTTACTGTATCGATTAAAAGTTGAGGCATATTTAGTTCATCCACGACCACTTGACAGCACTGCATAACTTTGACCGTAATGTATACAGTATGGATGTTTGCTGTGCCAGTATGTGTTGTTGTACAGCACTGGAACGTCACTGTGCTGGTGACACATTTCCAAAGAGTACAGTGAAGATTTGTCTGGTTAGAATAATATTTGAGGATGTGGGAGGATTTTCTTTGCTGACGTACACTCAGACACAGGCCGATAGAAAGCATTGTCGAAATTGTTGTTGGCTTTCGGAGGGAGCTCGAAGCTGAGGCTTGACTGTGCCCGTGTGTTCAGGTTTAGGTGTCTCTTGTTAAATGGCAGAGCTGCGCACTGTGGCAGTGGACTAAGACAGACTGGGAGAGTTTCCAAAAACCAGAGGAGGCCGGAGCGCAGACAGGCCACTGGCTCAACCAAGCATAGCTCTGTCTGTGTGTGTGTGTGTGTGTGTGTGTGTGTGTGTGTGTGTGTGTGTGTGTGTGTGTGTGTGTGTGTGTGTGTGTGTGTGTGTGTGTGTGTGTGTGTGTGTGTGTGTGTGTGTGTGTGTGTGTGTGTGTGTGTGTGTGTGTGTGTGTGTGTGTGTGTGTGTGTGTGTGTGTGTGTGTGTGTGTGTGTGTGTGTGTGTGTGTGTGTGTGTGTGTGTGTGTGTGTGTGTGTGTGTGTGTGTGTGTGTGTGTGTGTGTGTGTGTGTGTGTGTGTGTGTGTGTGTGTGAGTGAGTGAGTGAGTGAGTGAGTGAGTGAGTGAGTGAGTGAGTGAGTGAGTGAGTGAGTGAGTGAGTGAGTGAGTGAGTGTCTGTGTGGTGTTTGCATTACCGTGACGTCGATCATTTTTGCAAACTATTTAAATGCTCCTCTAAAGAGCAGTGAGAGATGGGATACATTTAACAAGTGTGTGATTATTTTGGGGTGAAATTATGCCTGCATGTGAGGCGAATAAGTCACCGACATTTGAGGATAAGTTTCTGTGTAGGTACACTTGATTCATACACTTCTCCCATACACTTCTCCACTCCCCGCCTTGCACTCTCACTATCCAAAATCACAAACATCAACTAACTTTTTTTTTCTGCAGGCACCGTCGGAATCACTCGACTTCAGCGTTCCCAAATTGAATATTCCTGCCACTCTACGCTGTCTCGCGCAATCATATAGATGAAAAATTGAGAGTGACAAATGGCGTCAAAAAGAGTGATTTACCATCACGGTGTATCCTATGCTTTATTACATCTGATGCTTTGGCATAAGAGTGAACTCCAGACCAGGAATGGTAATAAATGATTATGCATGCAGCTAATTAATCTGATGAATATTTATAACCACTTAAACACATTGTAATGGACTGATTAAGCAGTCCAACGCTGCAAGTTTGAATTAGTGCAGTTTTTGAATAATGACAGAGTAACTTTCCATCTCACTGCTAATGTTCTTCTCCTTAAATGGGAAGCCTTTTTCTCACATTTTCCCCAGCCAGCTTTTTCCCCTCCCTCGCTAATTCAAAGCAGCGCAGCTACATTAGAATGGAACATGGCAATTATCACCTTTTATCTTGGGTGGGCGCGCTCGCTCGCTCTTACCTTCCCTCTGTTGCTGGGGAATGATGGTTGGTTGCTGGGGGAACGCTTGGCTGATTGGCGCATAGGCGGCAGGGTAGGCTGCTGTTACAAAAGGGAGAACCAGAGTGGAATATTTCATATCTCCATTTTCATATTTGACACAACAAAACTTCAATAATTTTTTCCGTAGTGTCCATTGGCATCTTCTAGACATTGTATAAATAGATGGCATTATCAGCGGGAGCCTAGGAACATCTGGCCAGTGGATCACTACACATTGGCTACATGAGTACAATTCGACTGGGCGAACACACAAAGGAAGAGAGGGCGACTTTCACCATGTTAATAACAGCAGATATAAGGCAAAATGCAGTGGTCTGAGAGGTCTACTGTACGTCCTCTCTCATGCAGGAGGCTCTGGCAGGTTCAGAATCTTCCGCTCTCGGTGTACCTTTGGAATTAAAACTTTTTGTGTGGGTGAATAATCAAGTCAACTAAAAATCCCTTTGTGATCCCAATGTAAAGCAGCCTAATCCCGGAGAAAATTGTCCGGTCGTCCGGCTATCTCTACCTGCCATTGTGTCCACTGATGTGACAAACGCAAAGGGAGAGGAGGGTAGAGGGAAAAGGGACAGATGGAGGGTGGGCGGGAGGAGAGGAGGGAGGAGAGACGGATCACCTGCGTAGTGCTGGACGCCAGCATAAGCCTGTTGGAGAGGGTCGGCCACCGTTGGACTCTGTGCTGCAGAGAGACAAGAAGAGAGATGGAGAAAAAGGGGGGTTGACAAAGAGGAAAATGGAAGCAAAAAAGACAAAGACGGGACGGGACGGGGCATGGTCAAGACAGATCCAGAGACAACGGAAGATTTTGAGAAAATTGTACACGGGCAGGACAGAAATTGGCTTATCTGTAGAGGACCCATCAGGGCGTGAGATCACACAGAGAGTGGGAGAAATGTGGCTTGTCATATCTCTCAGTTCTTCAAAATGCTTGTTTGCCCCAGATGTTTGCATCAAATATTAACAACATGCCAAACAAACCACTTTGTAGTGCATTACAATTGCAGCTGCCTTGTGCATAATGGAGAGTGAGAAATGCACGTCTGTCATTTTCTACAGGAATCAGCCCCAGACAACATTAAAAAGCCAAGGACGGGCTGAGACGCATCAAATTAGCCGTAATGGACTGATGGATGAACTGATGGATTCATCATGATACTTGGGCTGGCTGCTCGGAGATCTGCCAGAGACGCCGCTGATTGACCCTCAAGCCTTAAACGCTTCAGTTCAAATCAGAAAAAGGTGTCATGAGTGAGTGTGAAGTGAAAAAGGGACTCTTGTCAACTTTTCAAAACGTACCATGCGATGTGATTTAGTTTGTCACTACCGATATGTTGCATTGTGGCAGTTAGGTGATGTTCTTATTCAGATCAGGTTCAACACTAGAATAATCAAACATTCATAGATCACCGTCGGTACAAGCAGCTAATCGTTCGACATGAAGTGTCGGGGTCAGAGCAACCGTCTCATGGCATTAGCCGTTACAAATATATCTCATGTTTCTTTGATGTAAACGTCAGCCGGCTCACCTGGGTAGGGATGGATACCGTTGGTGTAGATGGGCTCAGAGGTGGGCTGCCCATTGCTTTGAGGAGGGAGGGCACTGAATCCGTTGACCCCGATCGTGGTGGCTATGCTGGGCACGGCTGTGGCGGAGATGCCCGGGGGTGTGCTGGTGCCTGCGGATAGTTACAGAGGCATTATGGAAACTGCGGGCTGCACGGCTCTAATGGTCTCATGAAATATGAGCAAAGGAGAGGTGTGCATTTTTCATACTTTTTTTCTCACAAATGTAACATAATGGTGAAGTGTTGTTTGGTACTAATTGGTACCAATTCAACCGTAAACAAAGGTACAGTTTCTAAAATCAGTCGAGGTACAAAAAATATGGGAACCAAGTTGACCTAGAATTAAAAGTATAGGTATATTGCCTTTTCTTCTAACCACTGTTCCACCGTGCAGTGATATTTCTACTCTGTCACCTTGTCATTGCCCCTTTGTGCTGATGGGTTTTTATTATTTTTCTGATCCGGGTGAAGGGCATTTAGGTCTTGTAGGATTAAGTTTGATGGGCATTGCCTGGTATATGTAGGCCTTGTGGATTACAAATGGCAGGTACAGCGTCAAGCCACTTTTATTGAATACATTTGCGATGACCCTGCCTCCAGGCAGCCTGCCTACTTAGTGTCGTGCCTTCAAAGCTCCTCATGACAAGGACCAAAAAGATAGTTCAGGCTGGGGTCCAGGATTATCTCACACAAATCTTTGCTCTTATATTGTATAAGCCAAGGACTCTGCATCCAAAGTCATTGGATTGGCCGCGTTCCCAGAAAACACACACTGTCACAGAGACACAGAGGGAGAGAGAGCGACAGACCGAGAGAGAGCGAGCGAGCGAGAGAGATAGTGAGAGAGAGGAAAAGAGGGAGCGACTTAATGTGGCTGCCAATGAGTGTCAAGGAATGCTGTACATCTTCTCTCCCATCATGCCTCACTCAATACACGGCTCCGCTTCCTTTAATTCAACACTGGCGAAGTCTGCTCCAGTGCCCGAACGCGGAGCCTACATCTTAAAAAATGTAGCAAGGGCAAAAGTAGAAAGGCCTTGAACGAATATGTTTCTGCTGCTTCTATAATTCTTGTTAATGATGAATATGATTCTTGCCAGCAGTGAGAAAGGGAGAGAGAAGTCGTGCGTGTGTGTGTGTCTGTTAGTGTGTGCGCCTATTAGTGTGTACCTGAGGACGGTGTCATGGGAGTAGCCACCAGGCCGTTGACATTGAACGCTGCCATTTGCTGCATTTGAGCGGCAGCGATGGCCGCCATGGGGTTCAGGTAGGACCCTTGTGTCGCTGCCATCAGGGCTGCTTGCTGTTGCATCATCTGCTGTAGGATTAAAGAGCAGTGGGGAGGAGAGGCGAGTGGAGGGATGGAGGGAAGGACGGAAAAGGAACGGAGGGTGAAATAGCCGCAGGACCAGAACATGTTTACTCTCACATCTCTGTTTGCTTGGCCCATGCCTTGTTCTTGGACAGAGTGGTCTGTGTTGCCCTGCAGCGTTGCTTCCCAGCTACCGCCGCTTTGGTCTTGTGCTCATTATACTGACACAAGAGAGAGGCGATGTGGCTGGGACGAGTTTAGCAAGCTGGGGGACTATGTGTATCTATAAACAATTTATGTATGTTTATGTGTGAGAGGAGAAAAAAAAAAAGGGCAGGGGGGGTTGCTGTGGCAGAGTTTGAGAGATTGTGCTCGAGTGGGTGATTCTCACCTGTCAGGGTGAGTTGTAAGCTACTGTATGAGTGCAAAATCTCACGGACTCCTAACTCGGGCTGTGACTCTCATGTGTGAATAGGGGGGTGGGGGAGCTGGCAGGGACAGAGACGAGGGGTGTGGGTTCCTGGTAATGACACGCACCTCCGTTTGAGTGTAAAGGAACACGTGTAGGTAATGTAGGCCATGAAATGTTAAAGACGGCAGGCTCGGTTTGGCAGTTTAAAATCCAAAGACCAAGTCGGCGAAATGGAAAAGTCAGTGTGAAGTGGACGCTCGCAAGTGTATGAAAGTAAAACAGTGCAGTGCTGATCATACATGATAAGCAGCTTCCCTGGACAAATGAGGGGATAGAAGAGACACGGTATAAAAAAAACAACAGTGCAGCATTTTTCTGTAAAGCCTGTGTAAATTTGGACTCTAACAGCCATTTAAGTGTGAAGCGCTTCAGGTGTTGTTCTCCGGAGTGTCACATGCCTAGTGGGAGAGATCGTGAGTACAAGCCACAAATCACAACAGTTTCGGTTACGTTTTTGTTTTTTTTAAGCTCACCGTCTCCTCCCCCGCCGGGCTGAGACTTACAGCATGAGAGTAGGCGCCATAGGCCCCAAACTGGATGGTCATGGGACTGAAGATGCCGAGCTGGCCCGCCATCTGGTGCATCCTACGCAGGGTCCGCTCCTTATCGGTGTCCGCAAACTTGACCACCAGACTGGACGAGGCACCCTGGTGGGACAAATGTTTTTTTCAACGAGGTCGGTAAACATGCAACCAAACTTGAGTATTTACACAGGGTTTTCACTTTGGAATGGTATCTTCATAGCAATTCATTAGTGGACACTTACGGTCATTTATGTGTGACTGCAGGTAACCAAAAGTAGACAAAAAAAGAAAACAAACCAGAAGAGAAAAATCTATTTGGATAAAAAAATAGGTAACTGTCAGAGTTTAAACAAAGTAGGGAAACTAATAATTCTAACTTCTGCAGCAAACACACGTTTCATGAGCTGGTGATGTGAGAACATTCTAACTTTGACTGACTCATCAACAAACAAGGTGCATTCCATTTGCATCTTGTGTTGTGTGGTTGAACATAGCGTTTCCCTCAGGGAAATGACCTCCAACAAAATGTTGGCTACATGTTAAAGAAATAATATGCAGGGCATCAACCTTCTTTTCTCAAAAACCCAAGTGTGAATCCTATGCACGTCGTTCATTCCTGTCAACCGATGTCCACGTGTACATGACACTTCAGCCCTCGAGGCCTTGTACAGTATTTCTAAACCATGTAAGCCACTGGAGCTGAATATGCACATCACTACAGTCACTCAGCTGTCAGCATTAAATGGAAGAGAATACTGAGTGATATTTGCTTATGTGAACTTTTCAACTCCTCTCAATACACTGGGAGTGAACTGTGATCCTAACCAGATCCCACAGGAGTCCCAGTCCCCCGAATGGTGAGGCCCCACTGAATACAATACTGGGTAATTAGGCCTGACAAAAGCCCTGGGCACGTGGAGGGTGAAGTATTGACTAATGGCTCTGCCTTACGGCAGATATAGTTCCATATTGATGTCCGTGCTCCTGCGTTTGCATCCAATTAAATCATTTGATAGACAGAGACCAGAGTCCCTTCCTGTGTGAGTGAGAGACAGAAACAGAGAGAGAGAGAGAGAAGGAGGATGAGGAGGCTGCCAGGCAGGGAAAACAGCTACAGACACTGTCAAGAGGACCGGGCTCCTATTTAATTACAGGCGGTGCATGCTGGGAAAGAGCACGGAGCACCACCAGGATAGAAGGACACAGTGAGCCAGGGGGCAGTCAGGATATGATTAGTAAGATCATAAAAGCAAAGACACGAAGAGAGAGACTCCATAATCACAACTTGGATCCATCTCTCAAAAATCTCTCATCCTGACAGGGTCGCTAGAAATTCAGACTTTGATTGATATTTCCTTTTTTTTCTTCTTTTTTTTGCGTGTGTATAAAAAAGTGGAAATGTTGAACTGAACTGCAGAGCACACGGTGACGGTGAGGCGGACCGGTGTCACTGATGCTGCTTACAGCTGTTTCTGTGGCGTACAGCTGTTTCCTGTGTCTGTGCCTCGGTGTATAAGAAATTGAATTCGACGAAGGCTCGACTGAAGTCCTCCACGGGTCCAACTTTATGCCCGAGTGCTACTCAAAGACGGCGCATTACTTTTTTTACAGAGCTATCCAAACAGAAAAATCCTCCAAAACAAACAAACGTGCGCCTTGTGAAGTTGAAAATTGCAGTGGCACAATACGAGTTTGTGTGTTCAGCCACAGAACAAACACAGTCTCTGTCTTGATGCAGTTCCGCCTTACTTCATTCCAGTTCATGCAAAAGTGTGGCCTATTTTTGCAAGACCATTGAGAGGGCAGTTTTTCCGGGGTGGTCTCGTGCTCTGGGGTTCAGTTAGTCATGGCTGCTGCAGCAATCCTCACACAAAACATAGTTTACATAGTCATATATTTATCGGGCCTTCACCTGAAATGGACGATTCTTTTTTTTTTATTTAACAATACCATAAAAAAGTCGTCATTTTCTTCACCCTTATCCTCCCCTCATTAACAGTTTTCTCCATTCTCGGCCTATATTTTTTTTTATAAAAAAGTAAAATACCCATGTGCTCAAATGCGAGGTGGTGCAAACGTTCTGGTCCAGAGTTTTTTATTTATTTTTTTTGCATGCTATTCTACTAACTAGTGTGAAAATGTGTGTTGGAAACATTCTATTAACGCAACCGGGAGGGTGTGTTGGCTGCAGATAACTGTGCGAAAAAAATGCTGGGGAATGAAGGAAGGCATCAGCATGCACCCCAGGGACGGTGCGTCTCAGATGGGATCCTATCGGAGCCAGCCAGCTCCCCACCTCAGGCCAGAGGAGACGCATCTGGTGTTTCTCCCTTGGAGCCATTTCAATTAGTTAAATCAATACTCCAACATGGTGGCGTTAACGGCACAGTCTCCCCCCCCCCCCCCCACACACACACTTTTTTTTTCATTCCATCCCACCTCCTGACCTTTTTCCACTTCTTTTTCAATGTTGTGGGCCGGTCGAAGGGACTGTGCTGTTGGATTTAATGAGGCTGGCACTGAGCAAACATCTTCCTCCAGTGTTGTTGCCCAAGCCAGCACGCAGCATGGGGGGCTGGCATTTAGATCACATTCATTTTCTGCTTTGTGTATCTTGTGTATTCTTATATTCATTTAATGCCTCATGAAGAATGCATTGTGAGCATCAGGGCTGTGAAAGCCCGAGGCTGCCCGTACCCACTGCACCGTGACTCGAGCCAGACGGGGCCAGACTGTGGGGCGAGGCTGGTCTGGCTTCTCCCAGCAGAGTCCTCTGCTGCAGACGACGGCACGGGAGCAGACCCAGTTTGCCGTGTATGCGCCGGGACGTCTCGGCAGCACCGGCACCGAAGCACCACAACAGCCTCTGCAGGTGTTTCCGGCACTGCCACTCGTGTCAGAGTCTAGTTTTTTTGACATTCATTACATTAAAGCCAGTATATCCCCTCTAACAAAACAAAAACAAATCTCATCCTCCCGCCTGGATAGGTGCATTTCATATTCCTACATCTGAAGCAGATGTATTCTGACTAGATCCAAGGATTTCAGTCTGAGATCTCCCTCATGGATCAAGAGTTTCCATCCACATAAAGAAAGAAGTCATATGTGGCCAGGTAATGAAGGAACAGGTGGCAGCAGACAACAGGCACTGGATGCAAAACAGCCACTCCTCACTGGTAGCAGAAAATCACAAGCTGACAAACAAACAGAATAATAACCTCCCCCGGCATGACTCCGATACCTGGAGAGAAAATGAATTTGCAGAATTTGATAAGGGCCAACAGGGAGCCTTCACTTTTGACAGTTACAACTAAGGTATTTGTCATGGGTTCAAAAACTAATCAAATTTCTTCAACAACGCACTTGACTTGAGAAAATCTCCCATATTGGATTTTGCGGCAGGCCACGTAACGTGCGGACGGAAAAAAAAAATACACAGCGGTAATTGAGGGATTAGAACTAAACTACACCAGTGAACCGGCATTGTCCTTTTATCTCTGCATTATTGTGATACATAGGCTGGTGTTAAGTGTCTGCTAACGGGTGAACAGACACTCCTCTTCCGTCCTTTACAGAGGCTCACAGCAATGTAATACAACAACATTCTCACCGAAGGGAAAATGCCATTTTGTGACACACATCAGCTACTTTTAACTGAGAAATGAAACTTTAAGCAGCTTGAAGACTCTAAACGTGCTAATGTAGAATGTGTTAGAAATCAATAGAGTGCCCCGTGACAAGTTTGTCTGGTAATCCGACGAACCTCCTGTGGTCTTTGTATTCGACTCTCTGAACCTCGCTACATCTGAGACTGTCTCTCATCAGCAGTGGATGATGCCGCCTTGCTCTCCGTCACTGCATCAAGCCAAAAGACCAAGAGGAACTATACTTGTCATTCATGATTGTATTTTGTCCATAAATCACAGTTCCCACTATCGTATGTGGGGAGCACAAAAAAAACAAAACAACAAAACTCCACGCAGTTTGTCAGCTACAAGCCCGCTGAGGTTCCACAATAGTTTCATGTGGCGTCTGTTGACTTGCGTATTACAATGACAGTGCTCTCTGGCTGGGTCTTATCTCTCATTAATCCGGAACTATCGTGTGACACACACGCACGCTCTTGTCGCTGCCAACACCGGCGAACTCCACAGGCCCCGTCAGCCACGCTGTGACACCGAACATGACAATGTCTGCAATTTGCCGCGCGCTGTCTGCCTGCGCCCCTCGCCTTCACCAATTTGAAGTTTTTGCCACCTGTGTCTTCGCAGCCTCGCTGCAACGCAGGCAGCCGCCGCGGTGAGAGCGCCCCGTCTTGAAAGCACCTGCAATTTGCAATAAACATAATTCAGTGCTATAACCCGGTCTATCGTCGCATGCCCTTTGGTGGCATCCCTTGTCCTTAAGCTTTGTTAAAGCCTCTCAAATTGGGCCAGCTTGTTTCGGTGGACGCATTATTTATGGTGCGCGCGTGTGTGTGTGCCAGGTAACACAGATGCTGCAGAGAGAACATTAAGAGGGAGAGGGAGACAACTCTTTGTTCAAGGTTCATCCAGACCTCACAGCTGGCAGCAGGCAGTGAACTGAGCAGCCCGCTCTCCGAATCCTGCCTCCTGTTAGTCTGTTGTTGACGACATGTGGCAGTGATATTATCCAAATTAACTGCATCCCCCATCGGTACCAAAGCCTTAGTTGGATACTAATGGCCACCTTGCCTATTAATCTGAGAGGAAGTTGGATTTTGGGCAGGGGAGGATAACAGGTGCAGCGATAGAGGGAGAGCGATATGGATGGTATAGATTATTAATGAACTTTTGGATGGCTAGTGATCCGCCCCAGGTCTGTTTGGGGCGCCATATGTTGCTTGGACAGTTCATCTGCCGCAGACCTCAGGTGGCTTAGTGACCCAACCTATTACAATTGTGCCTGGGCTATAGCAAGACACGCATGCACGCACGCACACACACACACACACACACACACACACACACACACACACACACGTGCAGAAGTTGTCTGGAAATAATTCAAGTTCTGGTCTGTATCGGTAAGAAAAAAAAGAAAAACACCCCCACATAGATAGATCGATATATATCTGAACATGTAAACATATGTTGATTGAGTCCACAAATATTTAGATTAAAGCGAAAATATCTTGATTATGATCAAATTTGAGTAATTTTGAATGATCCGTGCGTAGCATGATTGTAGTTTGGCTCATTGCGTATTACATTTTGACCCTTGTGGTTTACATGCCAAAAAGTTAGGTCTTCACTTAGGACAACTACCACACACACACACACACACACACACACACACACACTGTTAAACCGACTCTACCACTTATTTCCCTTCCTCTCTACTTCAGTGTAAGGCAAAATGAGGCGGCATCAAAAAGATGTGTAAATTACATCTGGCTTCCAGGACACTATCTGGCTGCCAGGACGCATCCGTAAATATTTATTGCGGAACATCAGTGAAGTGTGTGAAGGTGCGGATGTCTGCCAGAAAGAGTGTGTGCCCGCGTGCGTGTCCAGCTGTGCAGTGCTCAACACACACACACACACACACACCCCGGCACCGGCAGCGAGATGCTTCGTAATTCATCATTTCTTTTACTTGAGCTTTTTTTGGTGGCCTTGTTCAAGCCTGACCGAAGTATGTCCAATCCTTGATTGACTGCAGTTTGACAAGAGTTACGGGTCTGGTGGCCTCATTCTTCAACTAAACAAATCAACACAAATTCTCGCTCCGTCATAAACATCGCATGACTACTGTATATCAAGCGGGAGCATCACACCATTACCTACTGTCCACAGTTCCTCGTACACTTGCTGCAAACCTGTGTTCCTCACCGCTTAAAAACACCTTCTAATGGATGGATGTGTCACCATTCTCTCGCATCCCAAGCGAGGTCAACATTCTGTGTCAATATGTGTCTACGCTACCTGAATGTGTTGATGATTCATACGCAGTCTGGTTTACAATTTTGCTGCGCGGCACTGTCTAATAGTATTTACAGCGTACCATTATTACACAACATATAAAGATAGACATTTGGGTGGACGGTTCCCAGGCTATGAAGAATAACTGTTAGGAAAGCCATAAGTCAATGGGAGGCCGGTGTCCCACAATATTATGAAAGACCTCATGCTGAAATATCGGGAAGCCGCTAAGGAAGCAAAGGCGTCTTATTAATCTGACCTCATTTTGAAGATCCATCCTAACTCTGGGGTGCCTTTCAATATTATTGACTTCCTTGTTAACCTCCCTTTCAGACACTGCAATTAAGCCTCCCTTGATAAGTGTTTTTACATCTTTTAAATGTTTGATATTCTTGAACAACAAGTCGTCCCTTGACAGGGGTCAAATTGTCACTGTTAATAATTTGGCAGTTATGAGCTTTTCAAGTCATTTCTCACAAATTGCCGCGAGAGGCTGTCATGTATGAAGCCCTGTGCCTGACCCCACCGTATTACAACATATTAAGCAGACACTTGTTTATGTATTCATTTGAACAGTCGCCATTATGTTGTTGTATGTCCTTATCCTCAGCCAGAGTAAGATTTTGGTTTGGTTCACCGTAGTCTTCTATTTGTCTAGCAATTTTCAAAACAAATTTACAAAACATGTATTCCAATGTAAAGCCACTAATGTTGCTCTAATTTCTGTTTTCAGGAACTAGCTGCAAGAGCTGTTCAGTCTATTGCCTTTTGACAGTGGACTACTTCATCTTGTAGAGAGAAACATTTCAATCTGTAAGTAGAAAATGATCAGCCAGGCTTTAGTTTGTTCTTGTTCAGAGCATAGTTGTTGTGCTCTTGTCTCCCGCTAGTAGTAACATGTCATTTTCAGAGGAGAATTTGCCTCAACTTTGCCATCAGTTCTATCTGAAACTTTTCATCACTAACTGTATTATCGAAGCAGCATTCAGACGTCTTGTGTCAGCTTCCTATTGGCTTATTTACAGTTTATGTAAAAGTCCTTTTTGAAGAACCTTTTCACTTGTATTTCTCAGTCTGATTTTCATTTTTCCAGAAGTTGCTGAATATAACCTGGACTAAAAGGCCTGTGAATGTTGGACTTGCAGCTGTGTGTGTCCAGAAAGACGTGACCGATTTGGTGGTTTCTTCTAGACATGTAAGTGGGGCTTTCTTAGCTAACTCTAAATGTATTAATAATAGTTTTAGAATTTTGTAATTATTCACTAATTGTTCCTAAAAAAGTCGAGCTGCTTCTAATTATTGACTGACATTTGTGAGTATTATGTGCTAGTTAATCATTACAGAGCAATTTTAGACGATAACGATGGAAATAAACCTGAGAACACGCTCATACCTACAGAAGCATTTCATACAATTCTATATCTGCACAGCTCCTCATTTTTCCCCCCTTTTCTGTCTCTACTTCAGTATCATGTGTGCTATATGCATGTAAATAACATATTGAAATACGCAACACAATCTTCTGAGGACATATTCAAGGATTCATTTGCGCTGCACAGTAATCCTATCTCATAATGCTGTGAATGTAAAATACTCTATCAGTCTGCTGGAAATGCAGTTTGAATAGCAGGAGAAAGAGATGGATGTTGAGTGAAAAGAAAGGAGATACGTTTTACAGCTGTGCGCTGTAAGGTGGCGGAGGTTAACTGTGGGAATCTTTTGTGCGAGATAACAGAGAGAGAATGGACGTGAGACTGGACTGCCGATGTGCTTTGAAAAGAGTGACTGTGGTGAATATATACATATACAGGATGTACAGTGTTAAGTACATGATGTACATAGTATATACTATGTGGACATAAAGACATAGATAGGAATGTGGTATCTTTTGTGTGTGTGTTCTGCCGTTTGCCAACACAAAAATTCCGTATTGAATTTCCAAACATGCATACAGCCTCCAGTGGGAATGTGCAATAGAACATTTTGAAGGAAGACTTTATTGAAAGTCTTTCCCTTGGGAGGACAGAAAAGAAATCACAAATTTCACCTCTCTTATAACATCTTATAAAACTTGCAACAGCTGGCGTCAACTGACAAACACATGCCGACGCATCACTTGCAAAATCCTCTGCAGCGCTTTCCACATTAAGTCTAAATACTTTTGTTTGCAACTGTGTTAAAATAAGTTAATACTCTCAAGTTAACTCCGTTGTTGCGGGCAGCGCTCGTCAGGAGTGTGTTTTTACAGGTGTGTTACTTACGGGCATAGTCTGTCCGCCATGCAAGGTGTTGATGGCGGCCTGCGCTTCTGCGTGGCTGGAGAACTTCACAAAGGCACAGCCTGTACGCAAAGACAAAGAGAGAAACAGAAGGGAGGGGCACAACGTCAGGGAGGTGTCCTTGAAAGCAGGGTGTGTGTGTGTGGGGGGGGGGGGGGGGGGGGGGGGCACCATTCATTACCATTATTTCTCATGTTATCTGGTTTGTTAATATATCCTGCCATTGGTGTGTTGAGTGCATAACTCTGAATAAATCAGTCTAATTGTAGTGAGGGCATTATCTGCGTGGAGCGTTCTGTCCCTTGCCCATTTCTAATTCCTCCCCCTCCACTTTGGCGCATGGAGCCAAGGCATTTGCTATCCTGACTTGTTTGTGATTATTAATCTGTTTAATATTTACACATTGTGATTTGTGTGCAGTCACTCATAAAAGAGATTATGATGACAAAGGCATAGTATTATAATCTGCCCATCTAACCGAATCTTTGCTCACATATAATTTCGGGTGGGAGGGGAGGGAGGCTTTGCTCGAGGGGCATTCAAATCATCTTAAATCTGTTGTGTAGTTAATGCACAAAAGGAAAAGTCAACATAAAAAAGTTGGCCGGAAGACAAGGGAGCGTGCGTCGGCAGCGGTGTGCTGAAGCCTCACCGCATTAACATTTCAAATGATATTAAAAATGATTCAAGTGGATAATAATAATGCACAATATGTGCTTTTGAAGCTTACACATCCTAACCACATGGTTAAACAGTGTATCAGTGTGTAGGTTAGGGGAGGCACTAAATTACTACACAAGGAGAAAGCTAGTGGACTGAATTACAGTGGAACTGAAATGTGGTAATTTTCCAAAAGCCATTAAATTAAACAGGAGCAATTTCTCTAAGCTTTATGGTTGTCATAGACTGCAAGAGGTATTTTGTAATGTCCTATTCTTATCCTCGCCTTCAGGTAGCTCATGTGTTAAGTCAAGAGATACCTAATTAACAAACTCGCGGATTAATCCTGCCCCCTTTTCATTAATCGAGTAGCACCCGTGTCTCCGAACCAGACAGGCTTCCCCCGCGTTCAATGCATGAGAACTGCTGATGCCTCATTTAAAACGGTTACATATCTATATATATATATAGATATATATATATAGTTGTGATGATTCATTTAAATAAAACACTGATAGGTTGGCTCAGGAGGTGTTTTTGGCAGTGATCCATTCGTCGCTTCTACATCTCAGGTGTCCGCTTTGCTTCCCCCCGACATACAAATGAGTTGTTTCCCCGACAAAATCAGAATCGAACTCAAGGACATGCAGTATGTGCACAATCAGTGGGGGACAATTTTCACCTCTACCTGAGGCTTTCCAGCCACATTGCTGCCACACAATAAGTATTTTTGCACTGCCATGTTCGGAAATGTGGTGAGTGGAAAAAAAGCTGTGTGTTTCCTGTATCATCAAATGTTCTCAAAGCTCTCAGGTAGCCTTTTACTTTACTTGAACGCCTCTCCCGATGAAAGGTTTTCATTCGTTCATCAGCCTATTGTGTGCCGTCTTACTGCAGCTCTGTCTTTGAAGGAACAAATGCCTTTAACCTTTGTAGCCGAAATTATAATGAGCAGTTTGTTCTTGCAAATCCCTTTAAGTTGAGTAAGGCAAGGTAACTTGCTGCCATCAGAGACTGTGCCACTGTCCCGTTGGCCCCGGCCGCTCGACCCGAACGGAAAGATATATTCAAAACTGCAGGGCGTGGCTCACACCATCAGTGACCACGTCGTGTCGAACATAGAATGTCCTAAGATAAACAGTGATCTAGCCTCCACCCCCCCATAATATAGTGAAGGGGACACAGAGCACAACATCTCAAAAGAATTGGAAGTGCTACAGCCTCATAAATTATAGTGCAGATTTGAGTTTTTGAATTTGATGGCTCAGAATGAGTTGGGGGGAGAAGGGAAAAAAGAAAGATTGTATTGCTTTCATGCGAGAAGATCTGCGCTGCCTTTTGAATTCCCGGGGTAATAATATGTATGCATGAATTCCATCCCACTGGATGGGTGACATTTATAACACAACTTAATTATAGACCTAAAAGCCATCTCTCTATTATTCCTGACAACTCGGGGCTCTATTCAACTCTGGCAGCAAGTGTTGCACTCTGAAAGTGCTTTGAGGAGCAGCGCCGTAGAGAGATGGATGTTAAACTTCTCGGACTTTTTTTTATGCCGGGTGAAGAGGGGTGCTGAAAAGCCTCTGAGTAGCATAAATTTACATCAACAGGGGACAAAGCCTCCATCATGGAACAGATAGCACTGTCAATTTCAAGGTCTGTCTCATTCAAATTACGGAGACCTCATCCCAAGCGAGGCGGCTGGCAAAATAATTTGCCGTAACACCCCGTAATGATTGCATGGGACTGTTGCACAGTGAGTGATAGGACGAGATACCTACCTATATACTGTGTGAGACCTTTGCCTCGTGGTAGCATTTATTGTTAACATGACTCTATTTTTTATGTTTTCCCATTTTGTAACTGTGAAACTAGAAGAAAGGGGGATGATCAAGCTGGTGATAATAGAGACAAATAGCAACACAGGAAACATATGGCATGCGAAGAGAGGCGAACGAATGAAAAAAGAGTTGAGGAGTGGGATGTGGGAGGGTGGAAAGGAGTGGAAGTGCGAATGTGAGAGAAATCTAGCTCGTCTCCGAAACGGCAGCGGCACCGACCTTATTTCATTTCATGTGCTGTCAGTCAGCTCGAGGCGTCTGTGCAGAGAGGAAGAGGGGGGGAGCCGGAGAGGCAGGCAGGGAGTCACGGCGAAAAGAGGAAACAAGCCAGGGAGAAAGGTAGGCAGTGGGCCGGCGGGTTGACGCAGAGCAACACACCCGGGATTAAGCGCGAGAGCAACGGATGCAGACGCGGATAGGTGTGTGGTTCAGTCAAGCCAGCCTTTCTCTTTGATGTACTCAGAGGGTTCACACATTGCCAACCCCTCTCCCTCGCCCTCCCACGCATTCTTTTCACTCATTCGTATATGCTTCCTATAGAGGAATAAATCATAGTCGGAGAGAAAGACTGATAGAGGTTCTGGCAATATTGGCATTCTCACTACACGTCGGTGAGACAGGGACCCGTCAACGCTCGCACTCTCGGAACAATCCCACCTGCGTTGCACTTTTTCACTCTGCCCACGCTCTACTAACTAAATAGCACATGAGCCACCAGACATGTGTGCATAAGCTGTTCCCCGCATGCATGCAAATCTGCCGCACAGTGACAGCAGAAAAAAAAACAAAAACCCGGACGCTTTATTTACAGTAGGACATTATCGTCCAATGGCGTCTCAGGGGAGCGATGGAGGGAATGAGGGAAACAAACATGATTACACCCATCAGCTTTTCAGATAACAGGAGGAGGGGGAGGGGGGGGGGGGGGGAGCAGAGGGACAAGGTGTTGTGTGATGTATTTGTTGAGGACAAGCTCGGGGTGAGTGGAGCTGCTGCGATGAAGAAATAACGTAAGGAGAAGTTTGAGAGGGGAAAAAAGAAGAAAACAAAGGAAAGAGACGTGGAGTGCGAATAAAATAAAGGGGGGGGGGTAGCGAGTAAGGTGGTGTCGGTACGAGGTGTCGGAGCGCGGTGACAATGAGGTATGAAAGAAATGCAAGCGAGACGCATAAGTGGTGGTGAAAAAAACCCTGAGTGGCTGAAGGGGAGGCTGAGTTATTCAGAAGAGCGGAGTGGATCGCAGACGATGTCAATGAGTGCACGGCAGGTGAAGCCTGGCTCTTAAAATGCAAAGAGCAGAACGAGAGCGAGCGAGAGAGAGAGACGGGGCGCGGTAGAGACAGACGGGGACACAGAGAGACAGGCGGAGCGAAAAATAAAAGGAGAGGAGAGTGGGAGTGGGAGGTGTGTGGGCTCTGACCCTTACTGGCCCCATCAGGCCCACGCAGGACGGTGCACTCCTCGATCTGGCCAAAGGTCTCGAACAGCCGCCGGACGTCGTCCTCGCCCTGCTGCTTGCCGAGCATTCCCACGAACAGCTTCCTGTCTTCTGGATAGGAAGAGGGGGGAGGGGGAGGGAAAGAGGGGGCGGGGTTGGAAGAGGGGAGAGAACAGACAAATGCTACAGCTGATGGCACCGTACTGCTGAGCTGAGAGGAACTTGTGCAATTCCCCCCCCCCCCTCTCTTTTATCAGCAGTCTGCTGTGTTGAGCTAAGGCTGCCGCCGCTGTTGTTGTTGTTGTTGTTGTTGTTGTTGTTGTTGATCTTGCTGTTGTGCGGTGTGCCACCCTACGCTGGTAAGCGGGTGTACGATACATCCCTGTTTTTCGAGTGAGCTATTCAAGTCTGCCACATCGACGTGCGATGCAGAGGATGTTTTGAGCGCTGCGCGTTTCAGGTAAAGGTAGAAAGAGAGCGGGGAAATGTCGCTCGGGTAGACAAAGTGTTTGATTGTCTGGATGCTTAAGTCACGAAAGTTGAAAGAGAACATGGAGTAAGAACACGGTATTTTTTTCATCACCAAGGCGGTGAGGATTGGAACGAGCGAGACGACTCTTGTCGTGTCGGAGGTGTTTGCAGGAGGGCAATGAATAATATCCAAAAGAGTTTTAAAGGTTTTCCCTTTAAATCCTCTGCACATTCAATCCAACGATGAACAAAAATGATAGCGACGGAGCTAAACGCTGCCACCGTCAGTGTGTACCGGTTTCTCGTTTTGCTCCACTTTCTGTTCACTGTAATATTTTCTCAGTTCAGGACACTCTCATGTCTTCTCTGTGAATGATTGTGGGGAACCTAAAGTCCACGAACAAATACTTAGTCAAGCAAAATGTGAAAATGAACAGGATTCTGTGCAGTTTGCGGTTTTGGCCGCTCACAAATTACGGATGAAGCTCGTCAGTGCGAAGTTGTTTGTGGATAATTATCAGCCAACGGTTTGCAGATTTCTCATTTTTCAAATCCGTTTGCAAAAAATAAACCTTTTGGATTAGCTGTGTTCACTCTGTACAATCCAGAGAAAGCATTTGTCTTCCTAGCGTGTATTGTGCACACGCTGCATAACTGTCTTTGTTGTTTTCAAATTAAAGGGTAAATAACTTTTTTTCCCTTCTCAGCCCAGTGATGAAAAATGGCGTGAGCAGAAAACATCGCAAGACATAATTACAATGAGAGCTACATGGTCTAGTTCTCATGCCTCAGTACTAGAATGAGAAAGCATCACGGTAGATGGATTACACTGCGATATATAAATTCCTTAGTAAGTATTTGAATCTATGTTGGTCTAATTAGCTTGTATACCTGTCAACATTATGGATAAACTACTTCGATTTTGTGTGTCAAATATGGAAGTACAAAGCTACCAGATATGTCCTGCTGGCCATTAAAATAAATGACCTTGAAATCAATGCTAGCTATGAATCATGGAAATATCAAGGCTGCATTCAAGATGGGCTGACACTGAGGTCAGATCTTTCCCAACTCCTGAACGAGTGTTGAACGTTAGTGACATCTGCGGCTCCATCTTTATCAATATCTCCAGGGTTACTACATGGCGTATCTGCTTCCTGAGCTCCAGAGGGGGGCACTCTGGCTCACAATATATGGGCTCTATACCATTAAAGTTTGGCTCGTCAGAAAGCTGGATTGTTCCAATTAATCTTCCTGGTGCTCTGGCATTAAGACAGAGCATTCATCTTCTTTTACATCTTCTACATAATGCATCCCCTATTCTGCGATGTTGTGGAATGAAATGGCTACTAGCAAGAGCCCATCGCCAGTACTGATGGAACGTGGCAGGAAGAGGAAGAAGGGTTTATTGGAAATGACACTGTTGATCTTCAGTGTGAGTCATTGGACTGGTCGGGGGGGTGGGTAGCAGGGAGGAGTGGAGGGGGCGAGAGCGTCACCTGGGCCTCGACAGATGTGACGCCTCCTGTACCTGCCAGGCCCCATTAGACGCAGCTGTTCTAAAAATAAAGCACCCGGGCTTCCTTTTTTTTTTGCTGGGTTGGGTAGTCGGATCCTGTTCCATTCCTGTTGAGTTCAAATGAGACACGTGCCTGCTACTCGCTTGGCCACATAAATGAGCACCTGCATAATCAATAAGGCCACGCTGTCTGGTCTCCGCTGCTTGGTGCTGTAGCTGTGGTGTCAGACCGTGTTCCTGCAGTCGCACCTCACACAGCAGGATTCCTCAAACCCACCAGCTGAGTCTGTACTGCTGCTCATTATAGTTCCTTCTCCTCTGGAGCTCCAGGGTTGGAAGTGAGTGAGAACCCCCCGAGGTCGCCATACAGACGGCCTCTTTCTGTACACTGTCGACGGGGAATTTCGCAAAGGGAAATCTAGCTGGATATTGGGCCTTCGGCGGATGAGTTGCGTCGCTGTTAAGTTGGCCCTGGACAGGTGCTGGAAAGAAATGAGTCTGACCCCCGCCTGTGGCAGCAAAGGTGAAAGGAGGTAACAGCCCCGATCAGAGCACGTGGCTTTTCCTTGATAGGCCTCCATCTTTCAGATTTCCACCGAGGTGTCACTGTTGCAACTTAAATGGGCAGAGTGCAGTTTTACAGGCCCCCCTGCAGTGTGTTAATGTTTTGGGACAAAAGTCTCATCTCGGTCCTGGCCCGGGGAGATCTAATGGCGGGCTTTACAAGGCTAATTAACAAGCCATGAGCGAGGTAATGAACTTTCCAAATGTGCTGGCAAACGCAAAAATAAATTACACCCCGGTGAAGGAATTAAAGGAAGTGTGAGTCTACTTCGGAGCCTTCCTCAGGGAGAGCCACTGAGAGAAAATGAATTTGGAGCTGCTATCTTTTCATTGCCTGACCTCACAGAGTGTCTCAGTCGGCCCACTGCGAGCCCTGGCCAGAGTATAGATTGCTATTAATTAGTCCACTTTGCACCTGTCTCCAAAGTAGCTCTTATTGGATTTTGCAAGTTCCCGCCGCTCCTCTCCTATGGCCACTTGCAAGCTTTATATTGGAATTTTATGAATATGGATAAATATCTTGTAATGTAGCCTCTGTGCAAGAAGATGACTCCATCACTCCAAAGAGTTATCCATTAGAAGTGTGTGTGTGTGTGTGTGGGGGGGGGGGGGAATAGTCCTCTCCAGTACACTCGTGTATTTGTATTAAGAGGGGTGAGGGCTTTGCCTATGGAACTGACTGAGGATTTAGAAGTATGACAAAACTCGTTGAGCCGACTGTTTGACCTTTGTACTTAATCTCTAATTGAGGAAGGCTCATCTGATCCCTATAACAGAGCGGAGCCACACAGCTGGAGAACATTTGAGCTCTGCAGTACCTCTCTGCTCCACTCTGAAGAGACCTCTGTAATCTGCACTTTCAAACCTCGGCTACTTTAAAATGATAGGGTGTGAGTGTGTGTGTGTGTGTGTGTGTGTGTGTGTGTGTGTGTGTGTGTGTGTGTGTAAATTGCAGTTAGAAAGCCTGGTTAGATCAATTTGAATTACTGGTGTCACTGCATGCTCAAACACCATTAATTAATCTAATAATGTCCCTATGCAAAACTTCTTCTATTACTCATTAGCCGAATATGGCCAACGTATTTCTTGAAACTACTTTCTCTCGATCTTATTTCTTATTCTTACTTCTCACAGTACAGTACATTATAATACATAAAGTTTTATTGCAGGCTTCAGCTAGTAGACACTTACTTTCTCCCATACGCACAGACACACACACACACACACACACACACACACACACACACGTCCTTTTTGTTTCCCTGCAGTGTTTCATCTCTCGAGTGAAGGTGGGAGCAATCGAGTGGAAAATGGTGCCTTGTCAGTCTCCAGCCATGTCCAAACCGAGGTGGCATGTGGACAGCCCCATTTCATAAATGCAAATAAAAAGGGAGATCAAAAAAGTTATCAAAACACTACTGACATCTGACAATTGCTTGTCTCAGGAAGCCTTTTCATTTCAGTGCCCGGTATATTAAAAATTAATGGATTTTGCACAGACGCCATATGCTGTCAAGATTGATGCTTCTCTCCCTGGTATAAAGTGCTACTTGTGTTATAGGCTGCGGTATATGCATATATAGGGTATGTTTCCTTTCCACTCGTCTCTTTTTGTCTACTGCTCTCGCTGTATCTTTCTTTTTATCCTTCATTGTCACCCCTCTTTCTCTCCAGGCATGGATGGATTAGTTGCTGTTGAAGTCTACTTTTCAAAATGTTCTGCTTTTGTTTGCCAATAATGGGAATATTCTCTTGAAATTATTCCTCTCCTACTCATGTGTCAGGGTAAATATTTCTTCTTATTTCTTTCCCCCCTTTTATTTCTTTCATGATTCAATCACTTATTGCCCACTGGCAGTCGTCAGGGAAGCGTGGTAGTAGTAAGTGTTCAGAAAGCATGGACAGCTGCATCCAACGATAAAAGATGCCTGCTAGGCCACTGGGTGCATTTCAAATGCAGAGTAATGTTCCAGGCAGCACAACAGAGAAGTTGTGCTTCTTATGGACTCATTAGAAAAGCCTGACGCTGGTGCGCTGCTGCCTGGGAGGCCCCCCACCAGATACGCTCTCACACATGTAGGCGTACGGACCGGGTGCCCAAAATGTTGGGAATGGCTTCTTGTTGTCAAGTTAGACTTGTTTTTTTTCATCATCTGCTAAAGTTCCCTGTTGTGTGGAGGGAACATGACTCTTTTTTTAGATAATGAGCATTACACATATACATCATGGAGAGGTAGAGAGAGTGGGCAAAAAAACAAATCTTAGAGTAACTACTGTTTGGGCACACTTACTCAAACACAGTGTTTTGTTATCTTGCTTATTATTTTATCTTTTTTATTTTGGATTGTGGCCACAAAACTGGCATCCTTAACAGACCAGACTTTCGCTTTCTGGTATAACTTTAGAGAATAACTAATCTCACAATCTCAGTCATTTATTCACATGTTTGTGAAAGAAATGGTACTGAAAAAGTAACGTATTTGAATAATCATTTATTAGACGAGCAATCACTAAATTAAACTAAATAATAGGGTAGTTATTAATGAAAAGGTCGCTTAACAAACTTATCAAATAAGTGTTATCGGTGCATTGGAAAATATAGTGATACTGCACAGTGACTAAGAGACAATCGCATGTCATGGGAATGAATGATAAGAATGATTGAAAGTCATCCAAAATAAATACTTTTAGATGAATGGCTTTTCAAAATAGGGGAGAGAAAAAACAACATAAAGACAAATAGAAGGACTTAAACTCCAAATAAAAAATAATAAAGAGACCGCGTCTGATGCAGCAGAGAAATCTCACAATATGCAACGGTGGGTCAACATTAGAAATATGTCTACCACGTTTCCTTACCATGGGAATTGGTCCAGAGAGAGAGAACACCCAGATGCCAGACGATGTCAGCCAGCACAGTATTTCAAAGTAATGTTCAAGTTTTATGTATTTTTTTTTTTTTACTTTACATCGTCTGTGCTGATGTAACAATGCATGTATGGAGACTGGAATGACGGAACACGATAGCCCTTTTGATGCCAAGCAATGAAATCAGGAAAGTTGCTCAGGATCTGCTCTTGTACATGACAACGTTAGGTCAGCTGGGTTCGCAAACACTCAACAGGTTGCTTCAGTGTTATGGATTTATTTATAATATTGGCTGAAAGCTTTAATATAAACTTTTGAATTGTACGTCTTTAGAACAAATGTAAAATGGTTATTTGATTTGATATTAATTATACTATTGCTTGGGGATATTGAAGTACAGTATTTATAAGGGGTACTGAATAATATTATCGTTTTTCACAAACTCAACCATTGTCCTGAGTTGAGTGCAGCAACTGCACTTATTTTCCCACAACTGATGTAATTTTAGAATTCAAAAATGCCCATACGTGTATGTGTAATTCAGTGTTAATGTAGTTAATGTAGGAAGTGTAAAGTAATGTAGTGAGATAATTGTAAAACAAGATTCTTGACATACGTATCTGCACAGCTGTATTTCTCAACCCCCACACGCAACCCCTTTGCCTTTACGCTTCAGTGTTCGACCGCCTAATAAGCCCCATTCTACTTTCTAACTCATGTTTAGTTCCTACCCAGCTAACTGAAGTAATTAGACCCCATCCCTGTGAAAATGCTGTGCAACCACACACTAAACCTTTCTGCCGCTGGTCCCAATCTGATGTATGCAAGTGGATTATCCAGTATAGTGAGGTGGTAAATGGAATAATCAGAGAACAAACATTCAAATTGTCAGTGTATCAGGCACGATGAGGGGATACAGGCGTTTGTAAATGCATTACTCGTACCTCTAGAGCGATCACATCCATTTACCCAAGGGAGAGGGAGGGGGGGTTTAACCCTTCTGGTATGCTCCATCGAAAACCAAAACAAAGCAACTGAGAAAACTTCTGTCCAAATATTTAACATCAGAAACATCTTCTCTAATGGCTCGGCCCAGATGTGGCGCTCAGCAAAAAAACGACTTTAATCAATGCCTTAACACCTTGAATGTCAGCGTTGGAAAACCCTGTATTCGTTTGCCTGCCCATGTCTCTCCGTGTCTCTGTGTGTCTCGGTTCACTTCTCGGCGCACTCATATCAACCGCTGCGAGGGTTCCTCTTGACTTTTTCAGAGTTTGGCGCAACCGTGTCCAGAGGCACAGAGGGATCTTTTGGCTTCATTTGCATGTAAAGTGGAGCGTGCTCCTCTGTGGGCGTGAGGTGCCTCCAGACAGTCCCTCCCCCGTGGCCTGCCAGAGTGAGCCAGCCAGCAGCCCTCACTCTTCCCTACCTGCTGGGGTGGGGCATGACAGCGCAGTGCACAACATCATAAGGTCCTGTCAATCTCTGCCCTGCCCGCCTGGGGTCAACCTTCTGAAGAGCAGCAGGTTGGCAAGGACAAATGCGACCCGTTCACAATGACTTCCCCTCTGCCAGACAGACAAAAGGCATGGACAAGATATTAAAAAGGGCTCACATAGGGCTGCTGAATTTCAAATACAGGAATGGCAATGCCGCCGGCACTGTATAAGTACCCAATAAAACAAAAGAGGGGAAGCTAATAAACAAGTGGACGATCATAAGAGGCCTGTGTGGACAAAGGCACTATGAGTGGCACATTGAGAAAAAGTCGATGTTGATGGAGGTTGCCGGGTATTTCAAGAGAGTGTTGAAACCATCTTATCAGAGTTAATAAAGGGAGAGGGTGTTGCGGTCTCACCCATCATCGCTCTTCTCATCAGCGTGGTCTCCAGTCTCACAGCAGTCGCTAGAGGAGTGGGACCTGGCTCCAAGATTGTGTTTAGATAATGGCCATCTCCAATCATAGATAATCTGGCCCCATCTTTTCTTCACAGACACAGCGGCAGACAAGGTCAGGGGGAAAAAAAGATTCCTGGTGAGGCATGGAGGAGATAGGGACGGGGCGGCTCTGAGATGATTTACTGCTGAGATTCACTCAGCTGCCTCCATCACCCTCCGTTAACTTTCTCATCCTGTCGTCTCCAGCGCTCTCGCTCTTTTTGTCTTCCATCTCTCACCCTCTTGCATTCCTCCACGGGCCTTGTACTGAATCCCCACCTCTCTCTCTATCACTCGCTTCATCTCTCCCTTTGCACTGCAGCGCCGATGAGACAAAGCCAGGGAACAGGGAGGAAAGATGGAAAGGAAGCAATAGATGAAAAAGAGAGGACGGGGTGACTACTTTACCCTCATTTCTCTTTTGGATTGAAGCAAATTGCTTGATTTTCAAGAGTAGATGCACTGACCACAGACAGTGTGAGCAAAGGACCCATGACTCGATTGTTCCTCAGTATGTCTGAGAATTCACGGTTTGATCGAACTGGGCAGAAAGAAAGAAAAAAAAAAGTGGTGTTAAGCTCATCAGATAAATGCAGACTTTGTGGGGAAGAGGTCAACTGACTCAAGGAACAAAAATAGATTTAAAGCCCGTGAAGCTCCCCTCCCATGCTCCATTCTCTCCTCATAATCCGAGGAAAAAGTAAAATAAGACATGAGTCATTGTAATTGACAGACAGAGAATCGACTCTGCGATCCACAATGGTAGCCGGGTGGAAGGATTGTGCGGCGCCAGGCCTTCGTTGTCATTTTCTGAGCTCTGGTTTTTACTTCTTCTCTTCTCCATATCCCGCGGGAGAGGATGTCTCCCAGGGACTGTGAACAAAAGAAAGGCTACCGCAGTCTCCAAATGGAGTAATGGGCCCTAATGCCTTCACGGGCACGTAATTGAGACCCCATGACAGATAATTGCTGATGTCTTGGTAATGATAAATGTGAGGTGCAAATGCCCCAGTTTAACCCTGGGTTTGACAATCTACAAGTCCCACTGGGAATTTTGCACCTGACTGGCCCTCCTCGTTCTGCAGAGGAAAACCCCGGCAACGTTCTCTCTTTCAGTCCGCCCAGGGCTGTCTATTTTCCTTTAACCACAGGCCTTCATAGTAAATCTCATTTCATTGTCAGCTGCGACTGTGGTTTACTTCCCCGGCCTGTCTGCTGACTTCCTGTTGCCATTAACGCTCAATATCTCTGTTGGGGCCTGTCTGCTTGGTCTTATTTCATTCCGTGCTGTGTCCCATCCTCTCCTCCCATATAGAAAGTTCATCTGACAGACAAGCAGTGGCCGTGCCAGCCCAAGAGCCCTCTGTATTTCATTCACACTGCCTGTTCATCTCCCTTCTCTTTCCTGCGAAAAAAAGGGGTAGTAATTGATTTGGGGACTCATCCATCCTCCTCTCTTAAGCCAAGAGATCCAATTTATCTTGGTAAGAATGCCGATTGGCTCTCGCCCAGGCCTTGTCGGTCAGACTTTGCCTGTTTTCAGATGGCCGTTAATTAAAGTGCCGCCACGACAAAAATAAGATCTACATCGGGGTGTGTGTGGCAATAGAAATGGGCCATGCGATTCACACTTGACCACATAAATCAGCAAAGCGGCTCGGTCTAATCTGACCTAGGCAGTCTAAATCACCACTCTGAAACGCAAGCACAGGGCAGACACAGACCGGTCCAATTAGATCCAGTTCGACCAATGTAAATCTTTAACTGGCTTAATCTGCATTAACCTCAGTGATGTTAGGCACAAATGGCTTCAGAATGATGTAGTCAATCACCCTGCCAGTCAGACCTAAGAGGAGGGAGGAGGCAGAGCAAGAGCATCGGAACAATGTCAAAGCTTTTTAACGTAATTTCCTTTAGCATGCGCTTTAAATGCACGTAAGATTTTTAAAGGAGAGGATTATTTTAATAAGGGTGATCTAATCTGATATATAGGATGCATATATGTTAGGTATATCAATGGAGTCCAACTGAAAGTCTTAACCACTCATTGAATCACACCGTATCTGACTCATGTAATCCTAGTGTAATCACACTGTATACATGGCAAAACTATTAATGAAGCTGATAGATAGATTTCTATCTATACGTAGATCAGTTGCTAGCTAGGTAGAGGTAAGTTGGATGGCAGGTACTGTAGGTACGTTGTTTGACAGATAGTATTCATTGAAAAGGAGTGAAACAGGGACCATGTATAACAATTAAAGGGTCAGTAAGCGATTTTTAACCAACACGTGTTTTGTAAAAATCAGCCAATAGTTCCTCACGATCTGCAAGCTGTGTGCGCCAGATTTGCGGCAGAAAATTTAATTAAAAAAAAATGTAAATAAAATA